>NC_000077.6:74449120-74749120 GCF_000001635.26 Mus musculus
TGGTTCCAGGACGGTCTGCATATACCAAAATCCACCGATGTTCAGGGTTCTTATATAAACTGTCATAGTATTTACATATAATCTACATGCGTCTTCCCATGTACTTTAAATCCTTTCTATTTTATAATATCTAAGGCAATGTAAATGTTTTGTAAGTGGAAAGGGATATATGTATGTTACCAATAGAGACATATGTTTTTGCTCTCTTGTTCACTTGCTCTTTGTGTGTGTGTGTGTGTGTGTGTGTGTGTGCGCGCGCGCACTAGCATCTACACATAGAGCCTTGCATATGCTAAGCATGCTCTCTATCACTAAACTCTATCCCCAGCTTTTAATGGGTTTTAAGACAGGTTCTCACTAGATTGCCCAAGCTAACCTTGAACTCATTCTGTAGCTTGACTTGGTGAACCTCCTGCCTCTGCCTCCTGAGCAGCCAGGATTACAGGCATGCACTACCAGATCCAGCCAGACATACATTTAATTTGAATGCTCTTGATCGAAGGTGAGTCAAATCTGTGGCTGCAGGTCCTGTGGGTCTAACTGTAGAAGATAATCAATGACAGCCACTTCACCCCTCAGTGCCCTTCCCATCTGCCTGCCTCCCTCTGGCCCAGGGAAGCCCTACATTGGCATGGCTTCTCTGTGCAAACAGTCTATTTTTCTTTTTCATGCTCCCTAGCCCATGGAACGTCTACCAGCATCCTTCCTCCTCACTTCTGCTCCTGTTATACTTGGAGAAATGATACCCACTGCTGCCCACCTACCTGCTCAGCATGTCCTACTGAGCCACCTGCCCCAGTTCTGGGCCCTGCTCCACACTCCTCTACTTGAGGAGGGGTATTTGAGAATCCTTGCGATCGTTAACTCTCAGGAGTGCATTCATACACACACACACACACACACACACACACACACACACACGGACACACACGGACACGGACAGTTCACAGAGCAGGACCCTGTACTTCAGAATGGGGCTGGTCAGAACCACATGAGCTAGTGTGTGCACAGCAGAGCCCAGCACCAACACAGACTCAGTGCCCAGCAGCACAGGCCTCTGTAGCCCTGCCCTCTCTATCCAGGCGCAATCTGCAGGGACAAAGTCATGGTCAGTAGCAAAGAAAGGATGTGTGAAGAAATGTTTTTATCTACCCCAATCCTGCAAAAGTAAAGTGGAAATGCTGGACGCACAGTGCTCAGGAGGCGGAAACCCAGGGTCAGAGCAGGACTCTGATCTTCAAAGGGATGGACATTTTAAAAAACAAACAAAAAAGCGAGCTGGGGAGATTATGACTCAATGGGTAAAAGTGCTTGCCACACAAGTGTGAGGACAGGAGTTCAGCTCCCCAGAGCCCATGTAAATGCTGAGTGGGCACAGCGGTCTGTCTGTAACCCCAAACACACGGGAAGCAGAGACAGGATTCTCAAAGCAAGCAGGTGAGTTCAGTGTTCAAGTGAAAGACTCAGCCCAAATACATACTGTAGAGAACTACTGAAGAGGACACTTGACTTCAATTTCTGGTCCCTGAATGTGCGCGCGCACGCACGCGCGCGCGCACACACACACACACACACACACACACACACACACATACAACATACACATAAAATTAAATACTCTCAGAATTTTGACAGTGGGTTTATATAAATCTGGTAGAGCTGGACACCAGAACACACACACTCCCAAAGCATCAGATGTGCCCCCACGGTATCAAGTATATCATGCCATCCTGGTCTACTGCTTCTTCATCAGTGCCCATCCACAGGATGGTCAGGATAGACAACCAGGGCTGATGGCCTGGTTTCCTGGGCCTAAATATCAGGTGCTCAATCAAGCAGCATGAACTGAAGGCTCTTCTGACAAAGGCAAAACTGAAGCAAACTGTGGAACCTGAGTCCTAGGCCTTGGAGTGGCCAGGACTGACTCCTTGGAATGCCTAGATTAATCTGGATTGATCTAGATTCTAGATAGCCCAGAGCTCCTGTCCCACAGAGCTGTGTGTTCTCTGACATATAACTGCACTCCTCCCCAGAGAAAGGCCAACTCTATCGCCTTGTAGAACAAAGTCTTGTTCCCCCACACACACCATCGTCACCACCCCCCACTAAGACACCTCCATTCCTGCTTCTCTTTCCTGTCCTTGATCCTCTACGGCACCCCACACTGGGGCCAGCCCCTCTGCCCTTGTATGCACTCCTTCACTCTGTCACCTGAAGTCTAGAGCCTACAGATCTCTGGGAGTTTTGTCAAAACTTGGAAGATCTGCTAAGATGCAGCTTCCTTCCATCCACCCCTGGGCATTTCTGATCCTTACCCAGATGATCTGCATTTCTAACAAGGTCTCAGGTGGTCTCAGACCTATGGGTTGTATCTAAGGAGGAAAGTACATAGTCGGGAGCATTGCTGAACAGTGAGACTGCAGCAGAAATGGAACAAGATCCAGAGGGTGGGAAGATGATGCGGTTTCATATAGAGAACATGCTAAGGGTTAGGCAGACATGTTAAATCCCTGGGACATGACTTAAAGATGCAAAAGCCTGCCAGGGTAGCAGCCAGGCCATGGAGGAGTAAATGGTAAGAAGCAAAGAGGCTGAATCAAAAATTTAAGAACAAGGAAGTCCAGACTCCATAGTGAATTCTACCAACCACTTAAAGAGGAGTCCACACCAATCTCCTGAAACGCTTTCCAAAATAAAAGAGAGGGGAATGCCTCCTCCCCACTCCCTGAGACCTGAATTACTAACATCAGATAAAAGAAAATCACAGACCAATAACCCTAATGGACACAGAAGCAAAAATCCTCAGCAAAATACAAGCAGACCAAATCTAACAGCATATTAATTATATACCATGTTGGTCCCATTCCAGAAATGCAAACTTGGTTCGACATAAGAAAATTTATGCAGTATATGACATTAATAAAAGAGGGAAAAATAACTATTTCATTTGATGCAGAAGTGTTTGACAAAAAAAAAAAAAAAAAAACCAATCCTTTTCATGATGAAAAATGTTCAGGGACCCAGAGATCCCCCAAACAGCACAGGCTACTGTCATTATTATTGGCTGACCACCTACTGCTTGAAGACATAACACACTATGGTTTCAAGACAGAGAAATCAATCTTGAACTGGTCTGGACAGCCACCTTCCTGCCGGAAATTTTCATAGTGGTGGAAGGGATTATGTCACTCCCAGGGAGGATGGGGGAGTCATCATTGGACTTACCTGGAAGTGAACCCTACATACTATAATACTGAACTAAGCAGCAAGGTATGCCTAGTGATGCCACAGTCGCTATTAGAGGGGTGACCAACACCTCTCAGCTTGGATTTGAGGTCTGTTCCACAGAAAGGAATTCAGACCTTGAAATGTATGCCTCATCAAACACACATGTCTGGGGAGGTCATAAGCCATGGGGGTTGGGGGTGGGGTTCTGCTGCTGTTGTCATTTTACTCTACAGACATGTTATCAAACTGACTCCTAAATCTTTGTTTATACCTATGCTCTCAACCTTGGTCAAAGAAACTTCTTTTTGCTGTGGGCATCAGAGACTCAGAACAGCTCAGAGTGCTGAGAATAAGTGATACCAGTGTTCAACTCTAAATGGGACATTTATGTCAATTCCTCCCATGAGCTCAGGGGACACTGAAGAAGAAGGGGTGGAAAGAATGGAACAGCTGGAAGATGGGGGAGCCAGGCTGAGAAATGTGGCCTCTGGATGTGACATGGTTGCTGTTATGAACCAGGAGCAGCTCTGGCTCCCTGCACACGATTTGTACAAGATGAAGCCAGTCTACACCCTAGCATGGATATGAGAGGCTTCAGATGCTGTATCCCCACGGAAGTGCCAGTCACTCGGGGAAAGGGAGTCATTTTTCTGCACAAGTGTGACTGCTGTAGGTTGCTGGTGGATGGCTCCGGACCCATGCTCACGTGGGCAGCACTAACTGGAAAGCGCGTGGGTCTAAGAATGATCCCCTTAAACTGAAGTAAACAAAGCCAGACATGGAATCCCAGTGCCACGGAGACAGACAGACTAATCCTCGGGGAGCCCGGGCCAGCAAGTTCAGACGACTCTAAGTTCCAGGCCAATGAGAGATGCTGTCTCAACAAACAGGATAGACTGTGACTGAAAGACAGCTGAGCTTGTCCTCCAGCCTCCACGAGCATGTGCTCAGAAAACTAAGGAGGGAGAACATCCTCAATGTGACAGAGGGCATTGCTTTTTCACAAACCAAGGGCCACACCCAAGCTTGCTGGCCAGTGTGCAAGCCTTCTTCTCACTGAGATCAGGAACAAGGCGCATAGGCCTGCCTGCGTCGCCACCACTGTTCAGAATGCTGAAGGCTGTAGCCCAGAGCCAGGAAAGAAGCAGCTTCCACAGTGCAGAAAGAAATGAAACGAGTTACATTAGGACATAGTACAGATCCTACACAGGCAACCAAAATAAAGAGAAAGAAGGGGAGGGGAGGGCCTCTGGAGCTAATGAACAAAACCAGTAAAACTGCAGGGGGCAAAAAAAAAAAAAATCAGTTGTGTTTTTCTACACCAGCAATGAACACACTGAAGAGGGAAACATAAAAAGCAGTTCCAACGGTGGCCACATAAAAAAGAATAATGCATGTGGGAACAAATGTAACCAAAAGACGTGGGACTAGAAACTATAAAGCACAGCTGAAAGAAACCGCGGCACAATACACTAATGGAGTGATATCCCATGTTCGTGGATGGGAAGACTTGATACTGTTAACATGTATGACTGAGTCTCGAATGTCCCTTAGAGGTTCACATATTAAATACCTGTATCCCAGATGTGCGGCTATTTTGAAGGTTGTGGGTCCTTTAAGAGGTGGGGCCTGGCTGTCACAAGGTCAGGATAGACAACTTGACCTGCCTGTGAAGTTTACACCTGCTTCTGGTTCCATCCTGTTTTTTCTGCTTCCTGGTCTATGGCTGGTGAAGAGCCTTCTGCCACAGGCTCTTGCCACCATGCCTACCTTGCCACAGTGAACTTAAATCCCTCCGAGACCATGCGCCAAGATAAACCATTCCGCTCTTTAAATTCCATCTGTTAGAAAAGGAGCCACCTACAGCCGGCAACCGTGAACAAAGTAGTGTGCATATTTAGCACAGTCCCTAGAAGAATGCCAGCCGCTGTAGAAGCTAAGAGTCTGACCCTAAATTTAATTTACACGGGTTCTGAGGGTCAAACTCAAGATCATTCAATATTGAAACAGCTCCCTCTTTTTTTTTTCTTTTTTTTTAAGTCTCCCGAGTGACCTCCACACTGTTTTCCACAGTAGCTACTCCGTTTCACACTCCCACCAGGAGGGTGACAGGAGTCCCAGCTTACCTGATCTCAGCAAGACTTATCTTTGTGCATGTGGAGGAGAGGTATCTAGCTCTTCTAAGGGGTGGAAGGTGAAATTTCTGTAGTTCAGTTTGTGTTTCTCTGACTGTTCTGATTTGCTTGAATACCTTTCACATGCTTGTTGGCCATTTAAATGTCTTCCTTGGAGGAATGTCTGAAAATCTTTCTCAGTCTATTCCTCATGCACGTACATTAGTCCAGTATCTTCTTTTAACTAGTGTGGTATGTGTGTGTGCATGCGTGCCACATGGTGTATGGGTGACTGCAGAGGCCAGAAGAGGGCATCAGATTCTCTGGAGCTTTGGTTACAGGTGGTTGTGAGCTGTCTGACGTGGGTGCCGGGAATGGAACTCTGGTTCTCTGTAAAAGCAGATTGCCCACCCACCCCCAGGTATTTAGCCAGGTATCTCTCCAGCCCCCATAGCCCCCCTATCTTTTATGCACTTTGTAAATATTTTCCCCACTCCACAGTGTGCCTTTTTCCTCTGTTGTTTCTTTTGCTATACAGAAACTTGATTACTGCATTCCTATAAAATATCTAGAAAGCCAACAGACTGGTGGTTGCCAGCGGCTGGGGGTGGAGGGTGGCGGAGGTGGAGAATAGCTGTTAAGGGGAGTTTATTTGAGGGTGGTGAAAATAAAATATTTTGGAACTAGATAAAGATGATGGTTCTACAATATTATGCCCTTGTGAAATGCCAACAATTTGTTTACTTTAAAATGATTAATATCATGTTATATAAATCTCACCTCAGTTTTTTTTTTTTTTTGAAAATGGAATGGATGAGTAAGATGACGTTAAGTTATCAAAAGAGACAGCCACTACCTCTCTCTAGAGAAGCTGCCAAATAGAAACACAGGCTCAGTGTGGCTAGAGTTCTCAAGATAAGCCAGAAATCCAAATTTTTATGTAAGCTATCTCGATTTTTATACAGTGGCCATCAACTCATTATTAATCAACTAAGTGTTTAAAAAACATCTCTGCATGGGTGGAACTCGCTAAAGTTAGAATCCAAATCAGCCTATGAGACATAGGATGTTCTGGACAATATAAAGCTGAATATTCCCAACTTGAAGACTTAGATGATGTACGGGATCTTAGGGTGTCTCCTTTTGGGGATCCTGAAATGTGTCAGCACTGAGTACTGATCAGGCACTTCACAAATGCCACCCACCCTCCTCCTCCTCCACCCTCCTCCTCCTCCCCCTCCCCCTCCCCCTCCTCCTCCTCCTCCTGCCACTGCGGCTGCTGCTGCTCACCCGATGGTAGGGAGGGGGCTGCTACAGAGCTAGAGACATGGAGGAATCAAACGACTTTCCAAAAAGGCAGAAGCAGCAGGATCAAGACAAGATCCATCTAGATTTGCCAAGTCACCATTTCACCCGCATGCCTTATAGGGGTCTCAAACTTAATAAGGCCAGAATGGAGTGCTCCTTAAATCTTCCCTTAAGATACTTTCATCTATCAGTCTCACCATCACAATGAGTAGTAACAAGACCCTAGGAGTCACTCTTGATCCCACGTTAGCTCATCCCCCCACCCCACCCTACCCCACCCCCAACACTCCAACCCTGCAAATCCATGGCCAGTTCTTACAGGTCTAATGGCATCTCAGCTTCCCCCACTCCTGGGGCCCCTACGCCCCACCCCCACCCCACCGCCTTCATCATTTTGTCTTCCCTGTGGCTATTCATGGGCCTCCTCATTGGACTCTAGGCCTCCCTGACACCCCCTTCTCACAGCTCCCCCACAGCAGCCACATGATCTTTTAAAAACAATGCACCGGGTGACATCAGTTCCAACTACCACTACCTGTCCCTGCATGGTACAGGGGACTCGAACCATCTGATTGATAATACTGAGATGGGTCCCTCAGCACTTAACTTGTAGCCTGAGATTGGAGAACGGTATCCCCAAACTGTACCCCCATCATTCCTCATACTCATCTTACCCTGCCACCCTCAGCACCCTCAAGATGAGAGACAGCATAGCCAAGAAGGGAAAGAAAGCAAGCTAGTCTCTGGCCAGCAGGTGTGTGCACAGGAAACCTAGCAGTCCTGGCCGGGTTGTGTTAGCTAGGGCTATCCAAGTCTACCAGGAGGGGCACAGAAGCCCTGGACCAAGTAAGAGTCCATCAGACCTCCAGGGCAGCATCGGGCATGGCTCCCTCAGTCTCCAGCCCAAATCCCACATCAACCACATCTGAGAATCCTAGGCTAAGCTGAAATCCAGCAGATTCCCTCCCAAATACGTTCTAGAAATGCCAACCTGAAATATGGCTTTGGGTGGGCAAGAAGGCATCTGAGGCCCTGACACAAACCAAGAAGCCTTCTCAGAAAAGCACGTAGGTGAGACCCAGCTGCAGGCCAGGATTCTGCCTCAGATCCAGGCTAGGCAGGAAAGGTCTGGTCTCTGACTCCAACACCTTTCCTCCTCCTACCTCTTCCCCAAAACAACAACAACAAAACAACAACAACACACACCACACCACAAAATAAAGGCTGTCACTAACTTCTGCCCCTCCTTCCCCTGAGTGACAGGAAGCCTCTATGCCTGGAATAGACAAACAGCCTCTCAGGGCTCCCTGCCAAGTGGGGTTCTACCCACAGCCCCTCCAGCAGCAGGGTATGGATAGGATCCCTTCTTCCCAGCCAGGGACACTCACCACGAAACTCTTTAAGAATTCCATCATCGTCTTGGTGCCCGTCCCCCGAAAGGTAGGACCTTTGCTTTAGAAGCACTGCCCGGGCTGCTACCTGCTGTTGCTGCCACCAAGGTGGCGGCAGCTGCTGACGTTGGACAACTTCCTTAAGATCAAACAAGGAACTGCAGGATTTGGGTGTCTGCCCGCCCAGAGCTGTTAGTCCACATTGACTAGCCATGACCTTTGACCCTTCCTGCTGCTTCAGCTGCTTCTCTGGGTAACCCGGGGCTTGGCAGAGTCAACTCTATGTATGTCATAGGGTGAGAAGTCACTCCCAAGGAGCGCCATGACGGAGGAATGTACCTGGGGCCCAGGACAATCAAAAGCAGGCTCCCTTTCCACTCCTGCCTTGAAAACAGGGCTAGACCGAAGAATGCCAGAGGGCTGGAGGACAATGAGGACAAGTGCACCGGGCAATGTAGGACTCAAGACCTGTGAGTTAGGAAGCCCTGCATGCAAGGAAAACGCAAAGTAAAAGACAGCAGACACCTACATCCCTGAGAACAAGAGTCTAAAACACCATTGCCCAAAGCCGGAGACGCAGCTAAAACAGCAAGCAGTCAGTTGCTGGGAAGTGGGGGACTCGTGGGAAGGGGTGCAGAGGCATGGGGAGCTATTTTCTATCAGGAACAGCCTGGATTACTTTGGTCATTGCTTTCGTTTTTTTTAAAAATAATTTTTAATGCACTTTAAAGACAGCAGTTGCTTCGTGCCTTAAGAAACCCAAAAGGAATTTTTTAAAGAAACACAGCAAAAGGCCTGAGGAGACTCACACACATTTCAAGCTCAGAGGTGCCAACATGCTGAGTTGGAAGAAGGGGGGCGGGGGTTGAGACTCTTCTGAGTTTCTGGGTCTCTTTCCCAATATAAGCATGTCAGACTCCATGCCTATCCAGCACCTTCACCAGAATCAGCTCTGGAAAAGGCAGAGAGCCCAGCTCAGAAGTGAAGGCATGAATTATTAAATTCCTTCAAAAGAGGGTTGCAGTGCACACGAGACAGCCATAGATTTGGTGTGTGGCGGGCACACTTCCAACCCATGCTGCTAGGGAGCTGTGAGGCTAATTGTTCAGCCTTCGAGTCTCAGTTTCCATATCTGTAAAATAGAGAAAGATGGCCACTTAGCCTGGTGTAGGTACTTAAGTCTACGGCAAGATGAAGCATGGAAACCAATCTGTAAATGCCTGCATGATGATCAGCTGGTTCTCCCCACTCCAGCTCCCAAGACAGCTTGAGAAGCGACCCACCCAGAAGGCTCCTCTCTGCCTCTCCAGTCCTGTTCCCTGGCTGCCAGACACATCCCCGCCTGGCCTGTATCTGCTGTAGTGGCCCTAAGAGTATCCCACAGGAGACAGAAAGGTCAGATGCCCTTGGGAGCTAGGGGAGGGCATGGCTCAATAGAGGACTTGGCATGGGTCTATCCCTGAGGTTAAAATAACATGGGAAATCAGAATGGGTGAGAAAGAGAGTCTGGGCCACCACACTTGCAAGTGCCACGTGGGAGAGGGAACTACAGCTCTAGAGAAGGCTGGCAATGTCCCTTCCAAATCCTGAAACACTTGATGGAGCATAGTGTTGAAGAAGCCATGGGGTGATTCTCTGCCCCTGCTGAGCCCAAAGACCAAGTGTGGGGCTCCTGTGTCCCTGACCCTCCCACACCTGCTTCTGGCTTCTCTCTGTTCCTGCTTAGGGTCCCAAGAGCCTTTTTGTAGAGCCCCCACCTGGCCCTGCCATTCCTGCAGTCCCAGGGGCATGGTAGGCTCTAATTAGCAAGACACGCCATACCCAGTAAGCTTCCGCTACCTGTCTGCTCACAGTATGCTCACGGTCCAGATTCCTTCTGCAATACAGGGATGCAGTAATAGGAAGTGAGGAGGCAGGAGAGAGAGGAAGCTCTAACTTATTGATTTCTGGACACTGCTAAAGATGGGGACTCCAGGAAGATCATGCTCAGTCCCTCTCCTACTCACCCCACTTCATCCAGGCCTGGGATGAGCCCCTGCCGCATCTCATGTGGCCCCCAGGGCTATCAAGGAAAAGTGTAACTACAGTTCAGAGAGGTTACTTGGCCTGCTGAAGGTCACACAGCCTGCTAGAAGCAGAGCCACGTGAGGGTGAGCTGGGGAGGATATCAAGGAAGAGAAGGAAAAGGCAGGGAAGGACTGAATGAGCTTATGATTAATTCTGGGGTCAGTATGGACTGTCTTAGCTAGCCAAGGAAGCCTGGAGCTCTGGTAGTGTCATAAGCAGAGTGTGGCCATAGTGCCAGTCCAGGGCGCAGGCATCTCAAGCACTTCCAAGGAGGAGGAGGAGGAAGAGCAGAGGCCAGAGAGACAAATAACCATCCTGTGATGCAAAACCAACCACTGTCCATGGAAATGGAGGGTGTGGAGAATAACGCCCATGCATATTCCTGCTTGGTTTAATGAGACTCTCATCTGTGTCCAAGAACCCCTGCCTTACCCCTACACCAGCTCTCTTCCAAACCAGAAGCCCCATCACGCAGGACACCCAGTGATATTGATGTGATAAAGCACCATGAGCCTTGTGAGCCCCCAACCAGCCAGACTTCCTTTCTGGCCTCAATCTTTCCCCAGCAGCTGCGGTCCAGGGGAAAGACCCACTGACAGTCAGAGAGACTGGCATCCAAGCCACAGCAGGCCACCAGCCAGGCCTATGACTTCCAACTTCGTTTTCTTGGCTTAAAAAAATAGACTAATGATCCTACCCCACACCCTGGGTGTTTCCCAGGATGAGCCGAGATCACAAATGCAGAAGCGCCTACCGCACACAGCAGCCGTCAATAAATGCCGCTGGACTGACAGAATTTACTCTGGGGAGAGGTGCCAACATGTACCGAGTTCTCACTGCCTGTGCCAGACCCCAACTAAACACTTCTCACTTGTTCTCCTACATAGGCCTCAGCACCACCAGTACCACAGGCATGCTGGCCCTGCCCACTCTGTAGATGAAGAAACTGAGGCTGAGAGGTGAATAACTTGATCAACAGACAGCCTTGCAAACCACAGCCATCCTTCAGGGTTCAAACTTTACATCAGCACACCAATGTGGCTTGGATACACATTGGTAAGACCCAAATACCACTTGTCCTCCTGAAAGTCAGTCAGCCAGTCTCTCTCTCTCTCTCCCTGTGTCTCTCTCTGTGTCTGTCTCTCTGTCTGTTTCTGTCTCTGTCTCTGTCTCTCTCTCTTTCTCCCTCTCTCCCTCTCTCGTTAATGATGGAGTGTGTGCATACTAATCCCTGGGCTGCATCCACAGCTCCTCAAGCCACTGGAAAGCTCTCAACCAACGTCCCCACAGAACTGGGCTTGGTTTGCATACTTGTGTAGGTATCAAAACACAGTTAATGGCTAGGTCTGATTGTTCCTCTCAACTGGAAAGCCCTGGTGGCAGAAGCTGTGACTACACACACCAGATTTTCTCCCATCTACAGCAGTGCCCATGATAAGATAATGTGTTACTGTGTGCACCACATATAGCGTGTAACACAAATAGAACATTGGCAATGGCAAACCCTGGATACTGTGGCTCATGAGATGCTCCTGACTTCAGAGAACTTAAACCAAAAGGGGACGTATGTCTCTGGAGCAGTGCTTCCAGCAGCAGAGGCTTAGTAAGTTTTGAGGCAGGGGGTGGTTTGGTTTGGTTTTTATTTGTTTGTTTCCTTCTTCCTTTCTTCCCTTCTTCCTTTCTTCCTTTCTCCCTTCTCTTCCCTTCCCTTCCTTTCTCTCTCTCTCTCTCTCTCTCTCTCTCTCTCTCTCTCTCTCTCTCCCCCCCCTCTCTCCCTCCCTCCCTCCCTCTCCCTCTCTCCCTCTCCCGCTCCCTCTCTCCCTCTCTCCCCACCCTCTCTCCTGAGACTTGCTCTGTGTTGTGTCCGGCCAGCAGACCACAACCTGGGTTCTAGCCTGGAAAGGCATTTTGGAAACCTGGAAGAGAAGAGGGGCTAGGTGGTGAGAGAAAGAAATGTAGCCAAGACAGTCATTCTGATCAAAGCTCAATTTTACTAGTTCCGACATTTCAGTTATAAAGGAAGGGGAAGGGAACCCGATTCCCGCCGAATAATCTCGGGTCCAGTAGTAGGGTGAGCACGTGTGTGGCTCCGAACAGCAAAGAGGCAGGTTCCAGCAGTGGGCGTGGCAGAACAAATGAGCAGGAAGCTCCACCCCGGAGCAAGCAGGTTTCAGGCTGGGGGAGGGGAGACTACAGCTCTGTAGACCAGGCTGGCCTCGGTTTCATACAGATCCCCCTACCTCTGCCTCCTGATTACTTCTTGGGATTGAGGCAAGAACATGAAGCTTGGAATCACAAGACTCACGCTTGTGTCCTTGATGCCCAGTGAAGGGAAATGTTTCATTTACTTCCCCGAGCCTCAATTTCCCTACCTATAAAATGGGAGAATAACAGTTCTCTTACGGCTATAAGAACCAGAAGCGTTTAGGAAAGTGGCTTGTACATCATAAAGCACTGCACCAACTCAAAGCCTAAAAAAAGAAGAGGGACAGAGACCCAGCAGAGGGAGGATGTGGACTGACTGTGTGCCCCAGGGTTCCTGTGTAGAAAAAGTTGATCTCCACTATGAAGTCCTAAAAGGCAGAGGTTTAAACAATCACTTGCTCAAGTTGAGGGTCTTGGAAACTGCTCAGGATGGGATAGGCCACGGGGTGAAGCCCCATTATTGCATACAGTAGCTCCATAAGAGAGGATCCAGCAGAGGTGCACATGGGCTCCCTGGCTCTAAACCTGCCATCATGATCATCACCAGATACTGGCCCTCCACCTTGGACTTCCAGGATCGTGAGCCAAAATTATCATTTTCGTTCTAACGCTATGTAGCCTCAGAAATTTTGCTATAGTATATATGAAATAAGATAAACCCATAAACCTACCGCAGTGGTTGGAAAGATGGTTCAATGACTAAGAGCACACTATTCAGTTCTGGAAAGAGGTCCAGAGTTCGGTTCCCAGCACCCATGTGGGGCAGCTCACAACCACCTTGAACTCCAGGCCCCTGAGCATCTGATGCCTCTGGCCTCTGTGGGCACCTGCACTCATCCACACATACCCATACAGACACACACACACAATAAAAAAACATAAAAATAACAGACCCCACCGGTCAAGAGAGGCCACACATGCCTTCAAAGGGTGCAGGAGAACACGGCTGCCTTGAAGGAACAGCCCCACTTTTCAGGATGCAGCTGGGTTCCAGTTACCAAGCCGCCCAGTGCTGGTTGAGGTGCAGGCATCAGCACTGTAGAGAGTCTCCTGGCCTTGATGTCCTCTGGCAGAGCCCTTGGTCTTGATCTAGTGTGTGGCCTGAAATTTCCAGTTTTCCCCACATGAAACTCAGCTTCAAGAAAAACAGCTATAAAGATCCCTTGAGGTCACTGGAGACAAACCTTGTTGAGTCTCTGTCAGCGGGGGAACTGGTGGGTTCAGCAGACAGGGAGATAAAGAGGGACACGTGTGACTTTGACCTCACAGAGACCTCAGGGTTGCATGAGGCTTCCTGCTGAAAGGAAGAAGAGAGGGAACAGACCCCAGAGATGAAAGGGTGAAGCCACGGGCCTTCCAGAAAAGCTTCCTTGGCCCTGGAAGACACAGATGGCAAGGGCTGCCTCCTGACAGCCTGGTGGGGAGTCCAGTCATGTGACAGGCCTGCCTTCACACTTCCCTCTCCCATTCCTTCTCTGTCCCTGACCCCTGCTCACTTTCTGGTTGGCACTTCCTGCATGGCACACTTGGGACTCTGGAGTAGGAACCAGTCAGCAAGACTTTCTGTCTAGCATCCATTCTCTCCCATTCACAGACAAGTTTGGGACCACAGGTGCTGACCATGATGGTTCAGTATGAGCCCCCTCCTCCCCAGCACTGGCCTGGACTTGTGCCCAGAGAGAAATGAAGAGAATTCTGTGTATTGTCACCCAGACCGAACTCACCACGGTGAGATGTGGCACCTGGCCTGACCCAGAGCTCCTGTTTCCCTCTCACTAGCTAGCTGTCCCTGCCTGAACATCCTTCCATCTCCTGCCCCTGAGGAGTCTTCTTGGGGAACTAGGAATTTGGCTACCTACCAGAGAGGATTTCTGAGTCCTGCCAGTAACTTGGCTGTGAACCCCAGCTCGGCACACTAGTCCCCAGCATGCGGGGTCTTCTAGACCATCGCATAACTCATGGCCAGGGTTGCCAAAAAGGACCCAACCTCACACTGGTCAAATGTTAGGAACTGAATCTCCAGACTGCTGCCTACATTCCCTGGTGGACCTCTGCTCTCCAGTGCCTCACTTCCCACTCTCCTGCAGGGAAGCTGTTGTTGTCCCCTGAGGGACCATTAGGTGCCTGTCACCAGCAGCAGACCAGTACTGCCCAGCACCATCCTGCCTTGGTGACCTCTGCTGCCCAGCCTCTGCTTCAAAGTGAAGAACAAGGCACCTATCCACTACCCGGGCCAGCACCGTCAGTCAGTAGTGAGTGCAGGTTTGAGGATAGTTCTGGAAGAATCTCAATGATCTAGGCTCTTCTTCTGAACACCTTCCTGCACCTGGGACAACAGAGTCCTGGGATTTTACCGGAGCTTGGTTCTCACCATGCACACAGTAGGTGCACAACAAACGTGCTGCTGGGGCTGAACACTGAGTTGATTGATTGGTTTTGCAGCCGCAGGTTGAGATATCAGATATCCCGCATATCAGCTTGTTACATTACAATTTATAACAGTGGCAAAATCACACTTATGAAGTAGAAATGGAAATAATTTCACGGTTGGAGGTCACCACAACATGAGGAACTGTTTTAAAGGGTCACAGCAATAGGAAGGTTGAGAAGCAATGGTTTAGAGCAAAGAGGGAGAGTGGGAAAAGGCTCATTTAAAAAAGGGGTGGGGTGCATGACTCTTCTGATGTGCACAGGACATGTCATCTGAGTCATCCCCACCGGTCCTGGCCACCATTAAAAGATTCCCCAGCCTTCTGTCACCAGAGAGCCATGGCAGAGGGAGGCTGGGGTGGGGGTGGGGGTTGGGGGGGGCCTCAGCCTCCCCACCAGCTGGGAGCTTCGCTTCAGGTTAACCTGCAGGAAGGGAGAACATCTGCAAATTGCATGTTCGCTTCTTTTCCATGTTCTAGTTAATGATTACCTAAATAAGTACTTCAGTCCCTCAGCTCCAGCAGACTAATTATACATGTACAGTACATGGAGACTTTGACGCTAGACAGCTCTCCCTTCCATAAACCATATGTCAAATAACATGAGTGCCTTCCCTGGTTTTCCAGCTGGGGCTGATAAATGGGGTGCTGGGGCAAATGAAGACCCCAACTTGGTTTATGGGAGGAACGGTGGACTGTCCATTCCAGGCCCAGAGGTCCCTGTTTGGGGAAATCATTTGGCTGAAAAATGCATTCACAGTGCAGAGTCCCAGGATATCCACCCCCAGACGCCCCAAACACTGGGCTGGCATAACAGAGTGCTACCCAAAACATTTGCATTCAAGTCCACCCCCACGCCCCACACACGCAGTAAACACTCACTCATTGCAAACACACACCCAGTCCCTCTGAGGTTTATGGGCCCCAAAGACAAGGAAAAAGAGATCAGCTGCACACGCCTGCCCATCATAAACAGTTGTCATCCGCATCAGTTCCACTCTGTCTCCCCAGATGACCCAGGCTCAGGATCACGGACAACAGAGGAGGGTCTCAGAGCAAGGGAACATGAAGGCAGTCCCTTATCCTTTTGCTCACAACCCAACACCTTGCTAACCAAAGTAATGGCTGTATCCAGCTCATGTGTCAGAGATGTTAAGGAGCCCTGGTCCTAAGGGTGTAAGCCACCTTGCGGATCTGGGACTCAAGGTTTTCAAGCAGGGCTAGACTGAAACAGTGGACCAGCCAGCAAAGCAAAGCAAAAAGTGAGGCCCATCAGACATCCTTGCCCTGACTGAGGAAGCTGTGTTGGCTCAGGTATGGTATAAGAGAGCTGAATAGTGAGTCTGGAGTGGGTCTACCCAGCCGACACAGTACGCAGCTGAGCAGCTCAGGACCTCTCCCCTAGCCACAAAACTACCTTGTCGTTGATGGTGTTGGCTACAAGGGGGAGTCACAGGGAAGAAGCAACCCACAGGTCAAAGAAGTTCCAGGTCACCTCCTAGCCATTCAGCATGTGAGGCCCAGACAGTGGATTGCCCAGCACCCAGCAAGCAGATCCATCCAAGTGTTCCAGCTTTCCTCAATCTTACCTGTGTTCCCAGGGCCTTTAGGCTCCCTAAGGAGCAGGTGCCCTGGACCCAAGGCACAGACCCAACTTCATTGCTTTTGTTTGTTCTTTAGATTTTGTTTTGTTTTGTTTTGTTTTTAAACAGTGTCATTCTGGAGCCCAGACTGGCCTTGAACTTCCAATCCTCCTGCCTCAGTCTCCCAAGTACAGGCATTACAGGTGAATACCACCATCCTGAGCCATTTTCATTAAATCAAAGAGTCCTTTGACAAGTGGTACCCTGTGAGTAACTAGTCCGACAGGACCACCAGGAATGTGAACACCTTGACTTTGTTCTCAAAGGCCTAAAGGTGGGGATGTGGTTGCTAGGGCAGGGAGGGATACAGGTGAGCTCAGCAGGGCACACGGTGAAATCTACAGAGCGCCATCTCCTGGAGCTGGCAGGCAGCGCAAGTCAAACACCTCTAGAAAGCAGAGCACCTGGGTGCCAAGGGAGCCCTCTGTCTTCAGCGGGCAGAGCAGGCACTGGGCTTGGCACTTGGGAGACACACTTCCTTTTAGGGTGGGTGGAGTCTCAGGCCTGGCCACCTCGGTGGAATTCCACACACCTCACACCTTCTGTGACAACCTTCCTGTCTCCTTTGGCCGACCCATCTAGCTCTCTCCCTCCCCCTCACCTGCCACCAGCCCATTCCATTGACTTGACCTCTCTAACATAACGACCATCCACTCCTTCTTGACACCTCCACTGACTGCACAGGTCCAAGGTCCTGGATTCTAGTGGCAGCTTCTCACGAAGCCTTCCTCCTCCCACATCTGCGGATCGATAATTCATTCTGCACACACGGCTGCCAGATGTAGATCACATCTCTCTGTTAATTAAACTCAAACCCCTGGCCCAGGGAGACGGCTCAGCCTGTAAAGACTTGCAACCAAGCCTGATGACCTGAGTTCCATCTCTAAGCCCCACACGATAGGAGAGAGCCAGTCCCACAAGCTGTGCTCTGACGGCAACACACACACACACAAAATATTAACCAAAACATATTTCTTAAGAATCCAAACTCAAACCCCTGGCCCAGGGAGACGGCTCAGCGGTTAAGAGCACTGTGTGCTCTTCCAGAGAGTCTGGATTCAATTCCCAGCACCCACATGGCAGCTCACAACTGTCTGTAACTCCGTTTCCAGGGGATTCAACACCCTCACACAGACATGCATGCAGTCAGACCACCAGTATACATAAAAGAAATAAATTATTTTTTAAAATATCCAAACCTACTCCCAGGATCCACATGTGTGCTGCCGCCTCTCCACCCTCCCCTGTGTAGTACACCCCTGCAGCCATGATTCCTGTCTGCTCCTGGGGAGCAGGCGCTTGCCTGTCCACGTACTTTGCATTTATTATCCCCAGGATCTAGACATACTCTTCCTGCCCTTCACAAAGCCCTTCCTTCTCTGCTAGGCACAGCTTGCCTGTCACCTTCCTGTAGACTCTTCCCAAGCCCCAAACACATTTGCCTTTCCCATTTGTGCTGGTTAGATTTTGTCAACTTGATTCAATCCTAGAGTCATTTTGGAAGAGGGAATCTCAGTTGAAAAAAATATCCTCCACCACCAGATTGCCCCGTGGGCAAGCCTATGGTACCTCTCCTTGATTGATGACTGATGTGGTAGGGCCCAATTCACTGAGTGGTGTCCTGGGTGCGAGATAAGAAAGCAGGCTGAGCAAGCCATGAGAAGCAGACCAGTAAGCAGCACTCCTCTATGGCCTCAGCTCCTGCCTCCAGGTTCCTGCCCTGTGTGAGTTCTGCACTGACTTCCTTCAGTGATGGTTTGTTACTGGGAGTGTGAGACAACATGAGTCCTTTCCTCCCCCCAGGTTGCTTTTAGTCACAGTATTTTATCACAGCAATAGAAACCCTAATATGCCACTCTTAAAGTCATCCATTCCAAAATACAATGCATGGCTCTCCATCAGAGCACGGAGGAGCAGCAACAGGTGCCGGCTTTCTGTTCACAGTGTCTCTCTGTCTAGGAGTCGGGCATATGGGGATAAGAACTGTATCTGCTCTGTTTCCTGCTGTGTGTGTCCCCAGGCCCTAGGCAGAACTCACCCGTGAGAAACATTCGACGACACTGTAAAGTGAATTTGGGGATCCTCCTAACACCCTGTGGTGTGTGAGGAGCTGAAACCGCACTAGAGGCGTGCATGGAATGCTGGGTAGGGGGAGCAGCTTCCCAGCTGTGCCTGGAGAAGGGCTATGGGTGGGGAGAAGATTCTGAGCCACGGGTAAGAGGCTTGTACGAGCAAGAAAAAAAAAAAAAATCACACGACTTGCTCCTGACCTCCAGTGCTGGATCCATGTGATCCCTTCCTGTCAGGAAGACCTAACGGGCCAGGTGCTTCTTAGACACCCGAAGCGGCTGTGTGAACCTGTGGAAGAGGTGGCCTACTTTCCCACTGCACATATGGACTGCCTGCTCACTCCCTAACTCTTCTATCAGGACCCCAGCTTTGAGGAACCCTTGAACTACCTCAGAAAGAAATGAGGCTGCAGGGAAGCCAGCCATATTACACCTGGAATCCCACCTTCAAATTGAGATTCAACCAATTTAGTGAAAAGTCTCCATTTACAGGAGGTCCCATGGAAAGAGTCATGGGTGCCCTTTGAGTGACCTAGGAAAGGGCTCTTCTCTGAAAAGGAGCCTTTCCTCTCAAATGGACACCACCTGTGACAGGACATGGCCTTGCTAGGTTTTCATCCTCTGGAATACCCTCTGAAGGACAGGTCTGCACCAGCCAGCCCAGGCCTCCCAGGAATCTGCTCAGAATGATCCAAGATAGTGACAAGCCCACCCCCACCCTGTCCCTCACAACAGCTGACAGGCAATTCCCAGAAGAGACCATCTGGGTCTCAGGGCAGAGCCCCGCCCGCAAGGAGTGGGGAGAATTAGAGATTATCAGTGGGCTGGAAGGCCCCGCTGGAGTGTTTGCCAGGACACAATATTGAATTTTAAACATGTGTGCCTGTTCTCTCTCCCCACTGGAGCCTCCGGTAGCCTGGCAACGCTATCTGACCTGGAGGACCAGGAGGGGGAGTTTCCACACCAGGCAGGTCACCTGGGGTTATCTACGCACAATGAGTTGCCTCCCACCCTCAGCCTAATGACCCCAGGCCCACACACAGATGCCCACTCCACTAACATAGAGATGACAAGGGTCTAGGAAGCACATTTGTGCTGTGGTTAGAATAAGGCAGAAAACAGATTTATAGGGGATTAGGTGTCATTATCTACCTATGAGCAGACTGCTAAATTGTAAGACAGTGATCTGAATGTGCAGCAAGAAAAATTCAAGCTAGATCAGAGGAGGATGACAGTGTGTGACTGGAGGCAAGCAATGGCACTTTAAAGAAAAGGTTAGACAAAGGCTGGGGTTGCTTATAATCCCAGCATCCAAGAAGCTAAGAAGGAATAACCATGAGTTTCAGGCTAGCTTGGGCAATAAGCAAAATCCAGGCCAGCCTCCAAAATATGACAAGACAGAAGAAAGAAGAAAGAGGAGGAAGGAGAGGGGGAGGGGGAAGGAGGAGGAGGAGGGGAAGGGGAAGAAGGGGAAGAAGAGGAAGGGGAAGAAGGGGAAAAGGGGGGAGAAGGGGAAAAGGTGGAAGAAGGGGAAGGGGAGGAAGGGGAAGAAGGGGAAGGGAAAGAAGAAGAAGAGGAGGAGGAGGAAGAAATAATGAGGAAGGGGTACAGCTCTTTTTAGTGAGGGCTTGGCTAGCACTCCTCAAGCCCTGGGTTCAATGTCCAGGAACTCCAGTGGCACATAGCCAGACATGATAGTGCACATCTGTAATCCCAGCACTTGAGAGGCAAGTTTGAGGCCAGGCTAGGCTACATGAAACTGTCTCCCCAAAATGTCCATTCATAGTGAATGATTTTAATCCCAGCACTTAGGAGACAGAGATAGGCAGATCTATAAGTTTGAGTCCAGTCTGAGCTACATATTGAGTTCCAGGCTAACCAGTGCTACATAGTGAAAGCCTGTTTCAAAAAAAAAAACAAAAACAAAAACAAAAACAAAATCTAAACAAATGAAAAAATTTGACAAGCCTCTGTTATAGCTGAGGAAATAAAGCATTCTCATCCTCTCTCTCTCTCTCTCTCTCTCTCTCTCTCTCTCTCTCTCTCTGTGTGTGTGTGTGTGTGTGTGTGTGTGTGTGTCTGTGTCTGTGTGTCTGTGTGTGTGTATGTGTGTGTGTGTCTGTGTGATTTGCAAGTTTGCTAACTGAACATTACAAAGCAATCATAGGACTGGAAAATGGCTCTGTGGTTAAGAGCGCTTTGTGCTTTTGCAGAGGACTTGGGTTTGATTCCCAGCACCCACAAGATGACTCCCAATCACCTGTAACTCAGGTTTCAGGGGATCCAACCAATGCCCTCTTCTGACTTCTTTGGGCACCAGAAATGTACATGGTATATGGACATATATGCAGGCAAAACACTCATACACATAAATTAAAATAAATAAATATTCAAACGCTATTTTTAAATGGGGGTCATGTCTCAACTCTAACATGACAACAGGTTATGTAGCCTTCTTTCCTCTGTAGAAAAACATGGAGAACATTCAATGAACCTCCAACCCCAAGGCTATACAATCAAGGTAAGGGCATGTGAGAACTCACCAGTTACAGGTTCACAAAATAATGAAACCCGAATGGAGGCGCCTCAGTCACAAGGCCATGGAATCTTTCAGAGTCATAAGCTGGTGTGGTTCCCTGTCTTACATATGAGGAGGCAAGGCCTGAACAAGACCTGGCCTCCACCTTTGAACCATAAGAACAACCCATCTGTTCCTCAGAGATGCCCTCATCCTGATTCCCAGAACTACAGATGTGTAAGCTCACACCGCCATGAGTGTTGCTGTCACAGATAGGTTCCAGGCTGCTGTGACTGACCCTGACATGGGAGGAGAAGCAGCGTGACCCAGGTGGGCACAACGTCATCAGGAAAGGAAACCAGCAGGGGCAGGGTAGTAGCATGAGAAGAAGGAATTGGCTCAGAGTCACTAGCTCTGGAAACAAAGCAAGGGAGATACCAAGGCACAGAGGCGGCCTACCAAAAGCTGGATGGGGCTAGGACATGGGTCCTCTCAAAACCACCACGGGGAATGCAACTTCCAGTAATAACCAGGGGATAGGGTGTTTTAGAAATAGGGAGTGACAAACCTGTGCTGTCTTCAGACCCTGAGCCGTGGCCACTTGTTACAGCAGCCAGAAGAAGCTGACAGGCCTGACAGGTCCAGTTTGGATCCGTGGGGGAGAAACTGAGGCATCCTGGAACTGTCTCTATTAACCATTCACTGCTCCTCGAAACTGAAATGCCAGACCAGACAGGGTGGCACACACCTGTAATTTCAGCACTCAGAGGTGGAGATAGAAGGGTCAGGAGTTCAAGGTCACCCTCAATTACATATCGAGTTTGAGGTCAGTCTGGGTGTGATGGTTAGGTTGCCAACTTGACTATATCTGGAATTAAGTAAAACCCAAGCTGTGAGGGATTTTTTTTTCTTACTTAAATCACTTAAGTGGGAAGAGAAACTTTTAATCAAGATCTGCAGAGATGACAAGATCCACCTTTAGTCCAGATCTTTTGAGGTGGGAAGATCTACCTTTAATCTAGGCCACACTTTCTGCAGGCAGCCTAGATAGAGGACATGGAAGAAGGATGCTTTCTGACTTTGCCTGCTTATTCTGGCTCTCACTGACAACAAGTTCATTCCTTCACTGGTATTGCAGCCTACTTCTTAAGGATTCTGGCATATATTGAAGACCAGCTGAGACATCCAGCATTGTGAACTAAACAACTGTTGAATTCTTACTACTTCTATTGGTAGGCAGCCATTGTTGGACTAGCTGGACCAGAACCTGTAAGCCATTCTTATAAATTGTCTTGATAGATGGATGGATGGATGGATGGGTGGGTGGGTGGATGAATGGATGGATAGATGATAGATAGATAGATAGATAGATAGATAGATAGATAGATAGATAGATAGATA
This sequence comes from Mus musculus, assembly GCF_000001635.26. Taxonomy (NCBI): domain Eukaryota; kingdom Metazoa; phylum Chordata; class Mammalia; order Rodentia; family Muridae; genus Mus; species Mus musculus. The sequence continues at coordinate 74,471,494 of NC_000077.6, forward strand.
GATAGGTAGATAGATAGATAGATAGATAGATAGATAGATAGATAGATAGATAGATAGATTGGCAGATGACAGATAGATAGACAGACAGACAGGAAGGAAGGTGTGTAGATTGATTCATTCTTTAAGTTCTGTTCCTCTAGAGAACCCTAATACACTGGGCTGTGTGAGACTGTCTCAAAAACAGCCTGCTACGATACCTGATGGCTTGAGTTCATTCCCTAAGACCCACATGGTAAAAGAAGAAAATTAATTTCTGAACGTTGTCCTCTGACTTCCTCATGTACACCGTGGCATGTGTGCACCCACACACATGTGTACAAATATACATGCGCACACATAAATAAATTAAACAAATAAGTAAAGAAGAAGAAATGTTGAAGTGAACATCTGAACTGCTGCACAGAGCCTGGCTGCCTGGTCCCCACTTCTACCACCATCCCTACCCTCAGGTGCCTCTGAATTCCCCTGTGACAGGTCCCTAGCCCTCCCTAGGCACTGACCTGTTTTCTGCTTTACAAAATGCTTTGAAAGTCAGTTAGCATGAAAGTCCCCCAACCAGGTAGCCTTCTTGGGAAGTAGGAGTGTGGGGGATCACTGTCTAGGGGTTTCCTAACTTTATTTTTTATTTTATTTATTTGTTTGTTTGTTTGTTTGTTTGTTTAGCTTATCCAGGCCCCTCTTCCCTCAAAACCCAGCAATGGACCATGAGTTATCTTATGTTGACTTCAAAGGGCCTTCTCTGTGGTTCTACCCTTCCTACAGATCACATCTTCCCAGTTCAATTAGGAGTCACTAAGCCTTAGGCCCTCCCTAAACCCGCCCCAGCTTCTGTCTCCTGTCCCTCATAGCCCAGGTCTGTTGACCATGCAAGGAATACCCCCAAAGAACATACCAGAGCTCTTTCTGGACACCTACAGTGGGACAAGGCCCTGAGTGCATCTGACCTGGTTCTCATCCTGAGCCTCCAGGTCATCTCTGAGAGAAGATCAATTCTAGTCACTTCAGAGACCAGGTCATCACCAGGACCAGACCCTGGGAAGAAAGGGCTGGAGAAACACAGCAGGTCATGCTGCAAAGGACTGCAGGGTGCATCCCTCTGAACAGCACTGAGAGTTCCATCAGGTGGCCAAAGCCTGTCAGAGTGTAAATCCAGTCTAGTCCTGAAGCGCATGTTCCTTGCTGCTGCAGGCCAGACTCACCTCACCTCTCCTCTCCCTCCCCTCCTGATCACGGCCTCCAGCCTCTGTCCTTCCACTTTCCCTCCCTCCTTCAACCTGCTTTCTTCTTCTCCCCCTTCCCACTTCCTTTCTCGTACATCCCTCCTGGACAACAGATGACGCTGCCCAGCTACTTCTGGCTCCCACTGTAGAGCCTGCCAGCCATCGTATTAACATCTGACATTTCGGAAACTCCTTGACCGCACCGCCAAATCAAATTAGCTCAGCCCATGCTATTCCCTCCCAAACCACATTCGTTCCTGAGATAGGTTCAGCAGAGTGTTTGCTGCGTGTGTTGAAGCTCCAAGCTCTGGAAGGCTTCGTCCATGCAGTTGAAGAGACAAAGCCACCACCCACAGCCATTCCCCCTCAAAAGGAGAATACTCTTCAAGGGGCCAAGTTCATAGGCAGCACTGTCTTCCCTCTAAAACCCACCTGATTCTCACATTCCAAAGCAGAGAGCCAGTCACAACACAGAGGGGCACTATGGGTTCATTATTAATCATTGCCAGCTTTTTGTTTTTGAGACAAGGTCACTGTAGCCCAGGTGGACCTCAAACTCACTCTATGGCCAAGGATAATCTGGAACTCAGATCCTCACGTCTGTACCTCCCAAGTTCTGGGACTGCAGGTATGCACCATCGTCCCTGGCTTGCTTCATTTTAACAATGATCTTTCTCAAAACCTTTAGAGAACCCATGAAAAATATTGTCTCTTCTAGAGAGGAAATCTCTCTCTACACTCCAGCAATTCCTTCCGAGCCACTTGGGGTTTTGCCTCATTGAATAAATGCAAGGAAAATTGAATTAGACTCTTTTTATTACAAAGGAGCATAAACAGAGTGATCTCATTTATGCATGGCTCTCTATCTGTCTGTATGATGCCAAGCTATCTGGATGCTTAGCAAGTGGTAATACTGGATATTTCTGGATAACAGGATCATTAAGGCATTATTAATATTTTAACAACGTACTTCTTTGTGCTTAGCATTGCTTAAACATTTCACAATAAGCACACATTCATTAAAAGTAGTTGTGTGAAGCTGGGTTTTGTTGATACTGTCTACTTGCAAGAGAGACAAGTCTTATTAGAAATTCTCTAGAATACTGGGCTTTTCACGCACATCCACATTCTAATATATGGACCAATCAAGAGGTTTCATCCATCACTTACAGGTGAGTATTTATTGAGCATCAACTGTGTACTCCGTGCACACTGGGTTCTATGGTAGCAGTAGGAACAGACAGTGACTGTGTGAGCTTTGGCTGCAGAAGGCCAGGTCTTCCCAACCCTGTCACACTCTTCCCCTATGCAGGCAAATACAATCACATCTGCTAACAACTACACAAGTGGAGAGAGTGTCAACCAGGCTCTGGGCCTCACCATGTTCCCACAGGAGCTCTCAGGATAGAACAGTCCAGACCCTATATCAGGTCAAATACTACCCCCATCCAAAAGACATGTGCATGTCACAAGTCTGTGGATGGGACCTTGCAGTAAGTGGCCCATAGGGTGCACACTAGCAGATCCCAGAGTGTGAATGCGCATCCCTCCAAATTCATGTGCTACAAGGGAATAGCATCAGAAGGTGGAGCCTTTGGGAGATGATTGCCTCATGAGGGTTTTAACCCCGCAAAAGGAATCAGTGCCTTATAAAAGGACTGGAGGGGACTATACAGACAAATGTAGTCATATGTACAAGGGCCACATGTGGGAGTACACAGCAAGGTGCCATCTTGGAAGCAGAAAGCAAGCCTCTCCAGATGCTAAATCCACCAGCCCCTTGAGTGTGAATGTCCCATCCTCCAGCGTGATGGGAAACAAATGTCTGGTGTTTATAACTCACCCTGTCCCAAGGCACAGATGCACAGTGCAACTGAAACAGCTCTCAAGATGCAATCACCATCCTGGACTAACTACCCAGAGGGCTCTATCAGATGACAAGTGTCCAGACACATCAAGCAGACACACCCAGGGAGACAAGCAGCCACAGAATCACAGAGGCAGAGGAAGGCAAGGAGTAATGGCTAGAGCTACCTGGAGCTGGAAGAACAAGCAAGATCTCCCTCACAGACTTTGGTGGGAGCAAGGCCCTGCTGACACCCTGATTTCAGACTTCTGGCCGGAAGAGCCGTGGGAGAATACGTTGCTGTTATTTTAAGCCACCCACTGAGTTTGTGGTAATTGTTACAGAGGCTCTAGAAACAGACACCCCAACACTCAAAACTCTAGCTCCACAACTCAGCCAAGAGCAGGGAGTCTGCAGGAGGTCAGGGCCAGAGTGGTGGGAGACTACAGGTAGGAGGCATGTACCATCTACTGGGGCTTAGAGGGAGACACAAGCTATTAAGGCTTGGAACTATACCTGTGGCAATGCTTCAAGAAGAAAAGAATCCACCAACCACTGGTTCCCAGGGCCCCAAACACTAGGCTTAAGGAACTGGTCGATGACACTTGTGCAAGGGGCAGGAGTAGGCTAGGGACAGAATCTGGTAGCTCCGGCTGCCAAGTGGTCTCAGCATAGCATATGCCAGTTAAAAGAGAAACATGGGTTTGTCATTAAAGTCACCCTACAGGTGTTTGGTTCGATGACCATGACGACAACAGCTAATCTTTAAAGAAACTGAAATATACCACCTATACGATGTCCAGACCTTCACAAAGCCCTTGCCAGCCCATGTCCTCTTTAAGCCATACAGTGGCCCAATGGACCTATGTTAGAGCTGAGGTTCATAGGGCCTTGCTGATCTGCACAGAGTGGCACTGTTGGTTATTAAACTCTAAGATCAAGGGCAAGTAATATGACCCAGGAGATAAAGGTGCTTGCTACTGAGCCTGGTAACCTGAGTTTGATTCCTGGGACCCACATGATGGTGGAAGCAAGCAAACTCCTATAGGCTGTCCTCCAATAGGGGAGGCGGGGGTGGGGAGAGAGGGAGAGAGAGAGAGAGAGAGAGAGAGAGAGATTGATTGATTGATTGATTGATTTTGAAAACCAAAGTCCAAGTTCAGGACCAAGACTCTGTGCCAGACCCAGCCAGACCCAGCACTTACTAGAGGAGGTCATAGGACCAGGTACTAAGTTCTAAGGCAGGATGAATGGTCAGGCCTTCAAAAGCACATGTCATAATTAGGAATGCAAAGCCCAGAGAGCATTCCCAGGGAGACACCCTGAATATTAAGTATTCCATCAAGGTCTTCGGAATGAGTAAGGCACGCCAGACTGAGCCTTGACTCACCTTCTCCAGGCACCCAATACTCAGACAATAGATAGCTCAGGCTGAGTTCTGCACTCCAAGCTGCACCTCACACTGCTTCCCAGAGCTTTGATGCCCTACCCTCAGCCTTCCAATGTTCCCCCACACGTCAGCATCTGTCCAGAAACAGGCTTATTTCAACACCAGCTGCAGAAGAGGAAACCAGCCGTGGGAAATTCTTGGTAGGCACCAATAGATCAGAAAATGTTCCAAGGCCTGTCTCAGAGCTCCCCATAGTCCTGAATCATCCAGGTCTCTGTGAAATCCCCTTCCAAAGGCCTCTATGAAGAAGGTGGCCTTGTAGGCCCTTCCTGTCCCCATAGAAACCACTTGGAGTGCAACCCTTGCTTATGTCAGAGTAGACTTTGGAGAATTCAAGAGTCCAGTTAGATGCTTCCAGAGCAGCACTCCTCCAGGCCTGCCTGGTAGGCTGAGATGTCTTACTGTTATCCTTTTTCAAGCATCCTGTGGATATCTGAAACTAACAAGTAACAATTTATGTCTGAGACAGAGGCCCCCACAGTATCGGCTCCTCTGCTGTGGATGCCTGGCAAGGCAGAGAGGACAGGAAGTCCTCAGAAGAAACATAGTAGCAACAGAAGAAAGGATGTTTGAATCCTCCCTAAGCCCAGCCCTAACCCTAACCTTAACTCTAACCTTAGCCCTAAGCACCGCTATCTTAGAAACAAAGTATCATCTTGAAGAAAGTTTTTATTTTTGAGGGACAATACTGACACTGAAGCAGCACAAGCCACACATGTCTGTGCTGAATGAAAATGTCAACTAATTTCAACTAAGGACAACCTCCTGACAGCATCAGCCACCTGGGAACTCTTCCTGTGCCTGCTCTACAAATGAGGAAGCTTAGTAAGGCTCAGAATAGTCACACAGCTAAGAAGCCCCTTCATCCCTGGCAGACTGGCTCCAGAAACTGAGATGTTTACCGCTTTATATGGGTTAACTAGTTTGAAGAAGCCCCTTAGGGACCAGGTTACGGGGACTATATTGGTATCCACACCAGTAGGGGATCATGGGATCGGTGTGAAGGTTCAGAAAGGGGGCTGCAGAATCAAATGACAGAGGAAAGAGGTTTCCAGAGAGACAATTCAAGGAGCCCCCACGGTCCTGATCCACCCACTCAGAGGAGAAAGTGGACAAGGTTCTGGAAGCCTGGAGACCTCAGAAAAAGTCAGTGACTGTCTCAGTACTAGCAGGGTTTTTTTTGGTTTTTGGTTGGTTGGTAGGTTGGTTGGGTTGTTTGTTTGTTTGTTTGTTTGTTGTTTGTGTTTTGGGGGTTTTTTTGGTTTTGGGTTGTTTTTTTTTTTTTTTTTTGGTTTTAATTTGGTTTTTTGTTAGTTTGACACTGCAGTCATTCAGAAAGAGAACCTCAATTGAGAAAATGCCCCCACCAGACTGCTTTCTGATGCCCTGCTCACTGTAGTTTGTACCACCCCTTGGCTGGTGGTCCTGGGTGCTAGAAGGAAGCAGGCTGAGCAAGCCATGAGGACCAAGCTAGTAAGCAGCACCTTCCATGGCCTCTGCATCAGCTCCTGCCTCCAGTCCCGGTACTATTTGAGGTTCTGCCCTGACTTCCCTCAGTGAGAGACTGTGGTGTGGAAGTGTAAGATGAAGCAAATCCTTTCCTCCCCAAGTTACTTTTGGACCCCAGACAGCTTTCTCTGATGGCGTCTACAAAGCAGGGCTCATCTCTAGGGCCACCCATCAGAAGACCAAGGGTCCAAAGGTAATGGAAATAGGCAAAGCTTACCCAGGCTAAGCCTGGGTTCTCTAAAGAGAAGCAGTCATGATCTGTTCCCCAGAGATAACAACATCATTGTCACTGTCCTCAATCACCATCCTAGGAGCCCATGACAGAGCACCTGCTGCGTCATGGATTACATCATAGTTGTTCAAACTGTTCCTGTGGTGTGTTGTCCCCATCACAGAGGGGAAGAGACAGGAGTCAGGGTGCCTGTGCCCTTGCTGAGAAGATGCCCTACCAGCCTGTGCGATAGTGGCTAGGGTAGTATAGGGTAATGATTAGAACACTGGCTCCGGCACACACCACAGGCTTGCCACTAAGCAGCTGTAGGACCTTCAACAAACAGCACAACCTTCCTGTGACTATTTCAGGCAGAGGAGCCAAAAGTGATTCCTGTCAAATGACATCTCCAAATGACTACCAGGAGCTTTCCACAGAGCTTGGTGGGACAGGATTCTGGTCATGTGGGAGCTCTTGGGAAAGACCACGACAGCCAATGCCTACTATATACACAGGGAAGAAGATGGAGTCGTGTTTTCAGCTCCTCAGCTAGAGAGGTGCCAGAACTGGCAGAGATGCTATACAGTGCATGGGAGCACATCTACAGCCAGCAGGTTCCTTGGCTAAGACATCTAAGCAATGCAATGGAGGAAGAACTCTTCTCCAGATGATGGAACACTGGATGCTTATGCGAGGATAAATGAGCCGGGTCCTGACAGCAAACCTCACACAAAGTAAGTAGACATGAATCTCCCTTGGGCTCAGCATCATCGGTCATTAGAAAAAAAGGCAAATTAAACACAGTGAGCTGCCAAGCATACACCCACTGAGGTGTATATTACTAAAACACTAAAAATTGACAGTGGTCAATGTCAGTAAAAAGACAGAGCAGCCAGGACCTAATGGCATTGCTGGTGCCATGCAAAATGGTCTCAAATGACGTTTAAGATTTAGGGTGGAGGATGTAGCTCAGAGATACACTTGCCTAGCATGCACATGCACTGCAAGAAAAAATAATAACAAAATAAAGATTTTTACCATGCCGAGCATGATGGCACATGCCTGTAACTTCAGCACTCAAGAGACTAAGGGAGAAAGATACTTGCAAGGTTAAGACCAGACTAGTTTATAGAATGAGACTCAGGTCTCCTAAAAAGAAACAACAAAAAGCTCACTACTCTTTAATGTAGTGATTCTATTCCTTGATAATCCAAGAGAAGGGAAGATACAAGTCCAAACAGATAATACGACAGCAGTCATAGCTTTTGGCTATGAGTACAGCCCAAACCAAAAAAAAAAAAAAAAAAAAAAAAACCAAAAAACCAAAAAACAAAAAAACTCAGTTGTACCTCAACTGGAACACAAGCAAACCAACTGTGATGTCTTCATGTGACAGAGTATTGCTCAGTAATAAGGGGAGGTAGAGGGGTGGGGCTGGCATCAGGAAGAAAGTAAAGAGATGGACTGGCCATGGGTCCGTGTGACAGGTTAAGGAGGGAGGTAGTACATGGGCAAGCAGTAATCCTAGGGGGAAAAGGTGAGCTGAGCCTCAACCCAGAGGGATGCAGCAACGCTCATCAGATGTCTGCTTCCGTCTTGCATACGAAGGTTGTTCAGCTGCCTCGCCTATGACTGTGGTTAAGTGGGAGGAGGGATCAGTGGCCCTGGGGGACAAAGCCCTGAAGGACCAACATAGGAATAGACAGTCTGCACCTTTCTCAGGAGAACCCTAGCCTCCACTACCTTCTCCAAAGGAGACCATATGACTCAGAGTGCCCCAGGGTTTCATGAGGTCTTTAGAAACTAAACGAGGGTCACAGGCCAGCTACCAGCCTATTCGGGACTCCAAGAACAACTCTGCCATTTCGGGTCATAGCCATCCCATGCCCTAGAGAAATCAGTGTCTAGGAGATGCCTTGACAGAAGAGAATCTGATGGCCATTGGCCCTAATTCCTTCCCCTCCTCAGTACAGAGAGGTCTGCTCTACAGCCCCAGCGGGCAGCCCAACCTTGCTTCCTAACCTTGCTTCCTATGGCCTCTTCTGACTCCCTCTTCTTCTCCACCACCTCCCTCCTCCCCACTAAGAAGCCACTTTTAATCTGTGAGCTTGTCACATGCTGAACCATCTGGCTTCCTCTGCTAAGTTAAGGTCCCCTGTAGAGGCTCTTTGAGGGTCAAGGACCAGTGCTTCTGGGTGTTCTCAGGGGAACCCACACAAAGCCAGTCAAGTACACTGTAGAGTCTGCTAAATGCCTACTGGTTCTTGTGAACATGAAAAGCAAACTCATGAAGACTAAAACCCTGGCAGCAATCCAGTGCACATCCAGGCAGCCAGCCCCCAACCCCACTCCCATCCTACCCTGCCCATCCTCAGCCTGGGAACTGGGCTCCCGTTTCAGCCCATCTGCTCAGCTTTTTCTCAGCTTCATATTGGGGGTAGGCAATCCCCTAGGAAAACAAGCTGCACAGAGGGAAAGGAGGACTGGACTATATCTGTCTATAAAGGAAATGGATCGTCAATCCCGGATCCAAAGGAGCATTCTGCACCGGGGTCACACTACCAAGGGAACAGATGAGCCCTTCTCTTGCCAGGTACCTGCTCAGGTGGCAGGAAAAAAAATATTCAAGGGGCTGAAGAGATGGTTCTGACAGTAAAATACTTGCCAGGTAAGTATAAAGACTTGAATTCAATCCCCAGAACACATTAAAATGCCAGGCATGGGGCCAACAAATATGGTTCAGCAGGTAAAGGCACTTGCTGCCAGACCTAATGACTTGAACTCCATACCTGAGACACATAGGATGGAATGAAAGAATCAACTCCTACAAGATGCTCTCTGACCTCCAAACTTGAGATGTGGTACATGCACATACATACACACTCACGCACACACGTGCACACATACTCACTCACAAATACACACACACAATTAAATAAACAAATTTAAAGCCAGGTTCAGTACTATTAACCTTAACTCTGGAGAGACAAAGACAGACTACTGGATAGATATGATACCCTGGGGCTTTGGGGCTTGCTGGCCAGCCAACCTGGCTTACTTGGCAAGCTCTCAGCCAGTGAGAGACCTCGTCTCAAAAAAATATCATGGAATTTGTATAGAAATATCAAGGGACTTGTAAAGAAAAGAGGCTCAGTAGGCATGCAAGGGTGAGGACAAGAAAGGGTAATGAAGTGTGATTATCAAATATCGTGTGTGTGTGTGTGTGTGTGTGTCTGTGTGTGTATGTGTGTGTGTCTGTGTGTCTCTGTGTGTGCATATGAAATTATCAAAGCATAAAATATTCAAAATAAAAATACGATTGTCTGATATCACCCTGGAAACAGAAACAAAAACAGGGATATGAGGAGAGATGGGGGGGGGGCAAGCTGGAGAGACGGCTCAGTGGTTTAGAGCACTGACTGCCCTTCCAAAGGACCTGAGTTCAATTCCCAATACCTACATGGCTACTTACAACCATCTATAATTCCAGTTCCAAGTGAGTAGGGAACCCTCTTCTGCCCTCCACAAACATTGCACACACAAAGTACACTGATATACATTCAGGCAAAGTACCTATACACATTTAATAAAATAAATCTTAATCTTAAAAGGAGGGGGAGACCCAGACACTCCTTCAACCTAGAGATCTCAAGTTGTCCACAACAACTCAACCACCCTAAGCCAGCGGTCAAGAGCCCCAAAGACCAAGAAAGGGTCACCCCAGGAGCCCTGTGTCAGGAAGGATGAACAAACCCACAAGGATCGGCAGCGCTGATGGCTGAGCACGCCATGGGACTCTCTGTCCGTGCTGAACAAGTGTGCTGAACAATGGTGAACAATAGTGACATTCCTTAGCCGTAGAGTCAAACCCTAGCCACAAACCATGACAGACACAGAGAGACAAGATATAACAGACCCCACACCGGCTACACACAAGGTCTCCACCCAGAATCTTAAGGGCAGGGCCAGTTCCCTCCGTTCCTAGCTCTCTCTATCTAACCCTGCCTCTGGAGTCTGAACACAGAAGTCACAGGCTGGGGACTTCCTGCGCTGAGTTCAAAGCATTTTTTAAAAGACAGAGTCTGGAGCTGGGGATGCCTTCTGATCGTGAGTCACAGAGTTCACCAAGGATGGATGAGGGTCTGCCTGAGGCTCCTGAAACACCTGCTCCCCTCATTTCAATAAATCTCATGGGGACTGTCTACATCCTCTGACTCTCAGTGTCTCCACTCCTCAGCACTGCCCTCTGCTGTCACCTCACCTCTCCAGACAGGTCTCAGTCATATCCCAGAATACACCAGGCCTCTCCACCCCGCGCTCCTCTGCACAGTCCACACCATACTTGGCCTCTCCCAGCAGCTGGACCAGCTGGCCATCCCTCCCTGTGAAGCTCCTTCCCTCTGTGTCTATGCCCAACTTCTTCCATAATACCATCCTAAGAACGTCCCTCTTCCGACTCCACCTCCTCCCTAGACAGCTGCCTTGGGCCTGAAAACACCACACAAACAACCTGACCCTTCTCTTCCTGCTGGGCTACCCCACCTCAGAAAATGTTTGCACCAAGTAATGTTGCTCCAGACTTTGAGACAATTCTTGCCTCTTCTCTTGAAATCACCTTGTCTCGTCAACCTACCACCTGAGAACTCTGAGCTCTGTTTCCAAATAAGCCTGCTGATGCCCTGGGCAAGATCACATGCTCTTCCCTGGTACTCCGACAGTGGCATCTGGTACATCTGCTGATTCCCACTCTGTTCTAGTTCAGGCATCCTTCTCACAGCCATTAGGGTGGACGCTCACAGTCCCCAACTCAGCCAGGGGCAGTGGAAGCTGAAGGATCAAGAGTCCAAGTTACATGGTAAGATTTTGTATAAAACAAAACAAAAACAAAACTGCACCTTTCCAATGCCCTTAACTTGGAACATTTGTTAAATCTTCAGCCTGTCTTCAGGCCCAGACTCTCCCACCCTAAGTCAGGATGGTCCGGTGCTTCTAGTCTTTCCCAGTTCCTCTCCTTCCACCTCATCTCTGGGATCCCCAAGCTGTTCTGTGCTTCTGGTCATCTGAGATACCAGTAAGATCCAGATCCCACTGGGCAGTCTGAAGGGGGGCACAGACACTTAGAGTGTGGCTGGTTCCTTTACCTCACTTTGAAGAGCAAGAGTCTTGAAGACCACCCTGACTCTACCTTAGTGCAAGTCCTCCTCAACTCTCAGGACTCAGCTGAAATAGCATTTCCTCAAAGAAGCCCCATCAGTCCCTCGCCAAGGTCTCCTCAAGTTCCATGACCTTCTCCTTCCTGAGTGATACAGAGCTTACCCTGCAAATATTCACCTTCCCTAGCTGTCCCTCATTCTTGCCGCTCCCTTTTCAACTTCTGGCCCGATGGGTGAACAGTGAACCCCAGGGAAAAAGAGACCTCAGTCTCCAGTCCACTCCTGAGTCACTAAGCATCCAGCACTGAGCCTATGGGCTCACCAGTCCCTGTAGTGGGTCCTGTCTACTCTGAGTCTGTTTCCCCCTCCCTAAAGCAGTGCTTCAATTTTCCTTCCTGGAGCCACCTCATTCCTTCTCTCAGCCTCCCTGGTGTAGGTCATGAGACTCAGACCTGTCCAATCACAGCATTCCATTTTCTCTAGCCAATGACACTTCCTCCCTGGGACTCTATCAGAACTACTGACAAAAAAAAAAAAAAAAATGCTATTCTTTTTCCATGAGAGCTACTTATCCCATAGGGTAAGCTGCCATCACAAAGAATAAAACCATCACAGAAGAAAGTGGGAGAGAGGTCGACTCCCCCAGATGCAGCCATGCCTGGGAAAGTTCCTAGGCTGAAGTGAGTAGTGCTTCTGTCACTCAAGAGTCCTGACTAATGCAATATTCACGTAAACACTGGGTGTTGAATGAATTAAATAGTCATGCGAGTGAAGCCTGCCAAGAAAACTCTCTGACTCTTCGTAGGCTTCCTCACTCTCTCTATAAACTCTTGATGATGTCCGTGAGCAGAGGCCATCTTCCCACCACCAACTCTGCAAACCAGAAGGCTGAAACTCAGGCTGGCCACATACTCCTAAATATTACTCCACGCCAGCCAACCACCCTGAAGTTGGGTCACATACTATGCTGAGGGCTTTGGATGCCCAGGCATCCCCACCAAGAAAAGAAAAGGAGACTTGTACTACCATCTTGTACACTAGCCCACACACTGCCCATCTCTGAATGCCCAATGAGGGCTCTGCTGCCATCGTGGCTCAGTGTGAGATAGACGTATGCCATGCAGTGATGTTTATCTGTTGCCTCTGGGATGCCATGGGAAAGGGGAGCCACACAGAGCAGCAGGGAAGAGAAGCCAAATTGTTTCTTGTGAGTCATCTCAGAACAGAGCCTCAGGCAGGACTAAGATACCAACAGGCCTTGAGGCCTGTTGAGGACTTGGGAGGCAGGAGACTTCCTCAGATCTAGTCTTTACCCGATGAAGTGTGAAGGAGGAAGTTGGGGGTGTATGGCTGATCTAACAGCCGTTCCCGAGGACTAGCCTAGGACAGGGTGGTCATCCCATGGACGTTGGAGGGAGAGACTGAACACAGAAAGGAATAGAAGAAGAGCTCAGTGCCCTTTCTAGGAAGGGTGGGGGTCCTAATCAAAGATGGGGTTCTCTCCAAAAGAGATCTCTTTCTGACCGAAGCCCCAGAACAATTCTCTCACAGAGACCGAAGCCATAGGCAACTTCCCCACAGAGACCGGGGTAACAAAGCCAGCCTAGAGGGGCTGATCAAATGCTATCCAAGTCCTAGGAGGGTCTGCTTAGTCCCTTCCTGTCTTGGATGGCAGCTCCTTCAAACACCCAGCTTCCTTCCTCCAATATGGACTCCTTGATCTCAGTCCCACCATTCCACATGGCTTCTCACTAATCTAAGCATGCTGCCAATCCTACCGCCACCCATCTGTTTCTTCACTGCCCCTTGTCACAGACACCCAGGCCTCAGTCATACTTCCCCCTCACTCTACCAGATTTAACAGGACACTGACTCCTGAAGTGTTGGGCCCTCCATGGCCACCATAGAACAGAAGCAGCTGGACCGGAAGCTAAAACAGCAGCGAGGCTTCACGATGCTCCCAGCATTCCCATCCTCCCACCTCTTGACTTTTGAGCCTCTTACCTTCATGGTCGGGGGAGCAGTGAGAGGAGGGGACAGTGGCCGATCTGGGAGGGTCACATCCGAGCTGTTGGCCAGCTCCTGCTTCCTGCAAAGAGACCAAAGGGGACAGAAGCTGTAAGCAAGGGCTTTCTTGAGCCTTCCCTCTGTGATCTAAGAGTGGCTGAGCTTAAAGACTCGGAAAGACACAGGAAACTAAAGTTGACTGCATCTCTTCATAGGGATATACTAACAGTGAAAGCAGTACAGCGCAAGACCCTGGTCCATCAGCATCCCCTAAGGACATGTAAGCCCCCAGATGCATACCAGAATCTCCAAGGATGGAACCCGAGAATATGCTTCACCCAGTTTCCCATGTGATCCTGATGCACCCAAGGTCTCAGAACCACTAGTTCTAAAAGACACAGGTCTAGGGACAGAGGGAGACGGAAAGAGGTTACCTTTCCCATGGGTGTCTCTGTCCACTTGGACACATGTTCTCTAGCTCTCTCCCTCTCTCCCTCCCCCTCCCACACATACACGCACAGGGTGCACGCAGGGTGGGGGAGCAGGCATAGACCCACCTTGGGAGGACAGGGCTGCCTGCTGTAAAAGCCACAGGTAAAACTTATTTTAGTCCATGTAGGGTAGGACCAGGTTTGAGGCAGCTAAACAGAGTTGTGTTGCCATAGAAACGCTGCTCTCACACACTCCCCACTTCCCATCTGGCCCTTGCTGGTGACCAGGGAGAGCTTGTTTGCTGTCCCATCACCAACCAGACTGCTTAAGTTGGGAGAAACTTCCACAGCAAGTTATGCAACAGGACCATCTGGGCAGAGATGGGGGATTCCCCCTCCCAGTGGGTCAGGAACCTGATGTGCCCTGGGGGTAGAGTGGGAAGGATGGAAAGCCAAGACAATAGTACTGAGAACTGACAGAGATCACAATTGAGCAGCTAAAACCCCTAGCTTCACAGGAGCCCCATCCTGAAGCACCTACCAGTCAGCCTGTGTCTATGTTAAAGTGACCAAGACCCACCACTCCCCACTGGAGAGAACGCTCACTCTTCTTCTTCTTCCTGGCCCATGTCCTAGTAGTGACAGCCCCAACCCAGGCTGCTTCATGAGGTAAGCCCACATTCCCTAGAGCCACGCTCCCCAGCTTTCCAAAGAGAAAACCCAGCCCTGGAGCCTGGAGCCCAGATACAGTCTCATAGCGGCTGCCCAAGATCACAGGCTAGGACAGTCTAACACCTCTTGAGAAACCAGGCTAGAGACACGGCCATCCTGTCTAGCACAGAGCCCCTTGCTTCCCTTGCAGTCGGCCACCCGTTCTGTTCTCTAAGCAGTAGGACAGAGAGGCTGGTGGACATCTAGTTTAGCTCCACCCTGGCCAGCTCCCTTCCTCTCCTCCATCTGCCTCTGTCCTTACTTCTTCCTGCACCTTGGTAACAGGACTTAGGATAGCTGGAGTGGAAGAGGTCTCTTCTCTATTGATTGAGACTGCTATTGGTCCAAGAACTAGAAAGGACAAGATTCAGACACACACAAGCTACCAACCTCCCTTTCCATATATCAACTTAGCTGTGGCTACTGCTATGCCCTCACCTGCCTCCCAAAGCTGGCCCAGCACAGCCTCTGCCCTCTGCCTTCTCCCTCTTCCACTCAGCCCTCTTTCAAGCAGCCACTGCTTCTCCTGATGAGTCTATCCCTAGAAAGTCAGAAGGTTGATCAAGGGTGGGAAATGGCACCCTCGGGTACCCTAGGGCAAAGGTAAGGGCACCTCCTTTGGGAACTGGGAGGCTGGCAGAGAACAGAGAAGAGGCAAATTTTCCATGAGAGAAGATAAGATTCTCTGGGCTCAATTGAAAACTTCCACCCATGCCTCTGGAGATGACTTATGGAGATGACTTAGACCTTAACCGGCAGCAGTCCTGAATCTCCAGGAACAACCCTGGGGATGAAGGAGAATGATGTGATGAGATTTTCACGCCACCCATTGGTGGACTCAATGCATAGTCATGCTATCTAGTCCCATGTCCACACCCATGGTGCCAGAGTAAATGCAATTACTATCCAAGATCTAGGAATCCCTAACCTTTTCCCACACACCTGCTTCCCCTGGATGCTGGATGCTGGATCAGCAACCAGGACCAGGAAATGATTAGGACCACACAAGGTAGCTTCCAGTCAGAAGGATTTCCCAAGTGATAGTAGGGCAGGAAAGAACACTCATGGCCAACGGTTTCCTTATAACTCCCAAGGTGGGTCTAGGAGTCCAGAGGGAATGGGAGATGGACACAAGGATGGCTACTACCCTGCAAAAGACTCAGGGTACACATGGGCCTTGACTCATGCAGTAGAACCCCCCTTGCCTTGGTATCTTGATAACATCAAGTATACCTATAACAGAGGCACACTCATGGTTCCTCTTGGCACACTCTTGCTTCCATCCTTACCTCCTATTTAAGAGCTAAATGCCTATTGTTGGTTAAAGTGTGTCCCCTCAAAAAAATATGTTGACATCTCAACCTGTAGCACCTATGAATAGGGCCTTATCTGAAAGTAGAGTCTCTGCAGATGTGATAGAGGTTCAGATGAGGCTGTGAGCAAGGACATTAACATGCCCAGTGCCCATGTAAGAAGAGAAGGCACTGTAAGCTTGCAGGCCCACATCACACAGTGGCATGATAGACTTAAGAGTGATGTAGCTGCAAATGGAGAGAATGCTAAGTCATCATGCCAAATGCCAGCAAATAGAAGAAACAGGAAGGACCCTTCCCCCAGTGGGGGGTGGGGGGGGGGGACAATCAAGCCACTGTGTTTCCATTGACATCTAATTGGATGTCAGAACTGAGAAAAGAAATGTCTGTTGTCTCAAGCCAGTTCTAGTACTTGGTAAGAGCTACCCTGGGAAAGCAATACACCAGTTCTCACATCTACCCTTAGCCTTGTGATTGAGAGACCAGAATGAAGAAGGTGAAACTACAGCTTCTACCTCAACCCCACTGCCCACACTCTGATCTGCTGAGCCTGACCTTGTCCTGCACTAGCCCTCTTGATAATGACATTTACATATGAGCCAAGGCCTCCCCCAGGACACCAGGGCCAGATCCAGTCACCAGCTGACACAAAGATAAGGTGAGAGCCCCCTGCTCCGTGGAGTTCCTGCTCTTTCTTTCTCACTCAGCAAACACATCACACATGCGTAGGTGAAATTGATGTGATTCTATCCAGGGACAACCTTGAACACTCTCATTTGTTATAAGCAAAAGGTAAATCATTACCAGAAGTAATGAGTTTCTTGGGAGCCACAGTGTCACGAACCTGAGATTGGAAACTGCCCTCCCACTAGCCCAGACAAACAGGAACATATGCTGTAAAGTCACATGGCCCCATATTTACCCAGGGGCCCTTGGAAACACATAAGGAAAGGTGCTGATAATAAGGACAGGTGGTGGAGAGGAGGAGGGAAGAGGAAGATGGAGAGAATGCAGAAGGGAGGAGGAAGGTTTTACTCTCGGCTGAAATAGAGAGGCATGCAGGCACTGAATGAGTGGGTCCTCCAGGGGTTCCTGGAATTGCAGCCCACTCAGCATCCTGGCTACTGCAGAGCCAAGTGAGTTAACGTTCTACTGGGAGATTGGCTTTTTGAAGCACAGGAGATCCCAGGG
This sequence comes from Mus musculus, assembly GCF_000001635.26. Classification (NCBI taxonomy): domain Eukaryota; kingdom Metazoa; phylum Chordata; class Mammalia; order Rodentia; family Muridae; genus Mus; species Mus musculus. Next base: position 74,488,536 of record NC_000077.6, read on the forward strand.
CAGAGAGGAAGGTGCTAGGTGGCCAGAAGAGCCTCCACCAAGATTTAGCAAAATGCAGTCTTAACGATGAAGGACAAAGGGGCCTGGAGTAGAAGCTGGGCAGAGTCCTTGGGAGGTCCCTGTGACACCATTTAAGCATCCAGGGTCCATGTCTCTACCCTCAAAGACTGTGACCTGGGCCCCTTGCAACAGCACATTGTCTTTTGCACATCACTATAGAGAATGCCCTACAGTTAGAATCAAGTGATTCCTGGGTTCAAGTTTGACTCTTCCTGTTACTCTGTCATGTGACCTAACCTCTGTGCCCTGACGCAAATGCAGGAGTAGTAATGTTCTATGGGATTAAAAGCAATACTGTGGAATAAAACTATGAAGCTCTGTACTAACATAGACTAGAGCAATGACAACATTGCCAATAGGATTCATAAAATGTCCATCTGAGACGAGCAGGGTGGCTCAGTGGGTAAATCCACAAAGTCTGATGACCTAGGTTCAACTTCCAACAGCCCCACATGGTAGAATGGAAGAACTGATTCCCCACAAGTTGCCCTTTGACCTCCACCTGTAAACCATGGCATGAGGGTACCCGAACGCACATATGCACACACAGAGGTGTGTGCACAGGTGTGCACTTAATTAAAAAAAAAGATACCAGTAAAGTAAATTAAAAAAAAAAAAAAGAGGTGATCTATCTCTGAGTGCAGAAAGAGAAGCAAGGACCTCGGCTGTTTAAATGTCTGGGAAAACACTTCATCATCTCAAATACAGCAACAGTCCTTGCCCCTGGAGATTTGTTCTTAGGATCATGACCACCCACTGGTTAATAATCAACAACAGGAAAATACCCACCTAGTAACAGATGGCCCAGGGGCCAGGTGCAAGGCCTCCCTCTGACAGAGAGCTCTCACAAACCTTTATCCCTACCACCCCGGCTCCCCAGCCACCCCACGGGCACTTACACTTGCTTTCCAAATTAGCCAACCTAGGGGCATACAGGCAGCTGTATGCACTGAGTAGCTTCTCGAGAAAACCAAACAAAAGGGGACACCAAGCATGAGTCACAGGAGCAAAGGACAGAAATGACCCCAATGTCCCAGACGATGAACTGATAGCCCAAACGCAAGTAGTCTGTAAAATGGAATATTGTTTCACCACAAACGGGAATGATGCATGGATTGCACTATCATCGGTAAACCCTGAAAGTGTAATGCTAAATGAAAACAGCCAGTAGCAGATGGACACATACTAGATCAGTGGTTCTCAACTGGGACCCTTTCACAGGGGTCGCCTAAGGTCATCAGAAAGCATGGATATTTACATTAATGACTCACAACAGTAGCAAAATTACAGTTATGAAGTAGCAACGAAACAATTTTATGACTGGGGTCATCACAACATGGGGAACTGAATTAAAGGGCCACAGTGTTGGGAAGGTTGAGAACTACAGCTCTAGATGGTTCTGAGAGGTCCAGAACCAGCATATCCAAAGTCAGAATGCAGATCAGTAGTTGCCAAGACCTTGAAGGAGGAGGCAAAGAGAGCATGGCTAATGGGTGGCCAAAATGTAGAGCTAGACCGTCATGGTGGCTGTACAACCCTGTGCATGTACTGAAGCCTGGAGAATGCCACATACTTTCAAAGAACGAGCTTCATGGTATACGAATTCTATCTCAATTTTTGAAAAAGGACCAAGGGACGTGGGACTGAAGGTTCCCACTGCTAATCTCCTCTCCAACTGCCTTCTGATCCCCTAGGCCCCAACTGATGAGCGTGTCCCTGCTTTGCAGCAGAGGCAGTGAACATGCACGGAGCCAAGGGGGGCTTCCTTGCCACTGCCACTGTTAAAGGGCCCTCTCTGCCCCACACCCAGCACTCATAAGCACAGCAGCTCAGTTGTGAGTTAGGAAAAATGTTACTGAGTTCTACCTTTTCACAAGGCCCACCCTACAGAGCCGACTAGAGCTGAAATGGTGGCCTAGAAACTAGAACAAAACCAAACGCTCCAAAAGGACTCAGCCTGAGGCACAGGGGGAGGAGAGGTAGCTTGGAAGCCAGGCTGAGCTCTGGCCCAGATGAATGGACCCTCTACTTCTTGGTGTCTCTGCTTGATCCTCTGCAGAGAAGACAGAATGGATGAGTTGACTCTTAACTCCTGTTCCCTCTACAGAACTAGTCTCCATAGGAGCATAGAATCGTGTGTCACTGGATAAGCTATGAGGAGCACAGACAGAAGGGACTTGGCAGTGAAGGCTTCATCCTCAAAGAAGTCTACCAGAAGCCAGGTGTGGTGATGCACGCCTTTAATCCCTGCACTCAGAAGGCAGAGGCAGGCAGATCTCCGTGAGGTCCAGGCACTGATCCCCAAAACAAGTTCCAGGACAGCCAGGGCTACACAGAGAAATCATATCTCAAAAAAACTAAGAGAAGGAGGAGGAGGAGGAGGAAGAAGAGGAGGAGGAAGAAGAAGAGGAGGATGAGAAGGAAGGAGAAGAAGAGGAGGAAGAGGAGGAGGAGGAGAAAGAAGAGGAAGAAGAAAAATTAGAATTGAAGAACAAGAAGAAGAATAAGAAGAATTATTAGAAGCAGCAGCAGCCCACCAGGCCACCCAGTCCTTATTCTAGTATCCAGATTTGCTGGGATGTCATCTTGTCTGCAAATGTCTGTCCATGCTAACTGGACATGTTAGAGAGCCGAGCGCCAGCCTGAGGGAGGGAGACAGACTTACAAGAGCACCAGTGTGAGTGTCTGACAGGCCTGAACTTCACTCCCAGCATCAACCCTGACTAGCTATGTGGTCAGGCTATTTCCCCTCTCTGCCTGTCAGCTTCCGCATCTGAAGTGGTATCAGTCTCCCTACCCTGCCATTTTGAGAAAGGCATGGAAAGTCCTCAAAACAGTGTCTGGGTACATACAGAGACACAACAGATGATCCCCACAGCTATGGCGGTGATTGCTGTTGTCCCAACCAAAAGAAGTAAGTCTGATGGAGAAGGAGCAGGAAGCCAGTCAGAGAACAGAGGTGGACAGCGATAAGAACAGATATAAAATCTGGATAACCTGGATGTGGGTGCTCCCAAGTCTAGGAGGCTGTATGTGAGAACCCCCACTGCATCCCTGGGGCACACAGGGACGCACAGACGCCACAAGTGTACATAGGAGCGGGGTCACTAACATCCATCCTGCCATGCTGGGGCCAATGTGGAAGGAGGGCAGGATCCCTGCAGAACTGACAGGAATGAGAGGCTACGGTGCTGGAAGCGGGCAGATTCTGCCCCCCTTGATGAGCCCTACAGGATGGAGCACGTATTGCTCACATATGGATACCCAGCAGGGTTGACTGACCTAGGTATTCCATCCCACCCTCATGTATAGTCCAAGGTCACCACAGAGATTCAGAGCATATAATGCTGAGCCTTCAGTGACTTGAATCTCCCCCAAACAACAACCCACCCCACCCCAATTCAATTCCATGGTTCATGGATACAGAGACCAGCAGCACCTGGGAGAAACCCGGGAGATGTTATCTGATAGCCTAATTATAAAGCCATTGAATAACGGATGCCTCTCTCCTCAGAAGTCAGCTCAGACTGACCATGCCAGAAATGAGCAGCCACAACCCCACAAGAATATGTCAGGAAGGGCTACACATTTATAGACAGACATTCACAAAGCACTTACTGAATGGTGGGACCCTATGTAAAGGAAGAGAAGAAGAGGGAGCTATTGGAGTTTATAGGTTCCCATAAGTGCATAAACAGCAGAGGCCCATGTATCGGGTAGAGGGGTGGGGGTGGGGAAGGTTTCACAGAAGATCATTAGCTATGCTAGGCATGGACTCTACTAAAACCCACACTCAGGTAGCAAGAGACATATGCACCTGGGAACCTGGGAAAACTTGCTCAAGGCTAGATGGCTGCAGCATCTCCTGAGATGTGTGGTTACAGATAGCTCTGCCCTTCCCTGGAGAACCTTGAAGCCCTAAACTAGGTCAAGGGTAGGAGAAAGAGCAGTCAGAAAGCACGAGGCACAATAAGGCCGCTGAGCCATGGAGAGACAGCTGTGAACCCCGGGTCACCCCTAGTGAGGTACCCACACAGGCAAGTCATCACTCCCTAAGAAGATGAGTCTTTGCTAAGCAAGCACCTTTCAGGACAGACCAAAGCATTACAGCTCATGCATGAGCAGGTGGTAGCTCCGGGCAGTCCAATGAGGGCCTCAAGACCCAGCATGGGAATGAGAGAGGATGGGTTTGCACCTATCTAACCAGATCTCTGACACCAATTCTACTGGTCTTTCTCTTTACCATGAGAAATGCATCTTTGCCTGGTCTGTGTATCACTGCAGGGTGAAAGCTTGTGTCTTCTCCAGCCCTCTAAGCTTGAGTTTGGCAATCATGGCAAACTGTCTCTGCATAGAAACAAAGAGATAGACTTATGGAAGTACCGTGAGGCCCAGAGAAAAGAGAGCCTGCCCTACTGGGAGACAAGCTAAAGTATCAGAGAGAATGTGGCAGCTGTCCTTCAAAGGCTGACCACAGCAATCCACAAGGCCTTCTCATTAACTACTCACCAACATCCCATGGGTGAAATATTATTGGTCTCATTGTGCTGATGGGGAAACTGAGGCTCAGACATGGTAAGTAACGCCCAAAGTCATGTTACTGGCAAGTAGCAGAGTAAGCCTTGAACTAGGGTAATCTAGTTCCAGAGTTTATGACCCTGACCACCTCCAGCAAAAGGGGGACTTCCATGCTGTACTGCTTCGCTGCATGGGGTGCATGCAACCCAGCTGGCTCCCGAGATGGTGTGGGACAATCTGCATTGCAACACTCCAGCTTTGACAGGAACCTAATCAGAGCAGGCCATGCCAATTGTCCTTTTATGGTAATGGCTCAAAGTTGCCTTCAAGAGCGAGTCCATTAAAGCAAAACAGAGCCAGTTAAAGGGAACCTTTGAATAATATGACAGGAGCGAGGAGGTGGGTTGAGGATAGCAAAATAGAGGAACACAGGTACTTAGCAATCTTAACTCTACCTGGCTGGTCTCCAAAGCAGGGTCGGGGTGCTCTGCCTGTCTCCAAGAAGTGAACGTGAGGGCAGCAGAGAAGGCTGGAGGCAGAGAGAGGAAGGAAATGGGAGGAGCGGACAGTGCTCATGGCCAAGGAAACGAAAGAATCGGACTCTCAAGGCATTAAGGGGCAAAGCTGAGAGGGCTTGGTTGCAGAGGAGGGAGACGGTTAAACAGCAAAAGGTCCAGTTTTTAGAAATATGTGTGGCAGATGTTTTGACCATAATGCAGACAGGGAAAAACTGAGTTTGCAAAAGGCAGATGATAAAGACTCAGACACAGTGGGACGAGGAAAGCTCTAACCAGAAACAGATTCCAAGGGCACCGAGGTAATCGGTGGTGACCAGAAAGGTGGCCCCAGCAGAGCTGGTAGGGCTATAAAAGCAAACACAGCAGGAGAGAAGGTGAAGTACCCAAAGGAGGGAGGGCATAGCAGGCAAGTCACCTGCTAGACCAGAGATCCACTTCCCCAGCACTTAAGACATCCCTACCCGGCTGCACCTGTGCCCTGCTACCCTCACCACATCATCTGCAAACTGCCAACCGAGCAGCCCTTCTCACGTGGTCAGAGCCTCTGCTCGACACTACCTGGCCTCAGCTGAGAACTACATCACGGTCAGAGCAAAGGCAGCCAGCTCCCAAGGTCACGGACAGTCTCAGACTCAAACACAAAAGCACAAAGTCACAAAGGCACAGGATATCGGCACTTGCCCTAGCTGACAAGCATTTCTTAACCTGGACTGCAAAGGTGTGAGTGTTCACTTTGTGATTTGCTCAGCTTGGACATACGACATTTATCACACTGAAGCATCGCTTGCAATGAGTGATAAGTATGTTCCTTTGCTTCCTTTAGGAAGTAGAGACAGAGATATCGTGAGCTCAGACTTCTGTGATGGACATGTCAGGCTGACCACATGCATTTATCACTCACCCTGAAAATAAAAGTGGGGAAAAGGTCTGAATTGCTGTAACAAATGTAACAGAGGAAGAGGTGGCCCGTGAAAGGGTGCTCAGAAGACAGGCAACGGATACGAGATGGGAACTGCCCGTGACATCGTTGAGAAAGATGTAACCGAAAAGAGGATGCTTCACCCTAGAGAGCCTAGGAGGGCACCAGAAATATAGAATAAAAGATAAGGTGGAAATAGATACTAGGAAGGCTGAGCCTTTGGAGCACCTCCCCCACCCACCTCCCCACTAGCTGGATGATACCCCTCAATCCCTATCACCCTGGGAAACTGAATCATTGAGAAAAGCTAACACCTAGATGATTCTAATGGGAAAATCAGCCTGCTAATAACCACTATCACCCCCATTACTTTGAAGCCCAGAGGCAGCAAGCCAATGTCCCCCACTAAACTCGCAATGGACTGCTTAGTGTCTCACTCTTGAACACAGAGGGAAAGCCTGAGGAAATCTCTAACATGGCACCAAAATAAACAAGAGGAACCTTAAGAATGCAAACAATGGGCTGGGCAGTGGTGGCGCATGCCTATAATCCCAGCATTTGGGAGGCAGAGGCAGGTGGATTTCTGAGTTCGAGGCCAGCCTGATCTACAGAGTGAGTTCCAGGATAGCCAGGGCTACACAGAGAGACCCTGTCTTGAAAAACCAAAAATAAAGTAAAATAAAAAGGAAGGAAGGAAGCCAGCCAGCGTGTGAGGGCTGACTGGTGAGACTGCTATGCTGTGCCACTCTACCCAGAGAGGTTGTATGGAAGGAGAAAGACACACAGCTGATTCCCAAGTGATCCAACTCTGGGACCAAACCACAGTCCTTGGCATGTAAAGAAACCATCTTGGACATTTCATGCCAAGCAGAGAACTTGGGAACTGAGCCAGAGCCAATGAGTGACCTTTGCATATATCACCAGTGGGGCACCCCAGCCACTTCCAGCATCTGAGCCAGCAATATCAGGTCCCAGATACAGTGAAAGTAGAGATGGGCAGCTGGGTGGTGGTGGCACACACCTGTAATCCCAGCATTCGTGAAGCAAAGGCAGGTGGATTTCTGTGAGTTTAAGGCCAGCCTGGTCTACAGAGCAAGTTCTAGGACTACCAGGTCTACATAGAGAAACCCTGTCTCAGGGGTATATAATAATAATAATAATAATAATAATAATAATAATAATAATAGAAAGAGAGGAAGGAAAGAAAGAGAAAGAGAGGAAGGAAGGAAGGAAGGAAGGGAGGGAGGGAGGGAGGAAGGTACCAGCATGTCTCTTCAATGTGCCCTAGCTGAATCCCCAGTCCACAGAAAATGAGCACAGTAAAATGATTATTGTACCATAACAGGAGAAAATTATCATAGAAACAAAACAAGAACACTTCCCATACTTTAGGATCCTGAGCCTCTCAGTACAAAAACTCAGGATAATAAATGACACAAGATCTACCCAAAGCCTCAGGACTCACAAATAAATAAAAATTCAGTGGCCCCTGGAATATATATGCCAAGGAATATGAATATGCATCAGCAGATTTTTGCATGACAACTCTGGAATGCAAGGATTTAAAACTCTTCAAAATAATTTTAATCTATAATTTTATACCCAGACTAACTATCATCCAAATATGGAAGCTGAATCCCAATATTCTAAAATATCTTTTTTGGAACAAGAGCTCTGAAAACTGCTTTTCCTTTTACATACTTTCTTGGGAGGCTGCTATTGAAAGGGAGCCATCCCTTCAAGGATAGAAGGTTCTAGATATAAGGTCTCTTGCTAGAAAAAAAAAAGACATAGAATATATGTTAAGTGCAAGCTTTCAGGGGGAAAAACTATTGGGGGGATTATAGTTGAATAAATTACAATGTTAAAACAAATAAAGGCAGGCACATAGAAACCTGTGTTAACTTTGGAAACCCAGAAACATGAATTAATCCATAATTCTAGGAAAAATAGTTACTTACCCAGGAAAGAAACTTTAGTTGTAGTTTGTTCCATGGTTTGCTAATGATATTTACGCTATGATAAATATACATTGACTATCGGATGGACCAATAGATGTTGTCACTGAGACTCTGTGTGTTGAGGAATCTGTGTCTTAGTCACTTCATAACTTCACTGCACTCTAAAACCATCTTCCAAACCTTAGCTCTTCTGAACAAGCCGGCACTGACATTTCAGAGAAGGGGTTTCCATCTCTGGTTGAAACTAAGTAACTGTCCTGGTGGTGATGACTCAGCACCTCAAGGTAACTGTGTCTGGTCTAGCCAATTGACAAGTTACTCCTTATCTGTGACTGTTTCACTCATTAGAGGGACAGACACTTAAGCTGTTTCTCCACCCTGAGACAGAGCATAAGGCCAAAGCTCATGCCTGCCTTTCTTTGCTTATGGCCATGGTATATAACTGGACAATAAATGTCATACGCAAAGAGCTCCACCTGTGACGGAACAACCAAGCTCAGAAAACTCAGTCCATAGTGACCAGAAGTGCCACCTCAGGTTAATAACATGCTCAGAGGCACCACCAATGAGTCAAATCCAGGGACAGCAAAGCCCTGCCTCCTCCCAGGGCTCTGACCTCTTTCTGTCTAAGGAAGGAATGATTGGAGCCAGCAGAGGATCTAGCGGCTCTTGACAGACACTGTGGCTGGAAGGTTAAGGGAAAGGGTAGAAGACTAGACTACCATTGGATAAGCAAGACTCAAGATGATAAGCAAAAAGCCCCATCCCCAGAGGCCCCTACCTTGCCCTTGGGCCTTGCCCTCCATCGGGTCTGTCAAGAGGATCCCACCCTCTGTCTGACCCTAGCAGGATGCCTGGTACTGAATGAACTGGGAGCAGCTCCCAGACCATGACAGCTAAGGGACTAAGCTGAATCTAACCTCCACTGCAAACGGTCTGCTCACTACCTCTGCCAACCTCAGCTCTCTGGTCAACAGCCTGAGGCAGGGTTCACCCACTTCCCTGCCAGTGTGAACTGTTATTAACCTCTTGCTCCTCCTTAGCTTCCTCCTCTCCATAACCAACTGCAGCGATAACAGAAGTATTGTCACTATCCGTCAACTAACATTTGCATGTTTGTGTTAAATGCTTTGGGTATAGTATTTCATTTGATCTTTGCAGTGGTCTATGGCATAGATAGATGATAATTCTCCCATTTTACAGAAGAAACCAGGGCTCACAGAGCCTAACCATAACTAGGGGACAGGTCTAGGATTTGAAAGGACACTGGAAGATGGGCTTTAGTGGACTGCCCTGGCCTGCTGAAACCCTGGGGTCATTTGTTATCCCCTCTGTTGGAAGAAGGGTAGCTCAGATGCTCTGGGGACACCTTCCTAGACAAGCCTGAGATCCAAAGCAATGCTATCTGGGAAAGGACCTGGGATGGGAAGCACCCTTTTCATCTGTTTCTTCCTTTCTACAGGGTCTCACTATGTAGACTAGGTTGGCCTGGAACTCACGGGGATCCACCTGTCTCTGCCTCTGCCTCCATGAGCTGGGATAAATTACAGACATGTGCACCACATCCATTTTCTTGTTTTACAAGAATATTTATTTTTAATTACATTATTATTATGCATATGAGTGTTTTGCCTGCATGGATGTATGAGCACAAGGTGGCTTCCTGGTGCCTGTGGAAGTCAAAAGATACAGATGGTTGTGACCTGCCATGTGGGTGCTGAGAATCAAACGTGGATCCTCTATAAGAGCAGCAGTGCTCTTAACCACTTGAGCCAACTCGACAGCCTGAGAATGTTATCCCCCCCCCTTACTGGTTAACCAACTACCAAAAGTCTCTTCAAGCCTGTAACCCCTGCACTTCACTTAGGAGACAATATCTGGACACAGTTCAAGTATAAGAACATGCAATTAATATCTGGAATATTATGAGTTTGAGTTTAACCTGGGATATGTGTATGTAATTCATACATACGTGCATATTTGTCTCAAAACCACAAGAGCAGAGAATGTAAGTGTGTAGCAGAGCAGCGGTTCTCAACCTGTGGATCACAACCCCTTTGAGAGTTAACTGACCCTTGCACCAGAGTTGCAAATCAGATATCCTGCATATCAGATATTTATATTACACTTCATTACAGTAGCAAGATTACAGTTAGGAAGTAAGAATAAAAAGTAGTTTTATGGTTGGGGTTCACTACAACATGTGGAACAGCATTAAAGGGTCACAGCACTAGGAAGGTTGAAAACCACTGTAGTAACCTCTTAGGGTAAGGCCTTGATTGCTATAATTCTATTTCTGATATTTATGTTTTCTTTTAATTGTTTGTTTACATGTATTTACTGTAGAGGAGGGGGTACATGTGGGAGTAAAAGGGCATTGTGTGAGAGTCAGCTCTCATTTCATCCTGTGGGTCCCCAACCATCCTGTGGGTCCCCAATCATCCTGTGGGTCCCCAACCATCCTGTGGGTACCTGGACACAGACTCGGGTCCTCAGATTTGACAGCGAACATCTTTACCTACTGAGCCCTCCCTCTTGCCAGCCCCTTGATCTTCACATTTCTGTTGTAAATATTAATACAGAACCCTAAGGGAAATGTTTTCAGAGAATCCAGGGGCATCTAATGAAGTGGCCTAGGTGGGGGTAGAAGCCCTGCCACATCTGCTTTCTGTCTTTCTGAAGTGACATGTCAAACTACAGTGTCAGGCCCCAGAGAGCAGACCCAGCACCTGCCACAGGGAATCAGGGCTGAGAAAAGACTGGCATCTTGGGCCTTTCTGCTGAATCATTTCTAGCTGCCCCGGTCACTTAAGTGACAAGATGATACATCAACTTCAGTATCGCTGAAGGGTCTGCCCTGGAGGCAGAGCTCTTCTCCCTCGGGGGTACTAAAGCCAGTCTCAGCAGCAGCTGGAGCCACTGAGAATGAAGGATCCCTGCCCAGGGTCGCCATCTCCCCCTCCCAGATTCACTCTGTGCCCCAGTTTGCAAGACCAAATGATGGCAGGAAGAGGCCACTCCTAAGCCAGCCAAAAAGTTATCCAAGCAAGCAGACACAGCTTAATCCCCCTCATCACGGAACTGGTACAAGCACAGGAGAGAACCACTGAGCCTCTCCCCACTAGAGGAGCCAATCACAGCTACAGGACTCTGAGAGGGTCATGGCCGAGGCCCTGCTGGCCTCTGGCATGCTCCCAGACACTGGTTCAGCCCCACAAGTCACCTGGTCCCTCTCAACATCTGGAGACTATTTGTGGAAAGAAGAGCTCCTGATCTGTGCCCGCCCGAGGGGAAGCTTGAAGAAGCCTTCCAGGCAGATCCTGCCAGCGATGGGCCTATTTACATAGCAGGCTATGGGCACTCAGAGCAGGAACTGCCTGCCGCACATCTCTGTCTTGCTTCCAGGGTGCATGCCTATGCTACAGGCCCTCAAAACACTATCTGCTTGTTTGCATAGATCCTACACACAGCCTCTCCTCCACTTTGTTTTTTTATGTGTGTGGGTGTTTTGCCTTTATGTGTGTCTAAGAACCACGTGTATGCATGATGCTAGGGGCAGGGGGGCGGGGGACAGTGCACAAGAGGGCATTCAATCCCCTGAAATTAGTGTTATAGACAGTTATGATCTTTCAAATGAGTACCAGGAATCAACCCCATCTCCTCTAGAGGAACAACCAATCTTCTTTACCACTGAGCCATCTTCCTAGCCCCTTCCCATACACTTTAAGATGTCTCTACCTATAATGCCTAACCCAGGAAAAATGTATGGAGTTGTTATGTTGTTTAAGGAATAGTGGGAAGAAAGGTCTACACATATTCAGTGAAAGTGTGTGTGTGTGTGTGTGTGTGGTAAGTGTGGTATGGGTGGTATGGGTGTATGTGTGGGGATATGTATGGGGGTACTTATTGTGGGAGTGTGTGTGTGTGTGTGTGTGTGTGTGTATGTCAAATATTTTGAATCTATGGTTGATTGAACTCAGGAATGTGGTCCCTGGGACTATGGAGGGCCAAGCCATAACAATCTTCAGTGGCTGTGTTTATGTGTTTACTACGGTCACCTTCCATGTCAAACACAGTTCTGTGAGGCTGCTCAGGATGAAGCATGAAGTTTCCTCTCATCTAGGAAGGAGTCGGCTCTGGCTCGGGAGAAGCTGAATGCTAGCTAAAGAAACTGAACCACCTGTGCATGCTGGATGAAAGGAAGGGGAGGAGGAACGAACGGAAGGACCATACAGTCCCTGAGCCCTGTGTTCTCGCTGCATGCTCCCCTGCTCTGTGTTCCCCCAGCCCAAAGCAAGACACGGACTGCATTACACTCAGTGCCCTCTGACACCCGCGGCCCTAACAAAAGAAAGTAGAGTCTACTTGTAATTCAAAGGAGAAGCTTCCAGGGATGGTACCCTGTGCTCCTCAGACCTACAGGCACACACCTCAACAGTACTGAACAAGCAGTTCCTGACTGGCCCAGCAAAGGGCTCATCTCTCTGGGGAGAGGAATTAAGAAGCTGTGCCTGCCAGAAGTCCACTGTCCACCAACACAGAGAAGTGGCCGCTGCTTCCTGTCCAGTTCTTTGTGTGTCTCAGAGGCTGGCTGAAGTCTCCAACCTCCTGTGCACTTCCTGGATCTCTCTGGACAAGAGGGCAATGAGGGAAGAAAGGCGAGTGACTATTTACCCACCTATCAGAGCTTCAGAGACAAGAGTAGCAAGAACCCCAGCCTCACGCAACCACCCAGATTTTATGCCAATTGCCCTACAGCCAGCAGGAACAAGGCCAACAAATGCCCAAAGCTTGAAATCCAGCACTGAAGCAAAACATCTCTATCCTGCTCTGAGCTACAGATGGGACAGATAAGTAAGATTCATAAAAATGTGCCTGTTTTAGAAATTTATGGAACACAGGAGAGGGAAGGAGGAGAGAATAAGAACCAGGAGGATTGTGAGCAGGGTAGAAAGAGGAGAGACAGAAGACTGGAAAGCTGCCTATAGGTCATCAGACCACACAAAAGGTCATTTTCTCCAGCCCCTGGCCCTGCCCACATGTCCCTTCAAGAACTGAGGGACCTTGAAATAAGGACAGAATGGAAGTTACAGTGATAGGGAATCTGCTATCATGAACAAGAGCCCAGTTCATACCAAGCACCATGAAAAGGAGGGGAAAGGGGCTGGAGAGGGACTCAGCAGTAATGAGCACTGGCTGCTCTTCCAGAGGACCTGCGTTCCATTCCCAGCACCCACATGGCAGCTTGCATGGTGACTCCAGCCCCAGGGGATCCAACATCCTCATCTGGCCTCCTGGGGCATCAGGCACATACATGGTATACAGATGTTCATGCAGACAAAATATATAAGTGTGTGAGTGTGAGTGTGTGTGTGTGTGTGTGTGTGTGTGTGTGTGTGTGTGTGTATAATATTTTTTTCTTTTCCAGATAAGGAATGAAAGATGGGGTAATCCTTACAGCTTTTGACTATCCAGGCCCAAGGTCACCCTGCAGTCTCCTGCATTATACAGACTGACAAAAATCACTCCTAAGTTCTCTTCTCTGACAACAAGGACACTATTGAAAACAGGCCTGGGAGGTGCCATAGGATAGACCAAAGAGTATTCCTTCTCCTTGGGTAGCTAGCATTTGTTCTGTGGAATAAAGCACCCACTATGTGCCTGCACTGGCCTAATCTCTGGGGACATGACATAAATAGGTCATTCCAGAACCTCTGCTTCCCTCCCAATGGGCCTGTGATATCACCTCATCCCCAGCCACCTCCTAGACTGCTCCATGTCCCTACCCTATTATCATTATTACATCATCATCTCTCACCCAGGCAACAGCTGCCACATTCTAACCTAGCTCCATCCCTTCTCCCCTAACCCAATCCATTCTTCAGTGATCCTTCCTAAAGGAAAAGCTGGTGACACCCAATAGGATGGCCATAGCTTAAAACAAAACAAAACAAAACAAAAAAAAGCACAGAAAATAATAAGTGTTGGCAAAAAGATACCGATAAACAGGAACGCATACGAGGTTGAGGGAATATGAAATGGTACATCCTCTTTGAAACCAGTTTGGCAGCTCCTCCAAAGTTAAACATAGAGTGACCATGTGACCCAGAAGTTCCATGCACGCCAAAAGAATTGAAAACAGGTGTTCAAACAAAAAACGTGCACACGAATGTTCATAGCAACACTATAAACAGCGGCTAAAGTGTGGGAACAGCCCAAATGTACATGCATGGTCAGATGAATAAATAAAATGTGGTATAGCCACACAACAGGCTATTATTCAGTCTTCAACCGGACATAAAGTAGCAATATAGGTCATGGCATGGTGAACCACAAAAATGTTCCACTAAGTGAGAGAAGCCAGCCACAGAAGACCACAAATCATATGATCGCATTTACTATGAGATGCCCCGATCAGGCAAAGCCATTGAGTCAGGCATTAAAGAGGTGACTGCCAGGGGCAGGAGGGAAGAGGGATGGAGAGTGCCCTGGAAGCAGGGAGAGTTCTGGAGAAAGATGTAGGGGATAGTTATAAAATATCTAAGATAAACAACGCTACACAGCAATGTCTATCAACAGACACCTAAAATGAAGCATTGTATGTGGCATGAACTTTTACCAGGATAGACTGAGAACTTGCCTGGCATCCCAGCACTCAAGAAGCAGAGAGAGGAAGCTCCTGAGTTCAAGGCCTATCTGGGTCAAGTGTTGAATTCAAGGCTAACCTAAGCTGTATAGCAAGACCCCATCTCAAAAGAACAAAAGGAGAGAAATAAAAGCAAAGTCAATTATTGTTCTCCCTCCAATGGTTCCCTCCTCTCTGACACCCTCAGTGCCCCCCATCCTGCTACACTCCCCACCCCCTCCTGCCTGCCCCCCTCACCCACCCAGGCTGAATGACCAACGATTCCTCCAGCTGATCATTCTCACATTCATATCAGTCTGCAGAACATGCCCCTCCCCCTCCCACAGCCACAATTCCCCCAGATTTTGTCTACCTATGTCCTGTTCACCCCTGGGCCTCCGTTCTATGTCCCTTCCTTAAGATGTCACACAGGGTGTCTTCTGGGCCCGAGTGTTCTCTATTGCTGTTGTCTCCCCACCTTGTAATAGCCAATTCAGCACCTGTCTTCCACATTGGACTATAAGTACCAGGCATAGAGTAATCTGCCTCATTCCCTCCAGGGCCTCCTCACACGATAGCTTCTAGCGTGTCAAGCCAAGAAGAAGGACCATGGAGGAGCAGAACCCTTGGCTGTAAGAAGGGCATGGAGACCAGGCCAAACCATGTGCTGGAGAAAGGGAAGAGAGGGAGGGAGCCAAGCCAGTGCATGGCTGAATGTGTCTGATAAGCAGAGATGGTTAATAAATGCTGTGCATGTGTGTATGTGACACAGACAGACAGACAGACAGACAAGTGTGTGCCTGCACATACACAGATACAAAAAAATAAATATGAAACAGTCATAGCATAAACCATCTTAGCCATTTTAACATATATTCTATGTCATACAGAATGGTGGGGCCCCGTCCCAACGGACAGATTTACAAAACACTCCCACACCTAAGGAACATGGAAGAAGAGGAGGTGGAAAGACCGTAAAAACCCGAGTAACAGGGAGTTTGCTGTGAGACTGTGTCCCCTAGAAAATCCAGAAGCTACATCCATAAAGTGTCAACAATATGGCTGCCTAAACATGACCTGAACAAGGAGGACGCCAAGAGACATGCTAACGTAGAAGGAGGGACGCTCACAAGGCCTCAACCCTACATAAGAACTGCAGGCAACTAAGGAATGTGGGGGGACAAAGTCTTACCCGTGGAAGAGCACACCAACTATTTGTCTAACACCAAATGGGCAGCCCCGAAAACATACACACAAGTAGCAGTACATAGGCTGAGCAGGCTCTATTTAGAAATATAAGTATATACATATTCATATATGTATGTGATAACAATTAATAATAAAAAGAGGCCTTGGTAAAGAGATAAAGGAGGGGCATATGGGAGGGTGGAGGGAGGAAAGGGATGGGAGAGATGATGTAATTATAGTATAATCTCAAAAATAAAAAATACGTGCTTAAATGTTAAATGAGTATATATATATATTTAATGTCTATGGTGTTCAAGCAACCAACTATGGTCTAATTCCAGAACTGCCCACCCATCATTCTGGAAAAAAAAGCTGATCTGTTCCTATATGAATAGCTAATACACTGTGCGGTTCAAAATTAAAAGAAAAAAATCAGAAAATCTACTTTATCTTCTCTTTTTATCATTATTCTGTGTGTATGCATGTATGTCTGTGTACCACATGCATGCCTAGTGCCCATGAAAGCCAGAAGAGGTGTCAAGTACCCTGGAACCAGAGTTATAGGTAATTGTGAGCCACCGTGTGTGCTGTGAATCGAACCCTGGTCCTCTGGAAAGATAGCCGGTGCTCTTAACCACTGAGCTAGCTTCCAAAGCCCCCACTTTGCCTTATCTTTGTTCCAATCTATCCAATTCCTGGTTGGCCCCTGAAATGTCTTTTACACAACCATTTGAAGTTTCTTTATGCAAACATACCATAGAGAGAAACCCCTCTGTAGCTGTGGGAGTCGATTATCACCACCTCAACCACCAGCTGAAGCCTCACTTACTAAAATCTGAGGGTACACTAAGTCCCTGTACAGAATGTCATAGTACTTCCACATAACATACGCAATCCTTCCCCAACTCAAAATTGTCTCTCGATGACTCTTGACGCCTAAAAATGATGGCAACGGTTTGAAAACAGCGCCACGCAGCTCATTTAGAGAGCAGAGAGCAGTGAGAAGAAAAACTGTCTGCGCATGCTCAGTACAAGAACACTTCCTTTTCAAATAATTGTGGTCAAGTTTGGTTGAACCCATGCGGACAGACCCTGAGGATGGAGAGGGCCAACTGTACAAGCCAGCACAAACACAAAGTCTGGCTTCAAATTTTTTTTCATACAAAGGCATGCATCTGCTACATTCTATTCTGCACCTCGCTTTCATTATGTGAAGTTTTTTGGGAACCATGAGATCATCACCCAAACCGCTTCTCCATTCTTCAAGTGCGGGAGACAGTCTGCGGCATGCATGCGAAATGACCAATGAGACCAGTTCCCTCTGCACAGGCATCTGGCTGCTTTCAGTATTCTGCTACTTCAAATAATTCTCAGAAAATACCAGTCAATGAGCTGGTATGACACTCCGACGTCTGAGAAACTGCCAAAGGGATTCACTGGGTCAAAAAAATACACGTTTTCACCTTCTGGGGTGTGTGTGTGTGTGTGTGTGTGTGTGTGTGTGTGTGTGTGTGCACATGCGCAGTACACATGTGGGGAGAGGTCAGAGGACAGCCTCAGCTATCATCCTCAGGCACTGTCCACCTCCTCTGAGACAGAGTCTCTCACTGGGCTGCAGCTCATCAGTTAGGCTAGGGTGGCTAACCTGTGAGCCCAGGGACACTCCTGCCCCTACCACACAGCGCTGAGATCACCCACACGCACCACCATGACTAGCTTTTTATGCCAGTTCTGAGAACTGAACTCAGGTCCCCAAGCTGTTGAGACGTCCCCTCAGTCCCACTGAAAGGGCTCTTACACTACACAGTCTACGCTCTGGCTCCCAGAACAAGCACCCTCCCCATGCTGGCTTAGAAATAAACGTAGACTGGTATCCAATCCCAAACCCCTCCTTAGAATTCGCCTCAATTGAGCTGTTGAAAAGCAGCTTTCATTCCTCTCTGGAGGTCAAGAAGCTAAAACTTCTTGTCCATAGTGAACTACAACTGTGAACCTAATATCACAGAGACAGATGACCCAGGAGGATAAAGCCAATCCAAAGACAGACACTAAGTCAAGAGACAGAGAGGGACAATGCAGATGGCCCTGGAGCCAGCTGTTCCTGACTAAGGTCCTTGCACACATGGGAATGCCTGCCGACAACCTGCTCTGTTTGGCTAACGAGGCTTTCTGGCTCTCAAGAGGCCTGATTAGAGTGCACTGTACAGAAAGGAGAATCCCAATTTGGTTATAATTGGAGAAATGCGTAAAGATGCAGATGTGACTCTGTGGAGTCTGGATGATGAACAGACCGGAAAAGAGAACACAGTACAGATGAACAGTGGTCGCCCCGAGTCTCTGTCCCAAGCTGCGGTTACCTATGTATTTTACTTTACTCTCTGCAACTTTTCGGCTTTTGCTAAATTTTCTGCAAGGAACATGGATTTTAAAATATATTACAGTTAAAAATACTAACAATAACCTCAGGTTGGTAGGAAGCAGCCCAGAATGAATTGAGAGAAAGGCTCCAAGCCCTGCAGGGGTCAAATCAGCCCCAAAGCCCAGACTGCAGGCTGCTCAGGCCATCCGCACATGAGCAGATGCTGCCCCTCAAAGGATGGGCTGGAAGGTCACATCTACTGTGTCACTGAATCCAAGCCTTCACTGGAATGGTCCAGACTCTTCCGTCCACACTCCTCTCAGGCCCCATGCTGCCTCTGGAAACAGCAGAGTCCCACCCGGCACTGTCTGTGAACCCAGCAGAGGGGAGTGCCTGGAGAACAAAGGGGCCCAAGACTTCCTCAGCTAGAGTCTCACCTTACCCATCAGGAGGGTGAGGTCACTAAGGACCTTTAACTTCTCCATATGGAATGTTCAAGAAGAGAAGACTTTGGCTTGCCTGAGGTCCCCAAAGCTCATGGGCTCTAAACATACCTCAGTGCTCAGAGGCGAGGCTAAGGCGCCTGTGCCCAGCACATCTTCAGCTAGAATCAGACACCCTCTCATTTTGCCTTCCACATGGACGGTCTGGACAGTCTGTTTGGATTCTTTGTTTTCACTATTTCAAACAATTGTGCTTAAGAACCGTTGCCTAGAACTTTCCATCACCCCAACTAAAAACTCTATATCCACAAAACAAAGGCTCACCACTCTAGGCCCTGGAAATCTATATCCTACTTTCTGGCTCTAAGTTTGCATAGGCCCAGCATCTGAAGAGTATGCCACAGACTAAACGGCTAGGTACTCCCAAAATCCATTATGCAGGGCTACTTCCTACCTCTCCCATGAAGTGATAGCCTTGGGAGGTGATCAGGTTGGTAGGGCAGGACTATCGCGAGTGGGGTTTATTCCCTTATAAAGGAGGTCTCACCAAACTCCCCTGTATCTTCCTCTGTGAAGACATAGTAAAAACATGGCTGTCAGGACTGGTAAGACAACTCAACCATTAAGAGCATTTGCTGCTCTTGTTAAGACGTTGAATCTGACCCCCAGTGTCCACATGGCTCAGAGCTATCTGTAACTCCAGTTCCAGGGAATGTGACACCCTCTTCTGGCTTCCACAGCTGCTAGGCATGCATATGGAACAGATAAACAAACAGGCAAAACACACATACACACAAAATCTTTTTTGAAAAGGAGGAGGAGGTGGTGGAGGCACCACGGGACAGGAAGCAGCCTTCACCGGGTGCTGCATCAGTCAGAGCCTGGACTATGCAATTCTCAGCCCCTGGATGGTAAAGAAATAAATGTCTGTGGCTTAAACCATCAGGTTTCTGATAGCTTGTAACAGCAACTGGAACAAAGTAAGGCAGAATGGAACCCCAGGGACCTGTCTCTTTGTGTCTGGCCCATTTCACTTACCATAATGTCTTGATTTCCTCCCTGTTGTGAGATGATTCCCTTCCATTTGTAGCTGAATAGTACTCCGCTGTATGGATCTACCACATTCTGCTCATCCATCCATTGTTGGAGGACACTTGTGTTGCCTCCACACAGGGCTGTTCTAACTAGTAACTAGATTAATTCTTACATCCTAAGAGTAGACTTGCAGAATAAAACTTCTGATTGCAGCAGTAATCCCACTCAGGAACAAGTAGAAAGGGTCCATTAGTCTTATCCCCATCTCTCAGCAAGGAAAACTGAGGGCTACGGCCCGAACGCTGTAGACATTCTGGATTATTACATATCTATGGCCTCCCTGGGTTTTCTGTGAGGTTTCAGGCTGCCCCTCTGCCCTTCTGCAGTTCTGCTTTTTGCTATCCAAGGGTCTCTACCTCTCAGACTCTGAAATTACTGCAGGGCCTGGTCCTCCAGCAGGGGAGTGAATCACACAGAAGCAACTCCACTCTCACAGCCAGGGCCCTGTGAACAAAAGTGCTCTCAGCCAGGGGCTAGAAGAACTGCAAACAGACTGAACCCAAGAGATGCTGGCTTTCCTGGGTGATGGATAACTGGGTCCCATAATGAATTAGCAGAAGGGGATAGAAAGCATTGCCACATGCTCCACTATCTTCATAGCAGCCTTATTTATAATAGCCAGAAGCTGGAAAGAACCCAGATGCCCCTCAACAGAGGAATGGATACAGAAAATGTGGTACATCTACACAATGGAGTACTACTCAGCTATTAAAAAGAATGAATTTATGAAATTCCTAGCCAAATGGATGGACCTGGAGGGCATCATCCTGAGTGAGGTAACACATTCACAAAGGAACTCACACAATATGTACTCACTGATAAGTGGATATTAGCCCAAAACCTAGGATACCCAAGATATAAGATACAATTTGCTAAACACATGAAACTCAAGAAGAATGAAGACTGAAGTGTGGACACTATGCCCCTCCTTAGAAGTGGGAACAAAACACCCATGGAAGGAGCTACAGAGACAAAGTTTGGAGCTGAGATGAAAGGATGGACCATGTAGAGACTGCCATATCCAGGGATCCACCCCATAATCAGCATCCAAACGCTGACACCATTGCATACACTAGCAAGATTTTATCGAAAGGACCCAGATGTAGCTGTCTCTTGTGAGACTATGTCGGGGCCTAGCAAACACAGAAGTGGATGCTCACAGTCAGCTAATGGATGGATCACAGGGCTCCCAATGGAGGAGCTAGAGAAAGAACCCAAGGAGCTAAAGGGATCTGCAACCCTATAGGTGGAACAACATTATGAACTAACCAGTACCCCGGAGCTCTTGACTCTAGCTGCATATGTATCAAAAGATGGCTTAGTCAGCCATCACTGGAAAGAGAGGCCCATTGGACATGCAAACTTTATATGCCCCAGTACAGGGAACGCCAGGGCCAAAAAGGGGGAGTGAGTGGGTAGGGGAGTGGGGGTGGGTGGGTATGGGGGACTTTTGGTATAGCATTGGAAATGTAAATGAGCTAAATACCTAATAAAAAAATGGAAAAAAAAAAGAAAGCATTGCCCAGTCCTAGAGCTGAGGATTCAACGCAGGGCTAACCTGTTCTCTCGGACAAGGTCTGACAGGCTCACCACTCAAGACAGGCTCAAGAAAAGGAGTCCCAGAAGTGAGCATACTGCTGGAGACAAGAGACCCCAGCTGCTGGACCTACCAGAAAAAGCCTCACCCAGCACAGCCACGGCACCCTGAATCTGGCTCAGCAGCTGAGCGTCCAGCCATATCAAGACTTAACTAACCCAGCCAGCCAGGAAACAGCCACTGCTGGGGTTGCTACCTGCCCACTGCCAACAGCACAACTTCCTCAGGCCACCCTTCCCTTGTTCTCAGCCAAGCATCTCCTCTCCCAGAACCAGGAATGGCCACAAAACCCTGACTCCTGAAACCAGATGCAGCCTATCCCCCTAGCCGAAGATCAAAGGTGGGGATTTTTTTCTTTTAGTATGTGAGTGTTTCGCCTGGATGGATGGATATGCACCACATGTACACCCAGTACCCAAGGAGCCAGGGAGGGTGTTGGATCCTCTGGAACTGGAGTTACAGACCATAGTGAGGTGCCATGTGGATGCTGGTAACCAAACCCAAGTGTTCGGCAAGAGCAGCAAGAACTCTTAACCCCTGAGTGGTCTCCCTGGCCCCAATCCCTGATTACTTCAGATAAATTACCAATCAGAATTGGGTATGGTGGCTCACACCTATAATCCCAGAACTAGGGAATCTAAAGCAGGATTGCACAAGCATGAGGTCAAACTAAGCTGTAGAGTGTGGCCCTATCCCCAAAGTCCAAACAAATAAAAACAACTAGAAGCAGAGTTATTTGGGGTGAACCCCCTGCCATTCCTCTAAGGCACAAACTATCTGGCCTCTGCTTAATAGGACTGCAGTGGGACACACAGTACAGAACAGAGTTTTAGGTGCCACACGGCTGATCCTGCTCTGGGATGTGACAAGGCCTGGAGGCTGGGGGAGGTGGACGGGGCAAGCCTTCCACTGCCTAACCTGGCCTTCTTTCCCTGACATTCAAAACCAGCCTCTGGCACTGCCCTCAGGCCACCCTGACAACCTCATTTCCACCACTGCCCAGGTGAAATCCACACTACAGTCAACCCAGCTTGAGGTGACCCTGTGCCTTTCCCGCCTCCATTCCTTTGTTAGTGATCTCTAGCTAGAAAGCAGTTCGCCATCACTCTTTCCTCACAAAAATCCTGTCCAGTCATGGGCCATCTAGCCAACAACTGCGTGATGTCTTTCATGAGGGTTACCCCTGACTTCTGACCTCTCAAATACCACTTCAGAACCCACACTTTTTTGCCTTGGGTCCTCCCCTGACCTAACAGGTTTCTCTTGCTTGAGTCAAGAAGAGGGTCTTGTCACCCTGACTCTGTCACATGGTCCCTAGCACACACCTGCACCCCATATACACCAATAGAGAACACAGGAGTTGGATATTCAGAGCATACCTACTTCCACAAATGGCTGCAACTTACATTTGTATTTAAGAGCGTGATCAGGACTGGTGGCACAGTGCAGGCTAAAGCACTTTCCAGAAGTGGGGTACAGAGAGGCAGTGATGTGGACCCAGGTGCCTCTGTTCCCACCCCTTCCTCCACAGCCTGTGTCCAGCCTCCACATGGCCATGCCCTTGGGAGACTTTCTTGGCTACCAAGGTTTGCCTTTGTTTGATGTCACACTCAGAAGCCTTGCCCAGAACATGCTCGGGTCTACTTTCCAGATAGCATGGTTTTGTTACCTTTATAGTTTCTACTTTTGCATCTTGGGTTAAATATTTTATTAAAATATGTGTCCTATTAAAATACAGAGCATGTGGGTAACCGTGGCTGCAGCCAGGCCCTGCAATTCCTGTCTAATTAGTGAGGACAGCTGCCAGGCAGCCAGAATGCCCTTTAGCTTTTCTGAGGCCTAATATGACAGACACTCTTCCCCAGCGTGATGCTCCTTCACCCCTCAGCTTAGACCAAGAATTCAGAAGGAGCCCAAGTGCTCCAGACACCTGTCCTGTCCCTCCCATACATGTGTGTGCATGAGTGTGTGTATGTGTGTGTGCATGCATGTGTGCATGAGTGTGTGTATGCATGAGTATGTGCACATGTATATGTGCATGAGTGTGTATATGCATGAGTATGTGCACATGTGTGTGTGCATGAGTGTGCGCATATGTGTGTACATGCATGTGTGCATGAGTGTGTGTATGCATAAGTGTGTGTACACCTGTGTGTGTGGAGCGTGCTCAGGTGCCACAGGTTTTATGTTTGGAGTTTTGTTCCGAGCCTAGCCTTTCCTGAGTACTGAAAAGCAAGCACAACTAGCTAAGTACTTTGACCAGGGTCACCATATACTGAGTAGGAGGGGGAAAGAGATGAAATTGGGCATCAGATTGTCCCAGAGCTGTTACACAAGCTGGGTGACAGGAGACACTATGAAAAACAGACTGAATGAAAATAATTGACATTACAGGAAATAAAATTAAGTGAGGCCCAGGCAGCATCCCAGAGTGAGGCCAGAGTAGACTCCATCTGGACTCCCAGACTAGCGCATGCCCAGAGCGGGGCTCCATGCATGTTCCTTCCCTGCCCAGTGCTTGCCCAGGGTGGTGCTACAGGCATGCTCCTCACCCAGTGCATACCCAAAGTGAGGCACCATGCATGCCCCCAGCCCAGCGCATACCCAGAATGAGTCTCCACCCATGCTCTGACCCCACCCCCTTTCTATATTTTCTTAAGCTTATGTAATACATAATTTCTGTCCCTTTCTATGAGGGTCATTCCAGGGGCAAGGGAAGAGGGATATCGAAGGCAGGTCCACAGCACCGTTTCCACCAGCTCCTACAGGGAGCCCAGCTCAGCGGCACGGCTCCTTGAACCGATGATCACAATGCACCTATCCCAAACCAGCGGAGCCAAGGCAGAGGCAAGGCTGGGCGTACCCTGACAGCTCCTCACACCAGGCCTCAAGCCTCTCACATCCGGTGCATCAAGGCTGAGGCAGATAACACTATGGGCAGGTGTAGACACGTAGAGAGGGTCAGCGAACAGGTGGCCAGCATTTTAGGGAGAGCCCCAGTAACTTTGCCAGAGCTACTAGTTTCTCCGGGGAAGGCTGAAAAACAGTTAAAACACGGAATCTACAATCTTAAAATGTAAACTTAAGGGAAAAAAAAAATAAAGACAGGAGAAGCTCCATGACTTCAAGGCTAGCCTGGTCTACATAGCAAGTTCCAGGTGAGCCAAAGCTACACAATGAGACCATGTCTCAAAAAAAAAAAAAAAAAAAAGTGGCAGAAAAATGGCTCAGTTGTCAGGCTGCTCTTTCAGAGGACCCGAGTTTGATGTCCAGCACCCAAATAGCAGCTAACAATCATCTATAACATCAACTCTGGGGACATCCAATGCCCTCCTCTCACTTCTGTGGCACCAGGCGTGCTACAAAGATTCTATTATTTATTTCTCCATGTACATCTTTGTGTGTATTTGTGTGCTCTTAATGCGCATGCCATGGTGTTCACATAGAGGTCAGAGGTCAGCTCTGTGGAGTTGGTTACCTCCTTCCACCATGGAACGTCTCAGTAAACAAGGAAGGTCATCACTCTTGGTGGCACGCACCTCTACCTGATGAACCTTTTCTCTGGCCCTCGTTCTCATTTTTAAAAATTATTCATCTTATGTGTATATGTGTACGTGTGTGTTTGTGTACACCTGTGCATGTGTGGGCCTGTCTTCTTCATTACTTTCTCCTTTACTGAGACAGATAGGTCTCTTGCTGAGCCAAGTAGCTCACCAATTGCTGCTAGGCTAACTTACCAGCTTGGCTGGGAAGTCCCAAGACTTTGCTTTCCAAGTGCTGGGATTGCGATGCTGTGGCTGCCCAGCTTTGACATGGGTCCTGAGGATCTGAACTCTGGCCTTCATGCTTGCAGAGTAAGGGCTTTACCCACGGAGTCACCTTCACCAGCCCTAAACCAATACATTTTGTAGCTTTCTATTTGTTAGTCCCTGAGCTTATGTGTACATCTTTATGAATTCTGATAGTTTTTTTTTCTTTTCTATTTTGGTTTGCAGTGGGATGGATAGGGACTAAACTCAGGGCCCCTGATTGAGTAATAGCCAATGTAATCGAGAGGCTGTGTAGTGTCTCTTGCTGTCATTTGCTTTGAGATGGGGTCTTGCTGTATAGCCTGGAAACTATGATCTGTTATCTTCACCTCCCCAATCCTGGGACTGCAAGGGTCCATCCCCACACTCTGTGTAGCCGTCCCGTGCTCCTGATGTAACCACCTCAGTCAGTTTTTGTTGCTGTGCCTGAGAGAAACAGCATAAAGGATGAAAGGTGTATTTTAATTCCCAATTCCAGGTGTGAGCCAGTGGTCAGCCACCGCCATTGTCCAGAACCTGCGAAGGGGCGGAGCATCCTGGCAGAGAGGGTGTCGTGGGGAGGGATGGTGAGGTAGGAGTACAGTTGTTCACCTTGTCTCAGTAGTGGGAAGCAGACAGATGAAGAGGAAGGGTCAGGGACAAGGTACCCTTGCCAAAAGCATGCCTTCAGTTGCCTATGTTCTCTCACTACGCCCCACCCCCTAGGTCCATTCAGCTACCAGTAGTAGGTCAGCAGACTGACCCATCCGTGATGTCAGAGTTCTCTTGTTCCAGTAACCCCTCAGGAGCCCGTCAGTTGGGCTTAATCAAACCCTTAATAAACACGCAAGCCTTAACACCTGGGACGTTTAAAAAGATTTATTTACTTTTCCGTTATGTATGTGTGTGTGTTTTGCTCACATGTATGCATGTGTGTAACATGTGTGCCTGGTGCCTGTGGAGGTCAGGAGATGGTGTCAGGTCTCCCGGAACTGGAGTTGTGGGCGGTTGTGAGCCATCTCTAGTCCCCAGGGGCATTTGAAGATTCAAGCCACAGCAAGGGTTCATTCAGAGCCTAAGATAAGCACTTTGCAGTGCCTGGCTGGATACAAGCTCTCTCTGAGTGCTGTGGCTTCTGTTACTAATGCATGGAAGTGTTGTGTACAGGATAAGGGTGCACTTCTTAAGGAGAGAGAGCAAGAGCTCTACATGCACATTGGCCTGTGTAGACACCACCCAGATAAAACAGATTTTTTTCTCCCTAAAAGCTTGGTCTTTATTTGTACCCCAGGCTTTACTTGGAACTTATATATAGCCCCAGGCTAGCCTGAACTCATGATCCTTCAACCCTGTCCCCAAGGACTGGAATTACAGTTGTGTGCCACTGTACTCAGCTTAACATAGGGGTGTGTGAATGGGAGCCCTGGGTCTTCTCTCAAGAGGATGGTGTGAGGGAACAATGACTGGTTTCTAGGGCTGAGTGAACTTGGTTTGACCTTCTCTTCTTCCAGACATAGTGAGAACCTGGAGCCAATTCTGTGATTATTCACTGCCCTTGGAGCAAGGGTGCTTTTAAAAATGTCACTTGCTTTTAAGCTTATCAGCTGTGAACACACTGTTTCATGAAGGCTGGTGCCTTAGCCAAGTCCTGTCTGGAGCCCTCCAGGAGCTGCGCACCTCTCTGGAGACACACTGGCCACATGAGTGCTCTGAGATAGCTGGTTCTGCGGAGCCTTGGAGTTAGCCTACTTCTCTGTAGGAAGAAGGGTCAGGCCTTTTGGTGAGAGTCTCCCTCCCTTGTCTCTTTTCCTGCCTTTGCACCGGATCCAGTTCCAGGGGGGCACGCTGGTTCATCAACAGATGGGAGTCCCAGAGCAGAGTGGGAGTGGCTGCAGGGGTCCCCCATCTTTCACTGTTCTGGAAGAGCCATCCCTGCCACCTAGGAACTTGTACCCTGAGGCAGAGGTCAGAAAGTGGCTCCTGCAGGCTCCTCAGGTCCTTAGCGAACCTTGCAGTACACACTGTGGTAGGCCCCAGGGGTATGGAATGGATGGCAGAGAATCACTCCTGTTTGTGGAGCTGTCATCTGCTAGAGTTCATGCTAAGTCACAGATCAGGTCTCCTGGTTCTTTTTGGGGGTTTTGTGTTTTTTTTTTTAGATCTATTTATCTTTATTTTATGTGTATGAGTGTTTTGCCTGCATGCATACCTGTGTGCCCTCATCTGCCCTCAGCAGTCCTGGGACACTGGTGTTTTGTGGTCCATTTTAGTCTATAAGAAACTCCCCAAATCTCAGACATTCACACCACCTCCCCGATTTTCCCCAAATCCTAATACCACCTGACAATGACTTCCTTAACACTTTTCTTTAAATTGACTTGCAATTTTTGACTTAAACAAATTTGCTTTTTTAAAATGTTATGTAACTTCCACGCATGGAAAACCAGCATAGCTTGCCAGAATTCATTTTTCAAAATAGCTATTAAAATAAAAAGCATTTGTCCACCTGAAAACATCTTGCCTACCTCAGTTGCTTTTTTATGGATTGGGTAGACAAGAACCTCGGTTGGCAGGAGGAGGGGCTGTGGTTGGAGGGAGGCCTCATCTGAAAATGACTTATGCTCTTCCTGGGCCCTTGGGCAGCTCTGGTGTGCACAGAAGTGACTTTTGTTGGTTGAACCGAGCAGGCCTGGCAAGCCCTCTATTTGGCAACACCATGGTAGGGAGCCATCTGTGCGCCATGCAGACTCCAAAGACATAAAACTGTGTTTAGAGAGAAAGATATATTAGCTAATAGCAATTGTTCACTAATTCAGACGCCCACTGGCCTCTCTGCCATAATGAAGAGAATCTGCCTTTGCCTCTCATGAAGCAGCTCGGGGATGGGAGCTCTCAGAATCCAGGGCCGAGGACAGCCCAAGTGCCCTGCCCAGCCTAGGGACAGTCAGGGCTGATCCCAGTTTCTCATGCCTATAGGTCCCAACATGATACACAGGCAGGAAAGGAACCGGAAGAATTACGAGAAGATAAATGAGCCATGCTTTGCCTTTCTCCTTGAGATCTCACAGAATGGCCTCAGATGAGAAGAGGGTACCTTGAAGCCCACCTCAAAATGGTACTGCACGATCGACAGGCTGTTGGAGACCCAGGCTATGAGCACATTTTACTTGGGGAGACAACCGCCTTTTAGCATCCCTCCACTCATTCAACAAGTATTCCACTGAACATCTCCTGTTCCAGACAATGGAGATTCAGATGTGGCATTGGCAAAGCCACTGGTCTCCATTCACATCCTAGAGAAAGTAACCGCAAATACAACTTTTATTGCATGAACTTGGTATCACTTCACATGAGCATGACAAAATAAGTAAATCATAGCAAAGCAAGAGCAACTGAAGTGAAGGCTTCGACTACCTGGCCATGGGAGCTGTGGCGGGAGATGGTTCAGGAGTACAGTGGAGAAAGTAACAGTCAATTAAGTCACGAACAGCAGGTGCAAAGGGCCTGGGGCAAGAACATGCTGGTACGTTCCAGGGACAGAATGAAGGACTCTGCAGCAGAAAAAGGATCATGGGACATGGTGGGAGGAGGTTAGGCTGCTGTTGGCTTTCCTCTGAGAACCCATGAAAAACCATGGGGACACAGGGCTTTTCACTATGGGTAAAAGGCTTGATTTTCCGTGACTCTTTCAAACTCCCAGATATGAACTAGAAGCAAGGACACAAAATGGGACAGAAAACGAATTGCTCCCAAGCTTGTGGTGGTGATGCACACACTTAATATCAATATTCAAGAGCCTGAGGCAGGAGGGTTGAGAGTTCAAACCACCCTAGGCTACAGAGTGAGACTCCGTCTCAAAACTAAACAGTAGCTCAAGAGAAATCAAATCAATTCATTTATGCCTTGGGTTCTGTCCACTAGACTCCAAGGGCCTGACTCTCAAGCGCTCTGAGAAACTAATCATGGGAAATTGGTTAAAAGGAGATCTTTGTTCTTTGAAACAAGAACAGCTAACCAAGCAGGTGGCATCTAAACCTCAGATGTAAAGAAGCAGGAGACCGGCCCTCCAGAAGCAGAAGGCCCCAGCCACATCCCAGGACAAGAACAAGCTTCCATATCTTCAGGGCTTCCTGCCCTGTACCTCTTCCAGCTTGGGAACACTGGGGCTGGGAGGCCCAGGCTCCTGGACACCTCACAGGATCAGACCTTACATCAGCCAGTTCCTCACAGGGCTGTGTCCAAATCAAGTCTCCTCCTGGACACCAGGTCCAAAGCTCAGGAACCCATAGCTGCTAGCTCACCAAAATAGATAGCAGATACCTCCAGCGGTTCAGTCAGGCAAGCGCCTCAGGGTTCACCAAACTGAACCCAGACAGAGTCTGTAGCCTAGATCTGTATGATAACTCACTGATAACCCGTCAGGTGGGAGAGCTCAGCAAACAACACCAGGATTACAGACCACAAAGCCCTCACTGTGGGAACTGTCACAAACAAGCCAAGCAAGGTTATGGTTCTATGGTAAAGCACCTGCTTAGTGTAGGCAAGGCCCTGTGGTGGCAGACAAAGGAGGCAGAAAAGGCTCGTTCCTTCAATAAATAAGTTGTAATAAAAAGAATTCGGAAAAAAATGTAGATTTGAGAAGTACATCCGTCTCACCTGATTGTCTGAATCTCGACTCAGAAAACCTTTTATGAGGCTGGAGAAATTAGAATATTGACTCGATAGATGATAGAATTGTACTGTGGGGCTGGGAAGATGGCCCAGTGGTTCAAAGCACATGCAGAGGATGTGAGTTCGATTCCCAGCCTGGGGTCTGTGTGTCCCCCACACTCACACACATGCTAAGCAAGTGTCCCACCACTGAACTGCATCTTCAGGCCTCGGTTCACTTGGCTTTGAAACAGGGTCTGCCTAAATTGTCCAGACTGGTCTTGAACTCACTCTGTAGCCCAGGCAGGTTTTGGACTTTTGATTCTTCTGCCTTGGCTTCCTAAATAGCTGGGGTTGCAGGCCTGTGTGAAAAGGCACAGCTTCCCATAACCCTTACATCCTACAAAAAGGTGCTCTGGGCCTCACCCCCATCTACTGGTGTAAAAGAAAGCAGGCTCCTCTCCATCAACAGACATTGAAGGAATTTCTTACACTGTGACTTCAAGCTACGGTGTCAGAGAATATGTCAGACCCATGCCCCCCTCAAACCCGGCACTGACTTGGCCAGCTGCTCCCCTATGCCAGAAACCTTGCAGATAGTCAAAAGGAGACAGAACCTCCAGGCTGTTCCAAACTCTGGAAGAGGTCTGCTAAGACTGATGAGACAGGCTGGAGCCATAGCTCAGAGGATAAGTGCCTCTGCCAGCAAGATTGAGGGCCAGAGTTCAATCCCCAAAGCCCACATGGTAGAAGGACAAAACTGACCCCAGCAAGCTGTCCTCTGAACTCTATATCTATCTTCTCCAAGGCACACACATACACACACACAATAAGTAAGTAAAATAATTTTTAAGACTGATGAATCCATGCACATTTCTAAAATGGGTAAATTGACGTTGGAGCTTTGAGCACATCTCTTAGGACCTACCAAGAGACCCTGGAAGAATCTCCTGACCTCTGGCCCATAAGGCACCTATCCCAAGACCATTTTCTCTGGCACATCTGTTAGCACTTTAGTGTATACTACCTCCAAGCAGCACAGAAAAGAGATAGCAAGGACCACCAGAACATCAGTACCAGCTACACGTGACCATTTCAGCCCTGAAGGCAAAGAGCCCAGAGTCTTCTCTGCATATGCCTGTCAATTAGGTGCTGGGAAGATCGATGGATGGATCAAGCCTTCCGGAAGGATGGGGAGGGGCCTGAGTCTGAGCTGACCCCATGATGAGAGGAAATGGAAGGAAGAACTCTGCGAATTTAATACCCAGCATGTAGTTTGGGGAAGGCTTAGCAAGAGCCAGCAGCTGCCACCAGCCCCTAGACTCCCCATGGCCAGTGGGCACCCACAGAGCGAGGGTCAATAGTGTGCGCCACACTGATTCCAGACACTTAAAGTCACAAAACCTCCAGAGTAAAGCAAGAGAAGAAAACAAAAGCCACTTCACACTAAGATAAAGCCAATCTCCTCTGTGAAGAGGGCAAGTGTGTGGCTAGAGGCATCGGGCTATAACAACAGAAGCACCAGATGAAGCCACGGGTGAAGGAAGACTGTTGACTGCCTGCCTGGCTGGCAGTCAACAGCTGAGAGCATCCAGAAAGGGCAGATCACCATGAGACATCCTTACCCCAGCAGACCTCTCCCCCGCAGACACCCCCCAAGTCTGCTGTTACCTCATTGTAGACCCCCAACCTATGCCCATCTCTCTGCCTCCTCTGCCTGTCCACGCTATGCCTTGACCACTACTGGTAAGGTTGTCATCCACCAGACATCTTTCCTTAGTCATCAAGGGCACAGGGCTAGTGAGAAATGGGAGCCATTCAAGCCACACCCCCTTCATCGTCAAGAGCACTGGAGACTTTTCAGCTATATCTTCACCACACAGTAGCACTAAGCAAGCCCTTGGTGTACATTCAGAATGTGATACCCTAAGAACTGAAAGCTAGACCACTGTCAATAGGTGAGGCAAGGCTCAAAGCTCTGTGTTGTACACGGGGCTTTCTACCCCACCACACATTCTGTCTTTGGTCAGGAGCTGGTTGGATGCATCTGCCTTCCACCTCCTAAACTCCTACTCAGGATGGAACCTATGGCTCTACTCGCATTAGGAAAGTGTTCTACTGCCGAGCCACATTCCCAACCTTCCCTTTTTTTTTTTTTTTTTTTTTTTTTTTTTTTTTTTTTTGAGACAAAGGTTTACTAAGTTTCCCAGGCTTGTCCTGAATTCACTCTGAAGCCCAGATAGGCCTTAAACCTGTGATCCTCCAGCCTCAGCCTCCTGAGTAAGGTGGCATCACTAGCCTTGGCCATCAAGTCCAGCTAAATTTGCATTTTTATGGAGCACATTTTCCTTTTCTTTCCCCAGGGCAGGACCTAAGACTAGCCACTCATCCATCCTTCTAGTGCCAGGGGGTTGGTCCATTGGTGCCTCCTCTACAGAGTGTGTGGAAAGAGGAAAGGAATCCGGGCTCAAGGGCAAAGGGTCCCAAACCCAGAGCACTGGGCTCCTGGTTCTCCTGGCAGCCTTTCTAGTGGACACTGGTGTTCTCAAAATCAGACACCCTCGGTACACCTGAAGGATCTCTGCCACGTTCAGTGCCACTTACTCTTTTTTTAAGATTCTATTTTATTTTTATATGTGTGTCTATGTTAGGGGGATGCACATGTGAATGAAGGTTCCCTGAGAGGCCAGAAGGTTTCAGATCCCCTGGAGCTAGACTTATAGGCATCTGAGTGAGAGACAACCCCCATCCCTCGCCCTCCCTACACATGGGTGCTGGGAACTGAACTAGGGTTCTGAGGAAGAACAGGATGTGCTTTTAACCACTGAGCCATCTCTCCAGCCTCAACACTTAGATTTTTTTTTATTACAGCCATTTCAATTGAACAGATGCATTCTGGGGACTGCCTATCGTTAAGTAATGCCTTACATTATTGCCACAAATGGAAAGATGAGTCCCACTAATGCTAACTAGGAAGGACTCCTCAAAACAAAATGATCTCCCCTCTGGACAGATCCTCTCTCCCACACTTAAAGAGCCTGAGCCAGCCCAGCCAGCCCTGGGTTACAAAAGGAACATAAGCAAGAGTCTTAAAGGTGTTAGGCCAGACTGCCACCATGCAGAGGCTTTTTCTTTGAAGGAATCGTGAGGATGGGGAGAGAACTGGAAAGAACTTTCTTACCAAGTGACTCAATGTTATTTCATACTCAACCATCTTAATCATTTCCCTGGCGTCTCAGCCGCTGCTGTGGGAAACATCTCATTAATCCACATTTTGGGGAAATGGGAACAAGAAGGACCAGACATGACCTAGACCATATTCTTAAAAGCCCTCTTCCTCGATGCCCAGCACTCTCAGACACAGTCACCACCCAGGCGTCATCTGTGACTGTAATGCCCTTGGGGGGCTATGAGGAAGTGCAAGAATACCCACCCCAAAACTCCTCAAGCAGGGCCCCTATAAGTCAGGCAGTGGGTTTCAACGTCCTCAGTCGCTAGGACCTTAGCAGAAATGGTAGGTTATGGCCATAACCTACAAGAGCAGCCCTGGGGTCTAATGGTTGTCAAATCTGCATCTGGAGGCTGGAGCCCAGGCAGCTGCCTCAATCTCTACTCCCTGCATCCCCACCACCACCATCAACTCCATAAGTTCCCCCCCCCGCACCTCCCCCCACGCAGATGTCCAGGGTGTCCCTGAAATAGCCTAGAAAACAATCTTCAACGCCCAGTAGCAAACTGAAGATCGAACAATCTCAAGAAAAGAGTCAAGGAGGGGAACACCCAAAAACAGATACGGCGGGGAGGCGGGGGCTGAGCCACCTCCAAACTTGGTCCTTGCCTGCCGGCACCCAAGCACAGAGCACGCGGTGCCAGAAAGGCAGCCCGCGGGCTCAGCCAAGTTACAGAGAAGCTTGGGCTGAGCCAGGGACAGTAGCGCAAGTCTCTTCGCTCTGCAGGCTTCGGGATGGGTACCAGGATCCGTAAATGTCAGGTCTGGGGGCCCCTCCGACTCCGCTAGTGTCCCGTCAGAGCCAGCCAGGCTTTTTTCCTATCCAACAAGGAGCCAAAAGGAAAAAGTCCACCCGAAAGACAACTGGAATTCACCGCGAGCGAGGACAGGGGATCGGGCGCAGCCAGCTTTACCTTTTCTCTTTATTCTGTTTTCGAGATTTGTGCAGGAGTCCGATGAGTACCACGGCGGCTCGGATCCCCGCCTTTCGGCAATGCATCCTCCCGGCCGGCTGGGACATGGCGAGGCCGCCGGCGGTGCCCAGCCGCGCCCTCGCCCGCCGCGCGTCCCCGCCGCCCCAGCCCCGCGCGCTCCGCGCTGCCCGCGCCCCGGCCCCTGCTGCCCGCCTCGCATGGGCCCCGCCCCGCCTAGGTGCGCCCGAGGGTCAGGTGACTGGGCGCTCACTTCCTGACGACCTTCAGCTTCTCCCTGGGGCCCGCGGGGCGGCCGGTGTCCGCTCCCCCAGCGCGGGCATTTCCGAGGCTCGCTCCGGGCGCAGCGGGCCAGCGGCTCCGGGCCTCCCGCTCCGACGCACCGCCCGCCCCGGCCCCGCCCCGGTCCCGCCTCCCGCGCTGGGGCTGCTGACTCCCACAGCAGGCTGAGACCCTAGGGAGTACAGGCGACCCGACCCGCGAAGCAACCTTAGGGAACTCGACCAGAGAACTCGGGAGAGCAGGGGACCTGACCCAAGGGGGCGCAGGCAACTCGACCTTAGTGAGCTCAGGCGTCAGAACTAGGGAAGAGCAAGGTATCGGATAGCGAACTAAAGAAAGCGACTGGATCGCGCCGGGCGCTGCGGGGCTTCGACGATCCGATTCGCACTCTTCTCTGAGCGCGCCGTTCCCGGCCTTTTCTCCCCTGTGCCCGGTGTCTGGATCCCTGTCCTCGCGCCCGGGCCCCGGACCCCGCTGGCAGTCTCAGGCTCCCTCCCAAGCTGACAAGCTCTCATGCCAGCCCGCCGGGATACTTCTCTGATGCTGTCACTGGCTTTATTGCAAGAGGAGAAAAACACACTCGGAGAAGAAACGCGCGTCCACCACCACCTTCCCTCCGTCCCAGATAAACCGCCTTTTCGAGTGGCCAGCGCCAAGGCCTCCAGCCCTGGGATCCCACTTTAGGCGGTCCCGAGACCAGTCGAGAATGGGGCGGGGGTACTTGAGGGCGATCAGGAAAGATGCTACCTCCCCTTCCACCACCTGGAATCCGCGAAAGGATTGTCTTGAGTGGTGCTGGAAGGATCAGCTGCGGTCAGCTCCCATTAACATTTCTTTTCCCGGCCTCGGAATTTAACCACACGGGGTTGGTAATCAACTTCACCCGGGCTTGCCTCTTCTTAAAGGACCAGGTTAGCCAGCGAGCCTCCAGTTCTGAGCTCGCACCCACCCGCTCAGACCCTCAGGTCCCCAGCACAGCACGTGCGAGCTTCATCCAGACTTGAACACAGAATGCCTCAGATCTTAGCTAAGGAAGAGGCAGTGGCCTGAGTCATAACAGAACCAGCACTGGGCCTCGCTCTAGAGTCCCCTCCTTCATCACTTCCATTTGCCATGGGGCCTCCCAGCGCCCTTAGCCCTTGAAGCGTAACTAACTGCCTTGCCCCCTTGGGGGAAAGGAATCAGGCATGAAGGGGTGGGGGTAAAAGGAATTAAAACAAACCAATTAGCCCATCTTTGGAAACAGCCCTGGTGGGGCCAAGAGGTCCCTTAGCAATTTGCCTTGTTTTTTACACAGTCTGGGGTTCAAGCAAACAGAAAATACGGGGGGGTGTGGGGGAGGACTGTATCAAAGAGCAGAGGGGGCTGCAAATGAACTCCAGTACCCTGGACTTCTGGTGAGCTCAGCTCCTAGCTACCACTAGAGCTAGGGCAGAAAGAAGCAGCCCCAAGGTGATTCCAAAATGCACCTGGTCTATTTATGAAGCATCCATTAGCAATGGCCTTGGGCCCTGGTGAGCCTCCTGAGTGGTGGGGGATCACAGATACAGCCATGGACTTCTATTTATAACCGGACAGGAGTGACCCACCCCCCAAAGCCCCACCCATGGGTTAGGCAGCTAGGCAGCTGCGAGGATTTCATCAGGGGTGACTTCAGAATCTGCCTGGGGGAAAGAATGGGAAGTGAGTGTTCTCAAATGGGGAAACAAAAATAGCTTTGGCCCAGGGTGCAGGGCCTCTGGAGCCCCTGGGAGCACTTAGCACCTCCAGGATAATTGATGGACAGCTTCAGCTACAGGGGGCAGGGAGGGTGGCCCAGCATGGGGTATATTTTATTCACGAACAGGGAAAGGTAAAATCTGAATGGAAAGTCTGCCTGCAGCTGGTGAGCAGTGTAAACAGCTCCCACCCATCCCCCACTGCCCAGGAGTTAGTTCAGGTCAAGTGCACAGCAGGTACAGAGGCATTAGAAGAAGGTGCAAAATCTCTCCACCATTATACATTCTTGTTTTGGGATTCTAGGCTCTCTCAGCTCCCCCAAAGTCCCAAGGTGGCAAAAAAAAAAAAAAAAAAAAAAACACCAAGTTTCTCCAAAACATCAGCAACTTTCTCCAAACACCAGAACGTGAGCCCTGTTTCTTTCCACCGTCACCAAGCCTGTCACCAACTCGATTCTGCCTGGCGTCACCCATAGCCCGCAGCCATGTACCCAACCCAGGAAACACAAAGGGGCAAGGAAATCAATGTCAAGTTCCTCACACCCGTCTCTTCTAGGCTTGGTGCTCTACCAACATCTATTAAACAAGATGAATCCAGTCTTGCAAGAGACAACTGAGGACAGACAAGGAAGGCTATCCTCAGTCTATCGTTATCCAACCAGGTCATTTCTAACTGCAAAGAGCTAACACACACCTCATTGCAAATAAGCCCATGTCCAACAAACACATAAAGTGTGGCCCAGACAGTTGCGTCCCAGCATTGGCCAGCCTGTGCCACCTTCTCAACCTTTAGTCTTAAGGTCGAACTGTCAATTATTTACTTCTACATTTGTGGTCCTTGCATCAGCTTGCGTTTTTACCGACATTGAAACATTGGTATCAGTGTAGTGAAAACAAGCACGCTCATTAGACCGACCTCCATACTGATCTCACTCATTCAGAAAAACAGGTGACTTGGAAGTTTCAGTCAGGCATTTGCACCAAACCAAGGCATGGTCTTTGAAAAAACCAAAAATCACAGTTTGAAAGAGAAGTGGAAAGGGGACATTTTTCACATGAGTGACTGGAAAATATTCTCAGGTCACTTTTTAGTAGACCGAGACATGGTCAAGGCCATAGGGACTAAAGATACGGAAGACAGGGGTGGTCACAGAGGGGATCTCTTTCTGGGTCCCATCCCATACCTTACCCCAGCAGTATCCTCATTTACCATCCTTAAAGCCCACAGTCCTCAAAAACAAAGTGCCAGGCAGCCGCCCCCCCCCCATATCCCCACCCCCACACCCCACCCCCGTGTAGGGGAAACTCAAAGACTGGTGGAGCCTAGGAGGAGGAATGCAAGCAAGTTAATCATGAACAGAGGACAGACAGCTGCACCGTCACGCTCAGGGCCGGACACACAGACACGCATGCCTACTCCTAAAGAAAAGGGCTTTCTGAGTCTGTAAACTGGCTGCAGAAACGCATTCACATGAAGGCCAGAAGGTAGTCAGCACGCCTGGTCTCAGAGACAGTCCCCAGCTGACAACTCCCACCTTAGGCTGGCACTGCTCTGAAACAAAGCAAATAAGAAAGATTCGGGCACCTGGAGCTTTTGAAGCCAGGGTACAGCCAGATGCAGTGCTCCTCCCTTTCTGCAGGAATAGAGTCTCCAGCTAACCTCTGCATCATCAACCCTTTAAGGAAAAGCAGCAGTTTAAAAAAAGAAGAAGAAGAAGAAGAAGAAGAAGAAGAAGAAGAAAGAAAGAAAGAAAGAAAGAAAGAAAGAAAGAAAGAAAGAAAGAAAGAAAGAAAGAAAGAAAGAAAGAAAGAAAGAAAGAAAGAAAGAAAGAAAGAAAAAACCTCAGGGACTGGAGAGATGGCTCAGCGTTTAAGAGCCTTGTCTGATGCTCCTTCCGAGGTCATGAGTTCAATTCCCAGCAACCACATTGGTGGCTCACAAACTATACTAGGATCTGATGCCCTCTTCTGGCAATCACGTGTATAGGTAGAGCACACATGTATGATAGATAGATAGATAGATAGATAGATAGATAGATAGATAGATAGATAGATAGATGATAGATAGATAGGAAAAAGATTCTAGCTTTAAAAGAAATATCTCAAACAGCATAGTACATCACCACCACACCCTTCTACTTTGAGGGACATGTATGTACACACATTCTTGGAGAAACCACTCCTCAGCCTCCCTCTGGCACCTTACACCTCACACCTGTGCCCTAGGAACCGCACTGCCTTCTTTCTTGGCAGGTATACCAGCGCCCCCTCCTGGGCAGCAACACAGTTACACTATCAGACAAGAAAAAAGAAAACTCGTGAGGGAGACAGGAAGGCAGACGGAGGGTGGGAAGAGGGAAAGACTGAGAAGGTCATTCGAGGTGGGAGAGCAGTTTCCATTTTGAAAGGAGAGAGAGGAAGAGTCTTTGCCAGCACACCAACTCTCCTCTCGACAGCTAACAGCTCCTCCCAGGGCTGGCAACAGCCCCTAAAAGGGCCCATACCCACAGTGACAGCTACAGGAAGCCATCCACAGGCAAGACGCTAAACAAGCCTTAGGAACCTTATAGGAACCGCTGCCCAACCCCATGCTCCCAGAAACACACACCCCGAAAGCAGCGGTCCTGCAGGAAGCCAGCCAACCAAGCAGAGGCCCCGCCCCAAGCCAGCTCGAATTTTTGGAAACAGGTCTAGGAAAGCGTGTGGCATTTCCGAACTCCCAGGGAAGGAAACCACACGGAGGAAACCCACGGAGCCTGCTCCAGCTGGGCATCCAGCCCTTCACATCCCTTGGGTGCCCAGAGTCTAGGGAAAGCACTCCAGGTGTGATTTCAATCAGAACTTCCCAGATATCTACTCAGGGGATCAAAAGAGTGTTTAGAAGGAAGAGAGGAATGCTTAAAATACTGCTTGAGTTTCTCAAAATACTTAAAATTCATGTTCTCTCTCTCCCTCCCTTGCAGATTTCCTGATTTTTGCTAAGCTGTGTGACTGATTTTTTTCCCCACACTGGGAACATTTGAATGAAATTCTTTGGAGTACCCAGACTCTGAGGAACGTTAGACAGTGCTTTTTTAGCATGGAGGTTTCCCAGGACTCATTCCAGGAAACAAAGAGCTTGTTTGGCCAAGTAACCTACAGTGCTACCTTTCCTCCCAGGGTCCCCTGGCCCCCATCTTAATCGTCACAAAACTCTCAGTGGCTGCTACCTGTTAAGCCCTTTGCAACCACAGAAGTCTCCACGGCTGAGGCAAGTCTCAGGGAAGCTGTCTCTCCATAATATTAGTAACATTGCTTAGCAACAACACCCTTCGAAGCAAGAACCGGCAGACTCTCCAAAAACCTTCTCTGCCTGGCTCTACAAAGAACGGAGTGGATTCTAAGACATGTATTATTTATATACTATCTCACATGCCCAGTCACAGTCTGGGCTTGACTGTCTGGGAGATGAAGAATTATACCGATGTGACTTTGTGCTTGTTTGCTTGCTGTTACTGTAACGACCTTGGTTACACATTTCTTTTAAATGCCTTATGGTGTTGTCCTTTTCAAAGGCAATCTCACATAACCTTTCCATGGCAATTCAAAACCATTCGTATCAATATCAGCTTCTATGGTAATACAGCTAGCTAGGTGCAGTTGTGGGCAGACAGCCATTGAGATGAACAGCCATTTGGCCCTACATTTTGTGGCCCCCAAATAACATTACGATACTACAGCCTGAGAATCAACAGACCCCCCCCCACACACACACACACACATACAGAGATATCTGAATTGGGATTAGAAACTCGCCTCCAGTTTTTACTAGCTGCATATCTCAGGCTAAAAACGAATTCTGTGCCTCTAT
Source organism: Mus musculus (assembly GCF_000001635.26). NCBI lineage: Eukaryota > Metazoa > Chordata > Mammalia > Rodentia > Muridae > Mus > Mus musculus. Next base: position 74,528,268 of record NC_000077.6, read on the forward strand.
CACTTCATCCCCATGAATGAAGGTTGCCACAAGGCCATCCTAAGTCTATGGCGAGGATTCAGAGATCACGACAGGAATCTCACAAAGACTTCTATGAAAATGCATAAAGCAAATTTTATTCCAAATAGTCAAGTCTGGAAATGGCAAATGTATCAATCAATAAATGTTGATACATCCACCCAGTGAAATGTCCCTCAGTAACACAAAGGAACAAAAGCCCAATAGGTGTGACTGCTTGGGTTCAAAACCATCAGGCTAGGTACAAAAGATGCACACCCTTCATGGTTTCATTCATAAGAAAATTTAAAACGCAGGGCAGTGGTGGCGCACGCCTTTAATCCCAGCACTGCGGAGGGAGAAGCAAGTGGATCTCTGTGAGTTTGAGACCAGCCTGATCTACAGAGTGAGTTCTAGGACAGCCAGGGCTACACAGAGAAACCCTGTCTCAAAAAAAAAAAAAACCAGAGATGATGATGATGATGATAATGATGCAATTACATCATTTCTCCCTTTCCTTTCCTCCTTCCAAACCCTCTCAAGGACCACTCTCCTTTTGCTCTACTTCAGATGCATGGCTTCTTATTATTGTTACTGGTATGCCTATGTGTGTGTGTGTGTGTGTGTGTGTGTCCCTAAACATACGAATACAATCTGCTCAGTTTGTATAATGTTACTTGTGTATGCGTATGTTTTCAGGGCTGACCATTTGGTATTACACAAACAATTGGTGTGCTCTCCCCTAGGGAAGACACTTTCCCCGACAGCTCTCAGAATTCCTGACTTGCCTGTAGGTCTTTGTGTAGGGCTGAAGCCTGCTGGCATCCTCCGGGCATGTTTCGACAGCCAGGACAGTGTAACTTTATAGGTGTAACTTCTGAGTTTTCTAGGAGCATCTCCTAACAGTAACATTCCTTGTTCCTCTGACTCTGACAGTTACCAAGCCCCGCCCCCTGAGCCTTAGGTGCAGCAGTTGCACCGTGGATGTATCTGCTGGGAGTGGACTCCACACTGCCACACTTTGATTGGTTGTAGTTTCAGATCAAACTATTCTGTATCAAGATAGGACAAAGTGTCAGTTAGACCAAAACATGGGATTACAATTAATTTGTTCATGCTCTTTGGGAGAGAGCAGAAGTGAATAGCAATAAGCAGAGAAGTGTAGAATGAATCCAGGGATAAACAAAATATAAAGGCCGGAATGATTCTGGGGAAACGGACCCACGAGTAAAGTGCTGGCACACGGGATGAGGACCTGAGTTCGGATCCCCAGCATCCATGTAAAAAGCAGGACACAGCAGTGTGAGCCCACAGCTCAGAGAATAGAGGCAGGATCCCTGGAAGCTCTCTGGCAGGAAGCCTAGCTCAATCGATGAGCTCTGGGTTTATTGAGATACCCTGTTTCAAAAAAAGTAATGTAGGAAGTAATTGAAGAAGACAGCAGACATTGACCTCTGGCCTCTACCTGATTTACATCACAGAGAGAGGACACACACACACACACGCACACGCACACGCATATGCACACACATACATTTTTTTTAATTAAATTTAGCAGGATAGCAGAATTTGTGAGATCACCCAGGAATCTGAGGCAGAAGAACTGTGAACTGACACCAGGGCAAGCTATGAAAGGAAAGAGAAACTGAAGGCAGAAGACTCAGAAGAGCACTGGCTGCTCTTCCAGGAGGTCTAAGCTCAATTCCTAGCAGCCTCACTTGGCAACTCCGTAACTCCAGCGGAGGGGATCTGATGCCCTCTTCTGGTCTCTGTAGGCAGTGCATGTACATGGTGCAGATACGCATGCAGACAAGACATTCACACAAAAGAAAAATAAATTAACCTTTAAAAGGGGGGGGGGTGAGGGATAAAGGAGAGATGGTGGGAGGAGGGAAGAAAGAATAGGAGGAAGACGGATATGAACAGGTAATTACTGAAGTGAGGAGAGGGCCTGGGAGTTGATGACATGACTCTGCTTTGTGTTGCTGGACAAGTTCACAATTAAAAAAAAAAAAAAAAATTAAGAGCCAGGTGTAGTGACACCTGCCTTTAATCCCAGTACTAGAGAGGCAGGGACAGGTGGATCTCAGTGAATTCAAGGCCAACCTTGAACACTACACAGGACAGCCAGGGCTAAGCAGGGAGACCTTGTCCCAACAAAATGCTGTAGTGGGGAAAACGGCCAGTAGCTGTTATCTCAGGAACTATGACTTCCATTGTTTCCTTTGTAGCTTCCTTTGATTGCCAACTTTTATGTAAAGACTATACATGAGTTTTTCAAATCAAACATGGCTGTGGCTAGAGGCACAGGGCTTGCCCAGCACGCACCCCGTTAAGAATGAATAAATATCAAAGAGTTAGATGAGAATGCACTCGGAGGCCTCTTGCCTGTAATTCCCGAGTTCCTGCTGCATAGGTGAGCAACGTACTTGTCTCTACTGCTCATGCGCAACCCAAGGCAGGCACCCTCATCCCCGCCCCACCCCGTAATACCTCTCTGCCTCCCTTTTGTCCTCCTGCCTGGGACAGGTCTTTGCAACCTTCAAAAACTTTAGGGAAGGCTGGCATGTGGCGATCCATGTCTCCTAAGTCGGAGCACACAGAGGACACGCAGAAACAGGCGCAGGGCAGACGGTACAAGCCAGGATCGATCACAGCGGGTCCACTAGCCACCTTTGATTAAACCTTATAGCCAGACACAGGTTCTGCCAGCAAATCCACAGGCTGGTACTACATCCACCCAGTTCCTGCTGGATTCTAGTTATTTCCCAGTGTCTGAACTACTCTTTTTCTCCAACTGGTCCCCAAGAAGGTTGGGGCTGGGTGTGCCTTTCCTGGAGGAATTGTCCCATATTCGTGGGTGGAATCAAAGCCCTTCTGCTAAAGCACAAGTTTCCTCCCCCACGGACTTCGGACTCCGACTCACTGATGTGTTGATAGATCCTTCACACCCTGACATTAAATCCTTTTAGCCTAAAAGACCAACACAAAGCTCATCTTTGGTGCTTTGCCAGTGTGGGCTGAATGGAGACCGGCTCTGAGCAGCTGCACCTTGCACTAAGTTTTCTCGCAAGCCTGTTTTCCCAGGCCCTTCAGGTTCCTCCAGCTGTCTAACCTGCGTCACCCCTGCTGTAACCAAAGCTCTCTTTTTTGTTAGCAACACTTTTCTTTCCCTTGGGGGTTAGCTGCTTCTAGTTGTTTCTTCACTGACCCTCTCCACGTCAGGAGCCCTCAGAATCTGTGCGTGCTGGCTGCTTTCCTTTGACTTGGAAGCCCCCACGCTCTTAGCGCCCGTCCATTCTCTGCAATACCCACTTCACGCTATCACCAGATAGGTTCAAGGACTATACAAAAAAATTAAAATACCCCCTCCAAAACAGATCTGGGGTGGGGGGCTAATTCAAGAGTATCTCCAAGAAACAATAAACCACTGCTGACAGAAAAGTGGCTCTCAGGTTTCCCTTTTGGAAAAGGAGTAGGGGGAGGGGTAATCCATTCATGAGTTAACAGCCGGCTACATTGGTAAACTGCAGATACAGGCAGAGGCTTCTCTTGATGTGCCTTTCTGCTTAGGGATGGGCCTCCCAAGCAAGAAGAAAATGGATGTGGGGGAGGGGGGACCTGACACCTGGCCTAGGCCACAGGTATCTGTCATCTTATCTACCCAGAAAGATCACCGAGTACTCCAGCATACACACAAACCAGCAGCTGCCACCCCCTTTGCATCTTGTCCTTTGTATCTTTCTGCCTATGTGACCACAGTGCCTAGGGGCCAGTAAGACTTGAAAGCTCTGCTTCCTACTGTCTGTCGTCCATTTTGTTTGGTAGAAGCTCTACAGAGAGACAGAGACAAAGACAGACAGTCACACAGACAGAGACAGAGAAAGACATGAAGACCATTTAAATCTTCCCTCCAGAGCGAGGTATAGCGGCACTCACTGGTACTTAGAAAGCAGAGGCAAACTGATCTTTGTGAATTCAAGGCTACCGTGATCTACATAGTGAGACCCTGTCTCAAATAAAAATAAACAAACAACTAAAACATTTTTCTCTCCAGGCACATGGGGTCACAAAGGATGAGTCCAGGCACAAAGATAACAAAAGGTCTAAGGTCTCCTGAGACTCCCCTTATGAACACATTAAATCCGTGTCAGGGTTGAGAGGAGCTGGGCTGGTGATGATAGTCTGCTCACACTCTCCGTCCAACATTTCATCAGGAGAATATTCTAAAGACAGTGCCCAGGCAAGGCCAGCAGTGGCCTTCATGTGACCTCACATCCATTATGAGAGCACAGTTCCTCAATGCTGAGGAAGCAAAACCTCTGCTTTTCATAAAGAATCAGGACCTGAGACAGCCTGAGCCTCACACTGAACCCCCAAGGCGGAGGTCCCGTGAAGGGTACAGCCAAGCAGCCAGTCCACAAGTGGGGACAAAAAGAAACATCCAGTGAATGAAATGGAGGGTTTTTTGCTTCCTGTCTCATCTTTTGAGAGACTCACACATCCCAGACTGTTCTCAACTGGCTACATAGCTGAAGCTGGCCTTGAACTCCTGATCCTGCTAACTCCACTTCCAAAGAGCTGGGATCACAGGCACCTGACGTCAATCCCTTTCTGTTGTTTTTGCTATGCAGCCCTGACTGGCTTGAATATAAACTCTTCTTGCCCGTCTTTCCCACCAGTTGGAATTTCAGGGGCAAGCTACGAAGCTAGCTCAGAAATAGCATGCTTCTTCTAGATTCTAGAAAGTAGGAACATATCTTCTTTAAAATATTTTTTTAGCAAAATAGAACACTAAGGGTCTGACTCAACATTGTTAAGAGTGTTACTTAGAATGCTGGAGGCCCTGGGTTCTATCCCCAGCACAAGGGGAAGGAAGGAAATGGGGGAACTAATTTGTTTCTCAGTCACAAGTGGCAGGCCAAATCTGCTTCTTGTCCAGGCAGGTGCTAACCAGCTGGCTGATGTGGGTCTCTTCCCCTTATGAGGAAATGAAAAGTCACTGAAAAAACCCAGGGTTGGGGGGTAAACCATACAACACATATGGGACGGCTCTGCACAGAGCGTTCACTGACCTCCCAACCTTCAAGGACAGGGAAATGAGAGGTTAGACCTTTGCTGGCCAGGGTTTTTGTCAATTTGAAACAAACTCTAGTCACCTGGGAGGAGGGAACCTCAACTAAGAAAAATGTCAGCTTGTTTCTGTCCACTTCTGTCTGTCCATCTGTCTGTCTGTAGGCAAGTCTACAGGGCATTTCTTGATTCATGGTTGATATGGGAGGGCCTGGACCACTCTGATTGGTGTCACCCCAGGGCAGGTGGTCCTAGATGGTATAGGAAAGCAGGCTGAGCAAGCCACAAGGCGCTAGCCAGTGAGCAGTACTCCCCCACGGCTCTGCTTCAGTTCCTGCCCTGAGCGCCTGCTCTGCCTTCCAGGAAGCCAGGATAGACTCGAACCTGTAAGGTGTAATAAACTCTTTCCTCCCCAGGTTGTTTTGGGATTTCTTTTTAAAGATTTGGGGGTGTAGGGGACATTGGAGAGATGGCTCAGCAATTAAGAGCACTGATTGCTCTTCCAGAGGTCCTGAGTTCAAGTCCCAGCAACCACATGGTGGCTCAAAACCATCTGTAATGAGATCCAATGCACCTTTCAGGTGTGTCTAAAGAAGGCTACAGTGTACTCAAACAAATCTTTAAAAAAAAAAAAAAAGATTTTGTGTATGTGTTTTGCTTGCATGTATTATGCATCACATGCATGCCTGGTACCTTGCAGAAGTCAAAAGAGGGCTTCAGCTCCTCTAGAACTGGAGTTATAAACGGCTGTGAGCCACATGCAGAGGCTGGGAACCAAACCCTGACCTTCAACAGGAGCAGTAAGAGCTCCAAACTACTGAGCCATCTCTCTGGGCATCACACACACACTCACACACACACACACTCACATGCACACATACACACACATATAGACACATACACACAGTCACATACACACAATCACACACACACTCACCATATACATACACACACAATCACACACACATACACAGATACACAGACATACAGACACATACACACAATCACACACATACACACATTCACATGCACACACAATCACACGCATACACACATGCACACACATACATACACACAGAGAGATGCACAGACACACATGTGCACACACACACATGCACACATGGGCTCATGGTTTGAGTGACAGACTAGCTTGTGCCAACATTTTGAAGTCTATGGAACTTTTTAAAGGAAGCCGCGGGCGGGCCTCTGGAGGTGACACGGACTGTGGTTCTGAGCTGTTTTCTAGCTTATCTCCTCATGTGACCAGCCACCACCACAAGCTCCTGCTGCCAGAGACTGAGCTGCCCCTGCCACCATGACCTCCACCGTGAAGGACTGTGCCCTCAGCAAAGTCCTTCATTCCCTAAGTGGCTTCTCTCAGGTATCCTGTTACAGTGATGCGATAAATGCCTGATACAAAAATGTCCACATGTCTATCAATCTCACTGACTTAGTATTTTTCCTATACAGACTTAAATTTCCAATTAAATGTTTTTAGAAGATTTCATAGTAACCTTACAAATTGGGGGCAGGTGATAGGACTTAATGAGTACAGGCGCTTGCCACCAAGCCTGACCACCTGAGTTCAAGCCCCAGGACCCACAGAGTGAGAAAAGAGAATAAGTCTTGCAAATTGTTCTTTGACCACCATATCACATGCTATGATGTGCGCGCGCGCGCGTGTGTGTGTATGAGTGTGTGTGTGTGCGCGCGCGGGCGCCTAAGAATACAAGATGACAGAATATAACATAAGGGCCAAATGGGATCCCGGAACAGAAAAACTAGAGTCAGAATAAACTACATCATCATCATTATCATAATAATAATAATAATAAATACATCAGTAGCACTTCAGTAATTGTAGCAAACACACTATAGTAAGCTAGGACCCAGGGGAAGCTGCTTTCCACAGAGCGGAGAATGCCAGTATGCACTTAATTTTTCTCTAAATCTTAAACTGTTCTAAATAACTAGGTCCAGTAAAATAATAAATATAATGAAAATTAAACCATGTTATTATATTCTGGCAAACTATACAGCATTTTCTGACCAAGGTCTGCCGGAGTCTCCGACTGCTCTCTATTGAAAGGGGAAATAAAAGGAGAGATACAGCTCAGTTGGTAAAGTATGAGTCACACAAGCATGAGGACCTGAGTTCAATTCCCAGGACTTACAGAGTGGCAAGCACGTGTAATCCCAGTGCTGGGGGGACAGAGACAAGATCCCTCACACCTACCAGCCAGATAGCTCAGTCCAATCAGCAATCTCCAAATCCCAGTGAGAGACCTTGTCTCAAAAAGCAATCAGAAAAACACTGTAGGGCATGGTGGTGTACCAGCAAGTGGGCCTCTGATTTCAAAGCCAGCCCGTCTCCAGAGCCATATAGAGAGAACCTATCTAAAGTAAAAAACATCAGATGGACGATGCTTGAGAAATAAAGACACTCCTGCTTATCCTCCAGCCTCTGTTCATACATGTACATGCACATAGAAACACACATGAGCATGAAAGGAACAGAGTAAAACAGGTTTGGAGGCACAGGCCTAAAACCCAGAGGCTCACAAGGCTGAGGCCGGGGGATTATAGGTTCAAGACCAGCTTGGGGAATTTAGTGTGAACCTGTCTCAGAATTTAAATTTTTTAAAAAATTAAGTCAAAAAAAGGAGGGAGGAGGAAAATTAACCAGTGTTGTTTGAGGAGGTGCTAGAGGTAGATCAGTACATCTGGCCATGCTCCTCAAGGTCAAAGCAGGAATAAATAACTTTTCCTGGCCATCAATCAGACGACGCTGACTCCTGGTGTCACCTGAGGCCACCTCTCCAATTTGCACATTGTTACATCAGCTCAACTAACTCCACCTTTTTCTCCTCTTCAGAGCCCAGAGCATAAACAAAGGGCTCGGACAGTCCCTGTGGGACAGGATGCTACCCTGTTCCAAGGTCACTTGTGCAGAGACCACCTGACACATCCTCATGGCTCCACAGGCCAGCACAGGTCTCTATCCCAAAGGCCTAGGTGCAACTCCAAGAGCAGGCCCTGCCTATTCGGAAGCCACGCCCACCTGCAGCTGAGTAAACTGAAACCCGGCAAGGTCATTCTTCTGAGCAGGACCACACAGCTGCAAAGCCGAGCGAAGCCAGAGCAGGCAGAGTGGAGACCCAAACCCTCCCGCAAAATCCAAGTGAAAGGGACGGGGAACCCCAGGAGGCAAGGAACTCACTAAGCCAGTCACATGATTATAATGTCTGTCTATCATCAGTGGAACTGGGCAGGGAGTGATCGGACTACTGGGGGCCCCATCTGCGGGGTTGGGGAGCGGCACCCAGACATCACCATCATCAACCTTTGTGTTTGTGTGTCTATACCTCTCAGCCTGCCCATCCTCAGCTTTGTAGTGGGAACCAGTCAAGCCTGACTGATTTATACATTCTGTTTTCCAAACCCATAAACCTGGCTGTGGAAACGGAGCAAACACCTACCTTATCGTCACTAGCACCGCAGGAAGACACTTAATAAAACCTACTGAGGTTTTTTTTCAAAGTGACAGACCGCAGCTGTGGAAAGGTAACAACTATCTTATGAGAAGGAAGAGGAGCCTGTAAGGACAGTCGAATCAAGAGATAGAGAAAGGGCCGTATAGCTCAGTGGGGAGGGCACCTGACTAGCATGCTCAGCGCCCTGGGTTTGAGCCCAAGCAGCTCACACACTAGGCACGTGGCTCACCCCTGTAATCCCAGCACCAAAGAGGTGGAGGCAGGAGGATCAAAACTTCCAGGTCATCTTGTGCTGTCTATCAAGTTTGAGACCAGCCTGGGATACATAAAACCACTGTTCAGATAAATCAGGGGGAAGGCCAGCATGGGCCATAATAAATTATGGCCCCAAACTGGGTCCAGCCATTCCCAAAGCTGAATTTCTTCAACTTATCTATTACGAGGGTAAAGCATTGTCTTGGATCTCACTTTTTTGGAACGTTTTTCCTAAGCTAGTGTGAGCTAAGTTTGTCAGCAGAGAATAAAGTAAAGGGATATAGAAAAAGACCTTATGTTTGCTCAGTGGGGTAAGCATACACGCAAGGGGACTGTGAGCAAATATGCCCAGGACGAGCCCCCAAAACAGCTTCCCCAATACAAAGCACAGGCAGATGCACTAAAGCATTGACAGCGAAAGACTCAGGGACAGATCACAGAGCATTATCAGTCCAACCCCAGGGAAGGCAGCAATGCCACAACTCTCTCTGTGTCTGTGGATAAAACAGCAGCAAAACCTCAGGCAGGCTTAGTGGTGGGCACCTGCAATCCTAGCACTGAGAAGGCTGAAGCAGGGGTATCTGAGTTCAAGACTGTCCATCAGAACTCAGAGGTCCATCTGAACACGGCACAATCTTGCCCCCAGAAAACAAAACAACAGCAATAACAAAAACTGTGGTAGGGAGACGGTTCAGGTAAAAAACTTGCTCTACAAACACGAGGGCCGGGCCGGAGTCTGTTTGGCCTTTATGACTTTGGTTGGTTGGTTGGCTGGTTGGTTGGTTTTGTTGGTTTGGTTTTGGTTTTGATACAGGGTCTCACTACTTAGCTCACTGCATACCGGCTTACCTGGAACTCTTTATTTAGACCAGGCTGGCCTTGAACTCAGAGGTCCATCTGATCTGCCTCCCAATTGCTGTGATTAATGATATATACCACTATTTGGAGCTCTGGCACCCATATAAAGAGTTGGACATGCAGCACACACCTGTGATCCCCACATCGGGGAGAGAGAAATGATTAAAACTAGTTTGAAGCTTACTGGCCAAGAAGTTCGGCCAAAGCTACAAATTCAACTCAATAAGAGAATCAAAGCTGAGGTGAAGGAGAAGGAGGAGGAGGGGGAGGGGGAGGGGGAGGAGGAGGAGGAGGAGGAGGAGGAGGAGGAGGAGGAGGAGGAGGAGAAGGAGAAGGAGAAGGAGAAGGAGAAGGAGAAGGAGAAGGAGAAGGAGAAGGAGAAGGAGAAGGAGAAGGAGAAGGAGAAGAGAAGGAGAAGAAGAAGAGGAGGAGGAGGAGGTACTGAAGATGTCTACCTCTTGCCTCTGGCCTCCACATGCATGTGTTTACATATATATATGTGCATACACACAAGAGCACATACATGCACATAATACTTACACATACTTCATTTTAATCTAGCAAAGTCTTATACCTAGAACACCAGCACTCAAGAGGCTGAGGAAGCAGAATCATAAGTTCCAGGCCAGACTGGGTTGTATAGTGAATCTTAGGCAGTCTGTGCTACACAGAAACGCCTTATCTTATAAAGCCAAAAATAAATAAGGCGTTTCTGTGTACTTGCCCTGAGATCTGCCCATGAGTTATGTTCCTGAAAAGGGTCAGGCATAATACACAGGAGCAGACATGCAGTGTGAGAAGATCCTCGAGCTGCGTTTCTGCTCAAGATGCAAAACTGTGTGTGCTATGTGGACTTGTATATTTATATTTTATATCAATATGTGCTGGGAACAGCCTCATAAATCAGCTTGAGAGGGTGGGGTTGACTAGAATAAAAGTGACTCTTCCCACCATATCTATCTTTATATCACTTTGGGTTTGAACCATATAAATACATCTACTGTTCAGAGTAAGCTATAAATAAGTAAACAGCCTCAGTCAGCACGATGACAATGCTCTCAATGGCATTGTGGGTATATTTAGCAGGAATCTTAAAGACATAAATCCAAATTCTTTAGGCCAGTTCTTTCACCCCTGGCACGTGTCCTTACTGAAATAAGTCTTTGCCAAACACCACTCGGTGGCCATTGCAGAGTTGCTCCTGGGGGTAAGAAGTACAAGTGACCTAAGCGCCCACGGAGAGAAGACCATCTCATCACCCACGGCTGGAGAAAGACGAGGTGGTGATCTATGAGTTCAAGGGTCCTCCGTGCCAGTCCCTCACACAGTCAAACCTGATCTCAGGACAAGAGCGATGTCCTTCAGGTGTGTAGGAAGAGTGATGCCAGATGAGACCCACCAACATGCAGGGTTTCCAGCCACCAACCACGATGAGGGTTGCAGGCCCTCCAAATTCCAATTCAGTTCAGAGCAAAGCCCGGGAACCTGAATTTTCACAAGTGACCACCGTTCCCCTTGGGTACTCGGGACAGAATGTGGATGAGTACAAACTTGCAAATGGTTCTTGGGTGAAGGAGTGAGGTCTATGGCAAGGGCTGTTTAGCCCACTTTATCCTTCTGGCTGGGGCACAGCCTGACCCACATGGCCAGTGTTTGTTTTTTGTTTTGTTTTGTTTTGTTTTGTTTTGTTTTGTTTTGTTTTACACAGCACTGAAGTGGGAAGATGAATTCTGCTGGAATTGACAGTCTTGGGCCTGTTTTCTAGACAGACCAACAAGCTGCATTAGACAATGACAGTCACATGTAACTAGAGTCCAACTCTTCTATGCCATGCCATGTTATAAATATATTAGGGCTAGAGAGATGGCCCAATACACTAAGTGCTTGGTGTGCAAGCGTAGGGACCTAAGTTTAGATCCCCGCTGCCTGCGTCAGAACCAGGCATGGCAGCGTGTTCTGCAGTGCCAGCTCTGAGGGTTGGAGACAGACAGATCCTGGGAGGTCTCTGGCCAGTGATTGTGGCTTAATCAGCAGACCCCAGGCCAATGAAGGATCCTGCTTCAAAAAACAACGTAGAGAGTGGTAGAGGAGGACACCTGACGTCAACTTCTGGCTCCAAACACACCAACCAGCATGGGTGAGCATACCTGCACACACCCACATATACCCCATGTGCCCGCACACACACACAAATAATAATGGTGATAATAGTAAAAAGTAATGTTGATGATGTGTTGGGAGCCGCCCCCACATTCGCCGTTACAAGATGGCGCTGACATCCTGTGTTCTAAGTGGTAAACAAATAATCTGCGCATGTGCCAAGGGTATCTTATGACTACTTGTGCTCTGCCTTCCCCGTGACGTCAACTCGGCCGATGGGCTGCAGCCAATCAAGGAGTGACACGTCCGAGGCGAAGGAGAATGCTCCTTAAGAGGGACGGGGTTTTCGTTTTCTCTCTCTCTTGCTTTTCTCTCTCTCTTGCTTTTTCGCTCTCTTGCTTTTCTCTCTCTCTTGCTTCTTGCTCTCCTTTCCTGAAGATGTAAGAATAAAGCTTTGCCGCAGAAGATTCTGGTCTGTGGTGTTCTTCCTGGCCGGTCGTGAGAACGCGTCGAATAACAATTGGTGCCGAATTCCGGGACGAGAAAAAACTCCGGACTGGCGCAGGGAAGATCCCTCATTCCGGAACCAGAACTGCGGATCACGTTTATAAAGGTTCCCGTAACACAGACTGTTGAGAAGGATTCAACTGCCGAATTCAGAACTCATCAGCTGGGGAACGACGGTGATAAAGGTTCCCGTAAAGCAGACTGTTAAGAAGGATTCAACTGTATGAATTCAGAACTTTTCAGCTGGGGAACGAGAGTACCAGTGAGTATGTTTGGCCTTGAATTTTTTCTGGTGTTAGGAGCCCTTTTGTTCCTTTTCACATGTTATATAGTGCTTAAGGCAGGGCTAAAAATTCTAGAGGAAATTCAGGACAGTCTATCAGAAGTAAAGCGGAGAGAGAGAGTAGGAACAAGGAGAAACGGTAAGTATACAGGCCTTTCCAAGGGTCTTGAACCCGAGGAAAAGTTAAGGTTAGGTAGGAATACCTGGAGAGAGATTAGAAGAAAAAGAGGAAAAAGGGAGAAGAAAAAAGATCAATTAGCGGAGGTCTCTAGGAGAAGGAGCCTGTGCTCTGAAGAAACAGACTGGGAGAAAAAAGCGGCTCATTATGAAAGAAAAGGATACCAGCCGCCAAGTAAAGTGCTAACTAGTCATTTAAGGAAAAAGCCAAAAGCGGCTGGCGAAGGGCAGTTTGCTAATTGGCCTCAGGGCAATCGGCTACCAGGTGCACTCCCGCCCTATGCGGAGTCCCCGCCCTGCGTAGTGCGTCAGCCCGTAGTGCGTCAGCAATGCGCAGAGAGGCAGTGCGCAGAGAGGCAGTGCGCAGACTCATTCATTCCCCGAGAGGAGCGGGGGAAAATACAACAGGCATTTCCAGTCTTTGAAGGAGCCGAGGGTGGGCGTGTCCACGCTCCGGTAGAATATGTGCAGATTAAATATGGAATCAATGCTAATTTTACCTTGGTGCAGTTAGACAGGCTTGCCAGCATGGCACTAACTCCTGCCGACTGGCAAATGATTGCAAAAGCCGCTCTCCCTAGTATGGCCAAATATGTGGAATGGCGAGCTCTGTGGCAGGAGGCGGCACAGGCGCAGGCCCGAGCAAACGCTGCTGCTTTAACTCCAGAGCAGAGAGATTGGACTTTTGACTTGTTAACGGGTCAGGGAGCTTATTCTGCTGAACCTGATAAGAGGTATCAATGGAAGGTCTTACCACAGGGGATGTCCAATAGTCCTACAATGTGCCAACTTTATGTGCAAGAAGCTCTTTTGCCAGTGAGGAAACAGTTCCCCTCTTTAATTTTGCTCCTTTACATGGATGACATCCTCCTGTGCCATAAAGACCTTACCATGCTACAAAAGGCATATCCTTTTCTACTTAAAACTTTAAGTCAGTGGGGTTTACAGATAGCCACAGAAAAGGTCCAAATTTCTGATACAGGACAATTCTTGGGCTCTGTGGTGTCCCCAGATAAGATTGTGCCCCAAAAGGTAGAGATAAGAAGAGATCACCTCCATACCTTAAATGATTTTCAAAAGCTGTTGGGAGATATTAATTGGCTCAGACCCTTTTTAAAGATTCCTTCTGCTGAGTTAAGGCCTTTGTTTAGTATTTTAGAAGGAGATCCTCATATCTCCTCCCCTAGGACTCTTACTCTAGCTGCTAACCAGGCCTTACAAAAAGTGGAAAAAGCCTTACAGAATGCACAATTACAACGTATTGAGGATTCGCAGCCTTTCAGTTTGTGTGTCTTTAAGACAGCACAATTGCCAACTGCAGTTTTGCGGCAAAATGGGCCATTGTTGTGGATCCATCCAAACGTATCCCCAGCTAAAATAATAGATTGGTATCCTGATGCAATTGCACAGCTTGCCCTTAAAGGCCTAAAAGCAGCAATCACCCACTTTGGGCAAAGTCCATATCTTTTAATTGTACCTTATACCGCTGCACAGGTTCAAACCTTGGCAGCCGCATCTAATGATTGGGCAGTTTTAGTTACCTCCTTTTCAGGAAAAATAGATAACCATTATCCAAAACATCCAATCTTACAGTTTGCCCAAAATCAATCTGTTGTGTTTCCACAAATAACAGTAAGAAACCCACTTAAAAATGGGATTGTGGTATATACTGATGGATCAAAAACTGGCATAGGTGCCTATGTGGCTAATGGTAAAGTGGTATCCAAACAATATAATGAAAATTCACCTCAAGTGGTAGAATGTTTAGTGGTCTTAGAAGTTTTAAAAACCTTTTTAAAACCCCTTAATATTGTGTCAGATTCCTGTTATGTGGTAAATGCAGTAAATCTTTTAGAAGTGGCTGGAGTGATTAAGCCTTCCAGTAGAGTTGCCAATATTTTTCAGCAGATACAATTAGTTTTGTTATCTAGAAGATCTCCTGTTTATATTACTCATGTTAGAGCCCATTCAGGCCTACCTGGCCCCATGGCTCTGGGAAATGATTTGGCAGATAAGGCCACTAAAGTGGTGGCTGCTGCCCTATCATCCCCGGTAGAGGCTGCAAGAAATTTTCATAACAATTTTCATGTGACGGCTGAAACATTACGCAGTCGTTTCTCCTTGACAAGAAAAGAAGCCCGTGACATTGTTACTCAATGTCAAAGCTGCTGTGAGTTCTTGCCAGTTCCTCATGTGGGAATTAACCCACGCGGTATTCGACCTCTACAGGTCTGGCAAATGGATGTTACACATGTTTCTTCCTTTGGAAAACTTCAATATCTCCATGTGTCCATTGACACATGTTCTGGCATCATGTTTGCTTCTCCGTTAACTGGAGAAAAAGCCTCACATGTGATTCAACATTGTCTTGAGGCATGGAGTGCTTGGGGGAAACCCAGACTCCTTAAGACTGATAATGGACCAGCTTATACGTCTCAAAAATTCCAACAGTTCTGCCGTCAGATGGACGTAACCCACCTGACTGGACTTCCATACAACCCTCAAGGACAGGGTATTGTTGAGCGTGCGCATCGCACCCTCAAAGCCTATCTTATAAAACAGAAGAGGGGAACTTTTGAGGAGACTGTACCCCGAGCACCAAGAGTGTCGGTGTCTTTGGCACTCTTTACACTCAATTTTTTAAATATTGATGCTCATGGCCATACTGCGGCTGAACGTCATTGTTCAGAGCCAGATAGGCCCAATGAGATGGTTAAATGGAAAAATGTCCTTGATGATAAATGGTATGGCCCGGATCCTATCTTGATAGGATCCAGGGGAGCTATCTGTGTTTTCCCACAGAATGAAGACAACCCATTTTGGTTACCAGAAAGACTCACCCGAAAAATCCAGACTGACCAAGGGAATACTAATGTCCCTCGTCTTGGTGATGTCCAGGGCGTCAATAATAAAGAGAGAGCAGCGTTGGGGGATAATGTCGACATTTCCACTCCCAATGACGGTGATGTATAATGCTCAAGTATTCTCCTGCTTTTTTACCACTAACTAGGAACTGGGTTTGGCCTTAATTCAGACAGCCTTGGCTCTGTCTGGACAGGTCCAGATGACTGACACCATTAACACTTTGTCAGCCTCAGTGACTACAGTCATAGATGAACAGGCCTCAGCTAATGTCAAGATACAGAGAGGTCTCATGCTGGTTAATCAACTCATAGATCTTGTCCAGATACAACTAGATGTATTATGACAAATAACTCAGCAGGGATGTGAACAAAAGTTTCCGGGATTGTGTGTTATTTCCATTCAGTATGTTAAATTTACTAGGGCAGCTAATTTGTCAAAAAGTCTTTTTCAGTATATGTTACAGAATTGGATGGCTGAATTTGAACAGACCCTTCGAGGCTTGCCATCATTCAGGTCAACTCCACGCGCTTGGACCTGTCCCTGACCAAAGGATTACCCAATTGGATCTCCTCAGCATTTTCTTTCTTTAAAAAATGGGTGGGATTAATATTATTTGGAGATACACTTTGCTGTGGATTAGTGTTGCTTCTTTGATTGGTCTGTAAGCTTAAGGCCCAAACTAGGAGAGACAAGGTGGTTATTGCCCAGGCGCTTGCAGGACTAGAACATGGAGCTCCCCCTGATATATGGTTATCTATGCTTAGGCAATAGGTCGCTGGCCACTCAGCTCTTATATCCCATGAGGCTAGACTCATTGCACGGGATAGAGTGAGTGTGCTTCAGCAGCCCGAGAGAGTTGCAAGGCTAAGCACTGCAATGGAAAGGCTCTGCGGCATATATGAGCCTATTCTAGGGAGACATGTCATCTTTCATGAAGGTTCAGTGTCCTAGTTCCCTTCCCCCAGGCAAAACGACACGGGAGCAGGTCAGGGTTGCTCTGGGTAAAAGCCTGTAAGCCTAAGAGCTAATCCTGTACATGGCTCCTTTACCTACACACTGGGGATTTGACCTCTATCTCCACTCTCATTAATATGGGTGGCCTATTTGCTCTTATTAAAAGAAAAAGGGGGAGATGTTGGGAGCCGCCCCCACATTCGCCGTTACAAGATGGCGCTGACATCCTGTGTTCTAAGTGGTAAACAAATAATCTGCGCATGTGCCAAGGGTATCTTATGACTACTTGTGCTCTGCCTTCCCCGTGACGTCAACTCGGCCGATGGGCTGCAGCCAATCAAGGAGTGACACGTCCGAGGCGAAGGAGAATGCTCCTTAAGAGGGACGGGGTTTTCGTTTTCTCTCTCTCTTGCTTTTCTCTCTCTCTTGCTTTTTCGCTCTCTTGCTTTTCTCTCTCTCTTGCTTCTTGCTCTCCTTTCCTGAAGATGTAAGAATAAAGCTTTGCCGCAGAAGATTCTGGTCTGTGGTGTTCTTCCTGGCCGGTCGTGAGAACGCGTCGAATAACAATGATGCATTGCTATTATGCTGCTACAATACAGTAAATTAATATTTCATAAATATAAGTATATTATAGCTAGGCATGGTGATAAATGCCTTTTTAATCTCAGCACTTAGAAAGCCGAGGCAGGTGGATCTTTGTGAGTTCGAACCCAGCCTGGTCTATAGAACGTGTTCTAAGACAGCCAGGACTACACAGATGATAGGAAATAAATAAATAAATAAATAAATAAATAAATAAATAAATAAATGGAGTTTTATCACCTGCTCTATCAGGTATAGCTGAAGCACTTTCGAACAGCCCAACCCATGTAAAATTATCATTACCATCCCCATTTTGCAAATGAAGGTGAGAAAAAAAAATCTAACCAATGATCTCAAAGTCTGTGGCGAGATAAGGAGTTGAACTTCCCACTCAGGAGGAGGCTCTAAGGGCATGGCAGGCATGGTGGCACAGACCTGTAATTCCAACCAGTCAAAAGGCAAGAGAATTATTACATGTCCTGGAGCTGCCTGGGCAACTCAGGGAGGCACTGTCTCAAAATAAAAAGTAAAAAGATACCTGGTGATTGGTGCCACAGCTCAATGGGAAAAGACTTGCCTAAGATGCAGGAGACTCTGAGAGACGGAGTGGGGCAAGAGCTGGAGAGATAGCTGAGTTGGTAAACTGCTTGCTACAAATGCACGAGGGCCTGAGTTCAATTCCCAACACCCACACAAAAAGCCAGACATGGTGGTGCACATTCGGAATCTGGCGGGGGGTTGGGGGGGGGGGCAGAAACAGGTGAATTCCAAAAGCTCACAAGCTAGACACCTAGCTTAATTGTCAAGTTCCAGGTTCCAGTGAGACACTATCTTTAATAAATCATGATGGAACCTGGAGAGATGGCTCAGCAGTTAAGAGCAATGGCTGGTCTTCTGGAGTACCCAGGTTAGACTCCCACAACTCCAGATCCAGGGAAGCTGATGCCCTCTTCTGGTCTCCTTAGGCACTACATGAACGTGGTGTACAGACAGAGGCAGAAAAAACACCGACCCACAGAAAATTAAAAAATAAGTCTTAGCTGGGCAGGGGTGGTGCACACCTTTAAACCCAGCACTTGGGAGGCAGAGGCAGGCGGATTTCTGAGTTCGAGGCCAGCCTGGTCTACAGAGTGAGTTCCAGGACAGCCAGGGCTACACAGAGAAACCCTGTCTCAAAAAACCAAAAAAAGAAAAAAGGAAAGGAAAGGAAAGGAAAGGAAAGGAAAGGAAAGGAAAGGAAGAAAGAAAGAAAAAATAAATCTATTTTTAAAAGTTGAAGTACACAGCTCTTCAGTAACAACACCTGAGATTGACCTATGACCTATACCTAACACACTCGTGACACACACCAAGAAAAGAAACTAACTTATAGTCAAGAATAAATGGGTACTGTTATCAACTAGGATGGCAGATCTCATGTTAAGCATTCTTGCCACAATAAAATAAAACTCAGATGTTGAGGGTGAGGTTACATCCCAGTTTAAAAAATTAAAATAAAAAAAAATTTTTTAAAGAGCTTACGGTAGAGAAGTTTTATCTCTGTAGGCTGAAGTGGCCCCTCACAGCAGAGCCGTGATGCTGTCTCCTGTCTCTGCCTGATTATTGGGTTTCTCTCCCTTTGCAGCACGAGCTCTGGCTGCCTCTATCAAAGGCAGCAGGAACTTGCTGGAGTGCTGGAGGAGAGAGCTGCGTGTGACAGTAGGAGGAAGGGAAGTGGGTATTCTCAGTCGGGGGAGGGGTCACGACCTCAGTCAGCCTCAGCCTTTCACTGAGAACCGAAGCTCCTGGGAGGAGGGGCAGGCACTGCGGTAAGGAACAGTCCCCGTTATCTAAGAGGCACCGGAAAGCAAGTAATTATCTTTGAGATGGAAGCCAGCTGCACCAGCGAGCAATGAAGAGAGGGAGCAGAGACAGAAGGCAGGGAGCAGGGCAAAGAAGCAGAGAAGGGAAGTGGGGGTCGGGGGAGGCAGGCAAGGCATGTCATGAACAAGATCTATGGCATGCTCACCTACCCTAGTCAGAACTTTCATATTTGCCACTTCTTGTGACAGAATAAAACCTATGACGGCTCAGGTTCCTACTCACAAAGCTGTCTAGTTCTATACATCCCCTCCGACCACTAAATGAGCAGGCAGTCCTGGGACAACACTGCCACCTTCTGGAAGTAAGGAGAACTGTCGTTATTTCCAGCTTACCCACCACCAAGAGTGTTCTTCACCTCACCTTCACTGCTGCCTAGTGGTTCCCACCCCAAGGCCTTTGTACTAGCGGTTCCCAGCCCTCCAGTCCCAGGAGGGCTCCTCTACCTCCAGATATTCTCACACTCAGTCTTTCTTTGCCTCTGGTCCTCTCAGTTGTCACTTCTATGAAGAGGCTGTTTGCTGACCACTCGTCTAATGTAACCCCAGGTCTGGCATGGTGATACACACTTATAATCTCAGCACTTGGAAGGTAGAGGCAAAAGGATAGGTCAAGGCTCATCCTTGGCTACATAGAAACCCAACGTGAGACTGAAAAAGCCCTAAAATAAATAAATTAGAAGGCCCTATCCTCACTGTTTCCTTCCCACAGGCCATTGTCTGGAAGCACATAGTCCCGGGCTCTCACCACAAGAAAATACTACAACACCTGTCCATTTGTGCAACTACACTCAATAAACTTAGACTGCTAGCATTGCTGGCTATGAGACTCTTCATTCATCCAGGGTAAGCCATCCTGAGCTCAAGGACCCAAGTTCAAAGGCCACGGGGATGAATTGCAGATTTCCATTCGTTCTATGTCTATGTCAAGGGCGTCACACTCCCCCACACACCGGCTTGACCTCACATACACAGCAGACCCGCTTTGCAAATCCCCCAAGCACGAGACCCCAGTTTCCATGGAACTCCTTTCACACTCTGAGGTGTTGTCTGAGATGGACCGCTAGTGTAGCCTGCAGCCCTGAGTCACCATGAGATTCAGCCCCACGCTCCTCAGTAACACATTCATGGTGCTTTGGCCTCCCTATGCCAGTCTCCAGGGAAGCAGCTCACTTCACCTGTCACCTTAGCCCCACATTCAGTGAACGCCCTGAACAGACTTTCCCATACCCCTACAATACATCCTTCCACAGTCTCCCACTGGGTCGTGGAGAAGGACACACTGCTTAGGAAACAGCTCCTTACACTTCCTGACCCCGAGTCCTGGATGTTCTCTCTGTTCCAAACTCCTAGAGAATTCTCTTTTCGGCTGTCATGTGCTGTCCCTCCAAAAGGAAGTTCCCACTCCTCCCAAATCTTTACAGGGATTACCTCATGCTTTGGGGTGACTACTAAGTCTCTACAGCCTGAACTCTTTGCAGGCGAGACCATTTGCAACTGACTCCTCGTTATCTTCTGTAATAGGACTGAGCAAAGGGATATACTGAGTGCCTTTTGTATCGCCTTTAGTGTGTTAGCTTATTTCATCCTAAACATCCCCGTGAGACAGAGAATCTTGTCATCTGCACCTTCAGGGTCAGGAGGTCAGGGCTCTGCCCTCACATGACCGCATCAATGACTAACCGAGCCAGGATTCAACAAAGGAATCCCAGCCCCTGAAGCAGGGCGGGCTTAAAGTGGGTGCTCATTGAATATTCATGAGACATGGACAACCTACATTCCTCCTGCCTCTGTCTGACCTTGGCACTGACAGCTCCATCAAAGGCACAGAGCACTGGTGTGCTTGCTTCCCCAGCTCCAGTTCTGACCCAGTTGTCGCAGACAAGTTTCTTCCCCTCCCTTCCTCCTGCCCAAACCTTGAACAGAAAATGATCCAGCTGGGACCAGCAGAAGAGATGCTCTTGGCAAGCCTGAGATTTCTGTTCTGTTCGTTTGTTTTCAGAACACAAGTCTCTTTAGAGCACAGCCTGGGGGGCAGGCTCTACAGTAACAAGAGTACTGCCCTCCTCTTTTTTGTTCTTCTTTCTGATTAGTTTTTTGAGTGAGGGTCTTATTATGTAGCTCAGAATGCCCTTAGACTTACGGTAATCCTCCTGCCTCTGCCTCTGGAGTACCAGGATTACAGGCATGCATCGAGCTCACAAGCCTAGATGTGGATGGGAAGGTGGCATGGTAAGTTTGTAACTGAGACTAGACACTGGACAGAGGCACCTCTGGAAGATTCAGAAGTGCGGGTACCTCAGCCCACTTCCTTCTGGTTGTCTTCCTCCTCTCTGTGACCAGTGCACTATTTCTAATTCATTGCCACTGTGTCTCCACTCTGTTTGCTCAAAACACGGTTATCTTTGCACTCTTCCTGATGCCCCACTGACGACAGGGCCTCTCGGAAGCACGGCCACCACCTCTTTTCACCTTGACTGGGTTTGTGTGAGCATCCTGAACTAAAAATACAGAAGGGCATACAGGCACAGGTCCCTGAGGTCTGAAAGCCCACACCAGTGTGTATCCCCAGGACCCCTGCCTGCAAACAGTGGTACACACTCAACACTCACAGAGACTAAGAAAGAAAAGACAAAGGTAAAATGGTTCTCTCTCTCTCTCTCTCTCTCTCTCTCTCTCTCTTCCCCCCCCCCCCATCCTTCTTAAAGTATCTAAGTGTTTTGCCACCATATATTACATACCTAGTCCCTAAGAAGAGGGTGTTGAGTCCCCTGGAGCTGGAGTTACAGATGGTTGTGAGATATGTGATGTGGGTGCTGGAAACTGAACTCAGGTCCTCTGAAAGAGTGGTGCTTACTCTACTCTAAACTGCTGAAGTGTCTCTCCAGCCCAGCAAGATGGTTTCAACAGAATTAGAATCCTAGTAAATTCCTGAGCTCATACCATGTGGGTAAAACCCTTAGGCTCCCCCTTAACAAGACCAGATGCCATCCCATTCCAGTGAGTTAGCCCTAGATCCACAGACAACACAGGGGCACATCTCTGAACACAGCCTTCCCATTGTCTGGAAACTAGCATGCTCCCAAGGGAAGACGGGTGTGCATCAATTCCCAAGGTGATGGGGCTTCCGTCAGGAACTTGGGATTCTGGGGGGGGGGGGGGGGTCCAACCAGATGTCACAATACTCAAGAGCTGAGGCAGGAGAATCACCACAAGTTCAAGGCTAGCCTGAACTACAAAATGAAACCATGCCTCAAAAATAAAATGATATAGGGGTGGGATAGGAGGAATGAGAAGAGCCAGCTCCCAGGACTAGAGAGGACGGGAGGGGACGTGGCAAGCTCTGAGACATCACGGCTGGTTTTGTCCAGCTGTAGTGGGATGTGGTACTAGGAGTGTTTGTGTGTATGTGACCTTGAGTGACCTTATAGAGTCAAGTCTGGAGTGTGTGTGTTCAGGATATGCCAGGACCCTGACATGTTACAGTGAAGCTGAATGCTAGCCAAACGTTAGGACTCTGCTATGGTGACAGCTCTCTGCGTTTGTCCCAGGCCTCAAGAGGCAGGGCTCTGAGAGCTACCAGCTGCACCATACCAGTTTGTGGCTGCCTCCTTGGTGCCATCTAGTGTCACTGGATTTGCACACCTCTGATACCTGTCCTTGGAGGTGAAGACAGGTCACAGACTGGGTACAATGTCTGGGCTTGTCTGGCTCTTGGAAGCTGACCTGGGAGCCTGGCCTTCAGTCTCAGCCAGTGTTGCCTAACAGAACTGTCTGCAATGGTGAATATGTTCGCAAGTGTTCTATGTGTCTGTCTAAACGGGTCAGCCCTGAGCACTCTGTCCCAGGAAGCAAAATGTACTTTGTTTGTTTATTCTGATACTAGGGCCTTGCATATTTAAGGCAAATATTCAAACAAAGGAAGGAAGGAAGGAAGGAAGGAAGGAAGGAAGGAAGGAAGGAAGGAAGGACAGAAGGAAGGAAGGAAGGAAGGAAGGATTCACCTTTACTAGTAATTGGCCAAAGGAAATAGTCAAAAACACATTAACAAAAAATTATATACAGATCCTTTGTATAATTTGTTATAGCCAAAACTAAAAGCATTAAAGTCTAGAAATAAAGCAATACCTAAATTAATTATGGGACCCCATGGTCACAGGGTAAGTAGTATTTTAAATCACGGTGGGGGTGTACATTGTTTGATTTGGGGTTCTGTTTTGTTTGTGTTTTGCTCTGGTATTAAGACAGAGTCCCGTTTAGCCCAGATTGACCTCACTTCCGCCATGCAGCAGAGGATAACCTCGAATTTCTGGTCCTCCCGCATCCACCTTCTAGATTACAAGATTACGGGAATACACCACCATCCCTGGTTTTATGTGGTGCTAAGGATCAAACCCAGACCTTCACATATGCTTGGCAGGCATTGTGCCAACTGAGCCACACCCCAAGCCCTGAGTCACCTTTTAAAAGATCACTCAGTGTTGAAATGACATTACATAACACGTTTTTAAAACCAAAAAAAAAAAAAAAAAAAAAAAAAAAGACTATTAGGAAACACTAAAACAGTAACGTGTAGAGGGGACATTGCTTGGTGGCTTGGCAGTGGCTCTGCAGGCATGAACCCCTGGATTCGATCCCCAGCACCATAAATAAGAAGAACAATTTCTTTTGGGTGGTGGGTTATGGGTTATTCTTATTTTTTTCACTTCAACATTTGTACATATTTTTTAAACCTCTCACAGTGAGCATGTACTATTTTTATAATCAAGAAAACACTATTTTTAAAGATGGGGAAGGGCTGTACCAGTATGGGAAAATATTTTTGAACCAGCTTTTAAAATGAGAGAGAGAGAATATATAAGAACACACCCAGACCTACAGGGAGGAACTCAAAGGAGGCAGACATTGTGATCTGAGGGTTGCAGAAAGAGAATTTCCATTCATTTATCCAGAGTTCTATTAGTGCCCTCGGAATAAGTAAATGTGATTTTGCCAATCAGATTTGGGCTTGCACAACTGTGAGGGCGTGGGCAGTAGAGACACAGTGGGTGGTTAAAATCCCTCTGGCACTACCACAGAGATCTGAGGACCATGGCATCCCTTCTTACCCTTGCCACGGGCATCTCTCACAAATACACAGAGGGTCCAATGGGGACAGCCACTGAAACAGTGTCTGAGAGATCAAAACATAAAAATGACCAAGGGATCCAGGCATGCAGGATGCAAAATGTACAAACAGACTCTGACTGGCAATTAAAAAGAAGGAACTACAAGTTGTCCTTAGAATTTCCAGAATCCCCGAGGAAGGGCACACTCAGAGCTATAATAGCATCAGCCACATACACATGTACACATCTGATGGACTCTATGCTCCTGCACTATTCTTAGCAATGGACATATGCAAACTTACTTCATGCCCTAAACAACACTTTTGTGCTTTACAAATAAGGAAGCTGAGGCATAGATAAATTAAATAACCTGTCCAAGGACTTACGACTGGTAAAAGGCAGGGCCTAGCTCCGAACCCAGACAACCTGGCCAATAGGGCACCATGGGAAAAAGTCAAAAGGATGTCACATGCATGACTTATTTTTTTGATACAGGGCATCTCTACTATGTAGCTCTGGCTGTCTCGGAACTCACTAGTAGAGCAGGCTGGCCTCGAACTCATGGAGATCCATCTGCCTCTGCCTACAGAGTACTGAGATTAAAGGTATGCATCTGTAAGGATGGCACATGTGTGAGTTTTTAATAGTAGTCTCAAAGGACAGGATCAACTCCAACAGATGTCAGGATCCAAAGATGCTGAAGTCTCTTATCCAGAATGGACTGGTACCCACATGGAGTCCACACATCCTCCTGTATGAAGCCCATCTTCTCTGGATTACTTATGATGTCTAACACTCTGCAACACTGTGTAAGCAAAAGTTACCCTGTGTCATCCCAGGAATAAGAGCAAGCAAAGGGGCCTGCACCTGTGCAATGCAGGTACGGTTTGAAACATATGTATTGCTGGGCATGATGGTGTATGTCTTTAAGCCCAGCACTCAAAAGACAGGAGCAGGTGGATCTCTATGAATCCTAGGCTAGCCGGATCTACAGAGCAAGACCCAGGCCAGCAAGGACTACATGGTGAGGCTCTGTCCAAAACTATGTGTATTTTCAATCCAAGGTAGGTTGAATCTGGATATGAAACCCAGAAAGGTCAATTACATACACAAAACCCACAGATTACTTCTAATCGTATGAAACTGAAGAGATGGCCCAGTCTATAAAGTGCTTGCCAAACAAGCATGAGGACTTGGGTTCAATCCCCATCCATGTGATATGTGTGTGTGTGTGTGTGTGTGTGTGACTGGAGTGCACACCTGTAATCCCAGTCCTGAGGAGCCACAGACAGAGGTCCCTGTGGTTCGCTGACTAAACAATCTAGCAGAAGTGGCAAGCCAATAAGAGAGTGTCTCAAAACTAAGGGGAACAAAAGGAATAAATGAGCTGGAGAGTAGTCGAGTGGAGAGCAGCTGAGAAAGACACCAAACATCAACCCCTGGTCTCCATACACATGGGAACATATACATTCTTACTACCCCTGGCCTCCACACACACAGGAACATATTCATCTATACTACCCTGGCCTCCATACACAGGGGAACACATACATCTATACCACCCTGGCCCCATACACACAGAGACACAGACGTCTATACTACCCTGGTCCCCATACACACAGGAACATACCATACATACACACACAAAATAAATTCTGACATATGCTGCAACACCAATGGATCTGGAAGCCTCTATAGTAAGTGGCCATGGGAAAGAAGATGATAGGGAATGAAGAGCTATTATGGAGTGGGTGCAGAGATCCATTTACGATAATAAAGTGCACACTGATGCACAGCAAGGCTCGAGCGCCTAATACCACTGAGCGATGCACCTAAGGGGCTAACAAGGTATGTTTTGGAAATGTAGCTCCTAGCATGGACACCCACTCTGCATAAACCATGCATGGTGGCGTAAGCCTGTAATCCCAGCATTTGGGACGTGGAGGCAAGAAGAGGGTTAGAAGTTCAAGGTTTTTCTTAGCTACATAATGAGTTTAAGGTCAGACTGGGCTAGGTGAGACTCTGTCAGAAGGGAGAAGAGAGAGAGGGAGTCAGAGAGGGAGGGAAGAAGGAAGGAAGGGAGGGAAGGAGAAAGGGAGGGAGGAAACTTTTTCTATTATATATATTATATTAAAATGAAAAGAGTTGGTGAATGTTAGATTAAAATGATAGCTGTCAGCTGAGGGTGTCGCTCAGCCCTGGAGCACCTGCCTGGCATGCACGAGGCCAGGTTTAAGTTCCAGATCCACATCAGAACTGTTAGCAATGGTCCATCCGTTTTGGGCCTCAAGTATCCAGATGCCTAGCACAGCACTACCTAAGGCAGGGAGGGAGGGAGGAGAGAAGGAAGGGGAAGTCCTGAGTTTAGAGGAGACAAGGAAGCCAGCTCAGAAGGCAGGAAGGCCCTGGAAGCCTGCAGCGCAGGCTTTCCATCTTCCCTCCCCCTCATTCTCCTGTTTGCCACACAGTGGTTGCTATGGAAACAAGGGGCACCTTGGGCTCCTAGAGCTCAGCCCAGGTGCTGCTACTCTGGGAATAATACCAGCATGTAAGAGAAAGGCCCAGTCCTCAGGGCTTTGTGTACACACACACACACACACACACACACACACACACACACAGACACACACACACTCGTCTACCCCCAGCGCCTCCTGTCTGTCTAGTGACCTCTGTCGTCATCGGGTAGACGTGAGTGGATGCGCACATCAATCCAGCTTGCTCTGGTGGGTCCGTGGGGGTGTTTACAGTCCTGTGGGCATGTCGTGCGGTTCTGTATGCGATCACACAGCCCAGGACTATTGTACACCACCAGAAGCACTATGATTAGACACCGTGCTCCACGCTTCTCCTGAGCTATCACGCTCAAAGCTCACAGCAGCACCGTGTGTAGCACTATTAATATTCACTGGTAAGGAAACTGGAGCACAGGAAGGTTGTGTGGTTTCCCTAAGTACACCCAGAGCATGTGAACCTGACCACTGGATCTGCACTGTGGGAACAGAGCTTAAAATATATATATGTATTTGCTTATTTTAGCCAAGGTGTACCCTTTAATCCCAGCACTTGGAAGGCAGAGGCATGCAGAGCACTATGAGTTCGAGGCCAGCCTGGTTTACAGGGTGAGTTCCAGGACAGCCAGGGCTACAGAGAGAAACCCTCAAAAGAGAAAAAAAAACAAACAAAAAAAATGTATTTTTACTTTATGTATATTAGTGTTTGCCTGCATGTATGTCTGTGTACCACATGCATACCTGAAACCTGGAGAGGCCAGGAAAGGACACTAGATCTCCTGGAACTGGAGTTACAGAGGGTTGTAAACTGCCATGTAGATGCTGGGAATTGAACCCTGGTCCTTTGCCAGAGTATCCGGTGCTCTTAACCCCTGAGTCATCTTCCCCAGACCCAAAGGTGAAAGCCCTTTAAACAAACTAGATCCCAAGCAGCTGTGGCCTACCTCACCTCAAGGACCACGTCCTGCCGTGGTAACAAACACCAAGGCTTCTTGAGCCCCACCCAAGGGTGATAAAGAGGAGTCCCTCAGATGGGGCCCAAGGAGCTGCCTTTTAACCCAGCCCCTGGACTGATCTGCCTGGCCAGCAGAGTAACCAGCCACTGATTCAACCTACACTGGTCATAGCAGAATGGAGGTGGGGCTGTACCTCCTGAATCCAGCTCCTGAGCTCAGTAACTAACAGGCCTGTGAAACTCCTCCTGCAGCCGCAGCTCCTGTCTACCACAGGCATCTAAAGGCAGCCAAGCACCCAGGCCAAGCCAGCTGCTGTCAGCATCCTCCTCCCCAAGGGCAGGGCCCCGCAAGTCAGTTATGTGGCTTTGTGGCCTGCCAGGCGCGGATTTCCGCCCACTCCACCCTCTCAGAATGAGTTGGGTGTGGGGCGGAGGCTCACACAGTGGGTAGCCTGCCTATTCACAGATCAGCCAGAGGCAGGGAGGCAAGCCACCTGGCCAGGGCAACAAACACTGCAGAAAGCTCCTGCTGGCTCTGACCTCGGGGAATAAGAGCAGACAGAAGCCATATAGAGACAGCATTCACTGTGCCCCTGACCAGAGAAACTCTCTCTGCTCCGGGAGGCTGAGGAAGCAGTGGCTGTGTACACCAGGAGTGAAGGAAGCTAAATCAGGAAAGGAAGGGTGGAGGCATATTTGCAAGAAAGCAAATCCAGAAACTGACAGAGGTGAGATTTGAACCTGAGATTACTAAATTGCTTCAGGTCATCCAGCAGGTGGAGACAGGATTTAAACCCAGACTGCCTGCCTCCGAAATCTACAAAGTAACCCACTGGTTGGTAGACCCTGTTCTGCACACATGCTTATGGATGGTAGGGAGGCTATGACCTCAAAAGTTCAGTTAAACCTGGAGATGGTTTTCCTTGCCACAGCTAGAAGGTGTGTGGTATTGGCAATAGGTGGGTAGAGATCCGGAGATTTTGTTAGACATCCTACAGGGACCAGGACAGACACCGCCCCCGTACCCCACCCCACCCCCAGGGACCATCCAGACCACTGTGAAGAGTGGAGCCCTGGATTAGTGTGACAGACCCACCTGGAGCCCCCACCTGACCCATGGGCCACCATCATGCTTGTCAGTCCCTGGAGAGAGGGGTTCTCAAACTTCACTGCCTACAAATGTCATTCATGAGTCCTGAGAAGGTGCAGGTGCCAGGTTCCTCCAGAAGCCTCTGATTTCATTGACATTGACTTTATTGTTTATTGTCTGTTTGTTTCCCAGAAACTAGGCCTTTCTTTGTAATCCAAGCTGGCCTTGAACTCAGATCCTCCTGCTTCAGCCTCTGAGAGCTGGGAGGACAGGCTTGTAGCGCCCACCACGCCTGGCTGGTGATTAGAATTTTCAGTCACCAGATGACAATCTCCAGATGCACAGACAGTTGGAGGTCACTACCTTGTGGAAAGCAAGCAAGGATCTTACTACTGGCGGTGAACCTAAGACAGTTGATGAGCATTCCACAAAGAGAAGGCCCAGCAAGCTCCACAGGACCATGACTACCAACCTCACCCCTACCAGAGATGGGGGTCGACCCCACAACAGCTCCTGGAGACAAGCGCTAAAGGAGTCTGCATACCTGCATCTGACTCCCCAGACCAGGACAGTTCAGTGGCTTTTGAGTTGAGGACTTGATCACGCTGGCAGAGACAGGGGGGAGGAGATTAACTTCCCGGCTGCCATCACTGTCTGGGCAGGAGATAATGGGCCTGAATTAGGAGACAGGAGGACCAGCCCTACATGAGTCAGAGGCTTCTCAGCCCGGAGAGGGAGGAAGCACTGGATATGAAAAAGAGAAAGGTTAATTGGGAAGGAGCCAGCCTGGGAACAGAGCCGGAAATGATCAGGCAGTCACTGAGGGGACAAGAACTGGAAAGGGGAAAGGGTTGGGGAATCAGCTGCAGAAGCAAAAGCAGAGGCTAGGGCTTAGCACATCAAGGCCAAGGTCAGCCACAGGTAAACCCAAAGCCTGCCCATGCTCTTTCTTAGCTCAGAAGTTACTTGTCCTGACTTTGCCCAAACTCCAGACCTCCAGCAAGGTAGCAGTGAGATTAACAAGACCAGTCTGGGCACGCCAGAGGCTGCAGCAAGGGGGTCGCAACTTCAAGGCCAGCCTGGGCAGCTTACCAAAATCATGCCTCGTATCTGTGGGGCTGATACAGGCTGCCGAGAAAGCTTCCAACAAAATGCAGTACAGGCACTGAGAAAGCCTACACAGAGAAGGGTCCAGGCTGGTCACCCAGGAGAGGAGAGACAAGTCAAAGGAGCGAGCCTTCTGGGCACTTGGAGAGCTCTCAGGAGAAAGGGGGATTGGCTTCGTTGTGGAGGAGGGTTATGACTGGTTATGCAATGGCAGTTTCAGAGATTCGGGGTGAAATTAATGGGAAAACAGTGAGCAAGCAGAACTCTATCGTAATAAACCAGGCACCCTTAAAGATGTCATGAGCTCCCTGACACTGGAGACAACCAAGCGTAAGCTAACAGACTGGCTTCTGAAGCAGAGGGAGTTGCCTTGCTTGTTTCAAGTCCTCAGCCTCCAGGAAGCTGAGAGCTAGGGTCTCTCCTGATGACTTCGTTCTTCTCTCAGGACTCCCAGGACTGGTGCACCGGAATCTGCTTCCCATGGAGGCTGAGACAAAGCACACTTCCTTCCTATTCCTTCCATAGGATCCAGAGCCTCCCGTCTAGGCCTTGCAGAGCTGAGGGTCTGAGAGACCCGTGGAGATCCCCAAAGCTTCCAGAAAGTGAGTGGGGTAAAGAAGGGAGAATTGAGCCTAGAGTGGCAGGCCACAGGCAAGCAATCCCATCCCGCTGCACTCCTGTCCTCATCTTCCTCACTGACACAGTTAGCTATGTCCATCCCACTCCACGACTCCACCAGCCACATAGAAGACACCCTCCCCGGGATCCAGGGATCAGCTGAATCTTGCTTAGAGTTAGCTGTCTCACACCCACCTGAGAAGGTGCCCCAGTCCCCAGAACTTAATGCCATCAGTAACCACCCACCACCTAGAAATCAGAACATGGACTCACCAAAGCTTCCTGGGCATGATGGGACTGGTCAGGGTGAGATTAGGAGCACATAGGTCCCTAGAGTTTGTAGAACTTGCCACCTAGCAAATGGCACCTCCGGGTACATCCCCAGTGCCTGGCAATAAAATCAGGACACAGCCCAATTGCCAGCTAAGCACCCGCCTGCCTTGCTTCTCCTGGTAGCCACTCACACCGCCCCAGACTCAGATCCCAAAACAGACATGTTCGTGGTTACCATAGGAACTTGCTAAAGCCAAAAAAGGCACCACACAGGCACCCACATGGGCCCTCTAAGCTCATGTCCACTTACATTGGTGATCATACACACACACACACACACACACACATACACACACACACACACACACACACACTCACACTAACACTATTCGTGTTCAGGACCCATCCTAAAGAAATTAACGGCCCAGGTTCTGATACTGGACATAGAAATAAAGAACTCTCCTATGGCTCCCCTTTGCAACATTGGGCACCAACTGCCAGGCACAAGGAGCTCACTGGAGCTCACCCACTGAAGGCACACCAGAAGCTGAGTTAGGTTGGGGGGCCAGAGTAAACATAACCCCACTGTGCCTGCAGGGCCACAGAAAGGGCATTGCCCTCTGACTCCCTGCCACATACCAGCTCCTCTAGCCCTCCACCCCCTCCTTCTCTATTCCCTTCTGCTTGCTGGCATGTATAACTTCCTGGACCCCAAACACAGGATAAAGAATAGGAAAGACAGAGAGGTCTTATACTCAGAGCCCTGTTGCCTCCCTGAAACTGACCCGATTCCTGAGTTCCCCATCTCTACCAAGGGGACCCACCCTACTACCCCACTCTGGTCTACATGCTGTGAAGTATCTGAACCTGACCACTGACACCCCTTCAGAAAGCCCTCTCCTTGTGGCCAAGCTCTCCCACAGCCCAGCCACACTCCTACAGGCAGCCCAACCAGCCAGTCTCCTGTCTGGCAAGAACAACAGCTCCTAGGTCCTCCCACCTACGCTGCCTCACACCTCAGTGCCTTCAAGATGCAGTGATGCAGCACCAAGCCTCTCTTCCCCCGCTGGACCACTGACCTCACACACTCTTAGAGACAGCCTAGGCCTATTGTCTCCAGAAGAGGAGAGGGCCCTTGCTACATCCCCACGGCAACTGTCTGTGCTCTCCCTATTGGGCCAAAGGCTGCCATGGGCAGACTGTCTTCCCACCCCACTTCTCACCCCCTCACCATCCCCAGCCTGACAGGGGCTTTAGAATGAAGGTGCCAAGAGATGTTGGTTGGACTGACTCAACCATCTCCCCACAAAACATTAAGCTCCCCATGTCTTTGGCAAGCCCAGGAAACCCTCTGCAAGTATCCTAGGTGTGTAGGACTGGAGCTAGGATGAGTCAACTGCAAAAAGTTCTAGAACATCCTTGTGGTGACCGAAAGATTCTTGTAACCCACGGTAAATAAAGATCTGCCAGCCAGTGGAGAAATGAACTGCTGATCATGACCTTTGACTCAGAGCCTTATTGTCTCCCTGCAATAAATCCATGCAGACCAGAGTAGGGTTGTAGGACTAGAGGGAGGGAGCCCCGGGTGGATGTGGGTCCCCTTTGTAGAGGTGGGGAACTCAGGAATTGGTTCAGTTTCAGGGAGGCAATAAGGCTCTGAGTATGAGAAGAGCCATTAAGTAGGGATCAATGATGGGCTGCAGAGAAATGGGCTCTCTGGAGAGTCTGGGAACACACACTGGTACCCAGACAATCAAGGCCTGGCTCCACTAGCTCTCCCCTCTGATGACATTGTCACGGGCTGGCACCAAGAGAACCAAGAGAGCAGATGTCTGCAGAGATAATCACCTAGGTTGTACATTGCTCTTACAGGCTGGCACGCAAGTCTTGGTGGAAAAAAAACAAAAACAAAAGCAACAACAACTGGTATGGAGGTGCACACCTTTAACCTCAGCACTCAGAAAGCAGAGAAAGGCAAAGTTGTGATCTTGAGTCAGCCTGGTCTATACAGTGAGTTTCAGGCTAACCAAGGTCACATGGTGAGACGCTGTTTCCAAAAAGGGAGGATCGTGTAGAGAGCTGTGACAAAGCAAAAAGCACTTCCAACAGCTGGTATGCGCTATCCTGCACAGTGCCTATAGCGGCTGCGCTCAGGGGTGCTGGTGACCAGGGGTAGCTGCACTGAACACTGAACACTGCCTGTTCCCATCTGCGTACCTATCTTTTTTCTAACAGAATTTGAACCCTTAGCTGCGTCATCAACTCAGAATATCAATGGCTGCTTAAGGCCAAACCACAGCATGCTCACCCCAAGTCAGACCTCTGCTTCCCTCCCTCAAGGAAGAAATCCAAAGACAAATTTGCACTTGACCCATTATGTGCTGTCTGTCTGCCTAAGAGATCATTTCAAGGGGTCAAGAGCGAATGAGCCATCAAGTATGCAGTTGGGCTCCATTTTTTTTTAAGATTAATTTATTTTATTCTGTGTAAAAAATATGTGTTGCCAGTGTGTATATATGCACACTCATGTGCCTGGTGCCTGAGGAGGCCAGAAGAGGGCACAGGATCCCCTGGAACTGGAGTTATGGATGGTTGTAAGGCACCGTGTGGGTGCTGGGAACGGAACTAGGGTTATCTAGAAGAGCAGCCAGTGCTCTTAACTGCTGGGCCATCTCTCTCTCCAACTTCCAGTTAGGTGTTTTCTCCTACGAGATAATAGACTCAGATTTGGGCACTTGAGCTTGATATTTCCCTGCAGTAGAGGCGATTAGTCCTCACCCATGTTCATTTGGTCACTGTGGCTCTCCCTGGCCACAAAAGTTGTCTCAGGTGACTGGAGCCATGCATCAGACACACAGACACACACAGAGTGAGGGGCACTCCTTCCAGGGAGTAAGTAGGCCAACTATGATTTAGTTACTAGGTCTTTGTCCTAAGCCAGCCCCCAAAGCAGACTGAAGGTGTGGGACTCCTACATGCTGACCACTTTACCTGTATCCATACTCCTACCTCTATGTCTCCTCCTCCACCTGCATCCCCCCCCCCCGCCTGCCTCTGCATCCCCTCCATCTCCATCCCTCCACCTGCATCCCTCTGCCTGCCTCTGCCTCCCCTCCGTCTCCATCCCTCCACCTGCACCCCTCTGCCTGCCTCTGCCTCCCCTCCATCTCCACTCCTCCACCTGCATCCCTCTGCCTGCCTCTGCCTTTTTTATTTCTATCTAGGATCCTACTTCCTTGTGATGGGATAAGCATATAACCCACGGTTTCTTCGCTCAGTGAACCTGTACTGAGAATCTCCTTTAGTGCCTGCCCAATGTTCAGTCTTGGGGATCCAAACATGAAGGGCATAGTCTTTAAAGCTTGCATATTTACTTGCTCAGCAGGGAGCATCTGCCATCATTCTGATTCTCCTCCCCTTGCCCCTGAAATACCAAAGGGCATAAAGGACATAAGGCAAGACTGGAATGTGGTCTAGTGGTTGAGAACTTGCCCTGCACGTACAGGTCCTGGGAGTGATCCTCACCATTGAAAGGGGGCGGGCATAGGCCATGCGTATAGCTAGCATGTTAAAGCTAGGAAGGAAGAGGCCATTCTGGTCCAGCTTTCCCATTTTATAGACCCAGAGAAGTTACTGACTTGCCCATCTGTTAGCCCAGGTCTAGAACCTGGACCTGCCAACCCACAACTCAAGCTGTTTCTCCTGCGTGGTACCGCCGTCACCCCCTTTCCATGTTCCTGTGTAGCCCCATGTTCCTTGCATCCCCAACAATAGTTAAGTCCTAACCTCTGGGGTGAGGGTGGGGTCCTCCTCATGCAGGCTTCCTAGGCCCCTCTCAGTCTGGGCATCTGGCAGGAAGCTAGGCACCAGGAGGTCAGGGATGGAAGGCAGAGTATTTTGTGGCTAAGGGCCCTAGACACATGACCCCTGATCAGGAGATATGGGCTGAGAACACACAGCTCTACCCTCATGGAGCAAAACACAAGATTCAAACTCCACCTTCACAACTGACCTTTGCTGATGACCTTGAACAAGATTCCCGACCTCTCCAAGTGCCTATTTCCCCATCTCTCAAATGCCAGTAGCAAAGGTCCCTTCTCCACACAGTGGCTGGAAAGCCTCTGGACAGCAAGCGATAACATCTCAACACTGCTCAGTGTCCACGGGGCAGACCTCATCTTCAGAACCACCTGCCTCAGGGACACCTCCAGGGCTATCTCAGTCTCAGTGACACCAGGTCCCTGAGGAGGGAGCCAAGGAGATCAAGGTGCACAAACCACGGGCTAGGAGTGTCTGCTGCTGAGCAGAAAACAGGCTCCAGGAGGAAGGCTGCTTCAGCCAGCAGAGGCAGAAGGAGAAAGCCTTAGACCCTGGAGCATGGATCTTTTTAGTCCCACAGCAAGTAAGGAGTGGACCTGACCTCTTCTAGCATCTTCCTGTCTTTCTATCCTGAGAACATCCCCCCCTCACCTAGAAAAATAGCCATCTCTTCATCCAAACTGATTGGACAGTGGCTATATAACCCTTAAAGGGTTAGGCTAATTAAGTCCTCTTTTTTTTTAAAGCATTATTGATAAAATGGGCATGTGGCACACACTGTAATCCCAGGACTGGGGAGGTAAAGGCAGGAGGGTCAGGAGTTCAAGGCCAGCTCTGGCTAATGTAGGCATAATGTTTTTGTATACTGTGTAAAGTTTATGCTTGTATTATTCAAATGCTGATTTCTCTGTCCTCACATTTTGTTTCAATCTGGACTTGGCATTGTAGTGCTTATTCCAAGAATCTCCTGTCTCAAGTGTGTGTAAACAATTCTTACCATTTATTCTCTGCCTTGTCAGTAAATGCTGATCACCCAATGGCTGGACAGTATAGAGAATAGGGCGGGATGTCTGCCAACCAGAGGGAGGAGAGAGGGAGAAAAGGAGATTCAGATCATTGAGGAGGATGAAGGATTTAGAGCCATGAGGAAGGGGTCCAGAGAGAGAGATCATGGAAACACACCTGAAGCCCAAAGAGCCAGATCTATAATAATATGCAAGTATCAAGGGATGGTCTGGGAGGTCCGATTACCATCGAAGGCTAAGGTAGACCATTTAACTGCTCAGCTATTGGGGTGCAGTTTTAGATAAATCTTGGCTTCTCTGTGTAGTTATTGGGGACCAGCATGAGGTAAAGAAATACAGGCACCGTTTTAATTCTCTGTTTACATCTATGTTAAGAATAATTCATTTACAGGCTACACAGGGAGTTTGAGGTCAGACCGAACTGCATGAGACCCTGTCTCAAAAGACAACAAAAGTTTATTGAGGCAAACTCCATATACCATTTTAGGTATACTTCAGTGCTTCTCAGTCACAAACTTGTGTCACAGTTACCACTATCAACATCATACTAGCCATTCCTTGGCCAGAATCTATTATCTTCTAAATTTCACTCTCAGCAACAGATCCCCAAATCCTCAGAAACCATTAACTTGTCCAGTTTCTAGGGACTTGCCTATTCTAGACATATCGCATAAGCAAAAGGGTATAAGATGTGTTTTGTTCAGTGTCTGTCTTCTTTTACATAGCTTGTTTTTTACTTAAGTCTAGAATCATGCCACCTATAGCTTTGTGGTAAATTTTAATAACTAAAGTACAATCTTCCAACTTTGTTCTCTCTTTAAGATTCTATTTGAACTTCCCTGGACCTGATTCAGCCGGTCCTGAGCATCTCTTGGGTTCCTTAAGGCACATTGAATGGGATCCTTTTCCATCTTTAGCCTAACTGGATTACACCCTAAAGCTCTTGTTGGCCTGTTTCTTTATTGAGGCAGGTGTATTTGTCTCCTGTGCCCCAGACGACACCTGAGGATGGCCTTGAGCTCCAGAACCTCCCCATCAACTCCAAATCTTCCTGCCTCCTCCTCCCAAGTGATGGGATCACAGGTGTGTGCCATCCCACTCAGTTCAAAGGGTCCTACACCCCACAGGTCACCATCAATGCCATGTTCCTATGCCTGAGCTCTAACTGGCCCCCATATATTCAGAGACCCTACTGAGATCCCACTCTCAGCACTGGCCCATCCTTCCCACCCCTGCCAGCTATTCACACAACCCTATACCTCCCTCCTTTATGGGTTACAAATAGATGTACCTAGAACAAACAGCACCTCTGTAAACCACTGCAGTGGTTGCACTAAAGGGCTCAAGGCAGCCCTCCAAAAACACTTCTCCACTCCACATCCCACAGCAGCCCTGCTTACCATCTCACACCTCATTCACTATACAGATATACCCTTGGGAAGCTCTGGGAAAAGTCAGACATGCTGCCAAAAAAATAAAGGTATAGACCTGTAACTCAGGCTACTGAGGAGGTTGAGGCAGAAAGATTACAGACTCAAGGTGTTGCTCTCTCTGAACTCCAGACCCCTGACCATGGCTACCATAATATCTCTGATTATCTACGGGAGACACTCACAAGATTGGGCTAACAAGCACTCTATCATAAAGGGGAGAAAGGTCTAGGAAGCAGTGGACGATCTGCAATACATGCCCTCCCCCAGAAAGATAAACAAGCAACTCACAGTTGCTCGAGAAGGAGGACCCTTCTCAGGCAGCATCAGGATCAGTAAGTTGTCCCCACTCTGTGTAACCCTTCAGCCATGATCCTGTGAGTCACCCCAACTCATCGGTCCACCAAGCTCCACTTGCGTGAAGCCATTTCTTCAGTCTGTCATTGGTGCCTTACCTGGGGTAAACAGACCTCTGCTCACAATTCCCCAAGAAAGATTAATGCAATACAAGGCCAGTCTGGGCAACTTAATGAAATACTGTGTCACATTTTTAAAAGTAAAAAGAACAGAGTTGGAGATGCAGCATCTTGATTAAGAGCACTGGCTGCTCTTCTAAAGGACCTGAATTCATTCGATTCCCAGCACCCACAATGGGCAATTCACAACCATTTATAACTCCAGGACCAGGAGATCCTATGCCTTCTTCTGGCCTCTGCACGCGCGCGCGCGCGCACACACACACACACCACACAATTAAAATATTTTTGAAGTAAAATCAGGTCTATCAAGATTGCTCATGGCTAAAGGCACTCGTTGCTACACCTGATGAAAGGACACACACACATGGTGAAAGGACAGCTTGGCTCCAGCAGGTTGTCCTCTGACCACCACAGGAGTGCTGTGGCGTGTGCCCCTTTTCCCCCACCTACAAAATAAAGGATTAAAAATGGCTGGATAGAGCTCAGTGGGAGAGCACTTCCCTAGCATGGGGGAGCACTTGCACAAGCTTCTGAGTTCAATTCCCAGCACCACCAACAAAATAAAGCAAAACAAAAGGAAATGAAATTGAAGCCCAGACTTCCGTGTACCACCTAAACAACCTGCCCTAAACGGGGCTGCACCGGCACACACACCATGCTACACAGCGGCCTCATCATCCTGCCCAGCTTTAGAAACCAAGAATGCTTCATGGCCTTTCAGGCCTCAACCCCGTGGAGAGTCTAAAATCTAGCCCCAAGCCCTGCCACCCTCCAGGGCCCAGGCCTGAGACATGGGGTGTGAAAGCCTCAGGGAGTTCCCAGGCTGGGCTCACCAGGATGACCAGACAGTTACAGATGACTCAATGGCCAGCTATTCCCACACACATGCCAGTGATGTTTAAAGAGGTTCTAGAGGCTGCAGAGAAGGCGCAGTGGTTTAGAGCACTTGTTGCTCTTCCAGAAGACCCAAGTTGGAGTCCCAAAACCACATGATGCCCCATAACTGTCCAAAACTCCAGTACCAGGGAACTCTACACCTCTGCAAGCACCAGGAACACATGTGGTGCACAGACACACATTCAGGCAAAATGCCCATACACATTGAGTAAAATAGTAATAATCTGAAAAAGAGGTGCTAGGACATCATATCATAGTTTTTCAAATAGATGGATAATGTCAGAAAGATGCCCTCTAGGCATTGGGGCTTCACATAAAAATTTAAATAGTAGAAAATACATCTTTCTTATCAATAAGTGTGTGGCTTAAAGGTCATAGCCACTAGACACATTCCCACCATCCTTGTCCCTGATTCTATCAATCACGCCTCTGCCTTTCCCTGGGCATCCCAGGACTCAAGAGGCCCATGTAGTCTCCTCCAGTGAAGAAGCCCCTTCAGCCAAGCCTGGAATCTGACAGTACACAGCATCCAACTGTTAAACGCAACCTGGACAGAGCGAGCCTCAGGGTGCAAGGAACCCTGCTCTGTTGTCATCTCTGACCTCTAAAGAATAGGAAGAGGCTACTTACTTGACCTTCAGACCCGCCAGCATGGTCTTGTCAATCCTGCCAAGAGAAATGCAAGGGTTTCAGTCAGTGTGAGGATGCAGGCTCCCTTCTGCATCTGTCCTACAGGGAACGCGGCTACAAGACAAATCTCCAAACCAGGAAAGGAAGTCTCAGTTCCATGAAGAACTGGGCCACACATACTTCTTTGGGAAGCTTTCCTGGATGGACTTTCACTGTCAACCTGATACCATCGGAAACTATCTAGAAAGAGAATCTCAGCAGAGGAATTCTTTAGATCAGCTTGGCCTGTGAGCATGTCTCTGAGAAATTGCCTTGATTGATAACTGATGTAGGAGGCACCAGCCCACTGTGGGCAGCACCATTACCTAGGCAGGTGGTCCTGAATTGGTAAGGAAGTTAGCTGAGGACTGGAAAGATGCACTCAGAAGTTAAGCACACATGTTGTTCTTCCAGAGAACCCACGTTTAATTCCCAGAGCCTACACTTGGGTGCTTACAACCATCTGAACCTCCAGTTCCAAGAACATCTAACAGTCTTAGCCTCTGTGGGCACTTGCATTCATACACACATACCCCCACATAGGCACATACATATAATTAAAAATAAGGAACTGTCGGGCATGGTGGCACACGCCTTTAATCCCAGCACTCAGGAGGCAGAGGCAGGCGGATTTCTGAGTTCGAGGCTAGCATGGTCTACAAAGTGAGTTCCAGGACAGCCAGGGCTGTACAGAGAAACCCTGTCTCAAAAACGCTCCCCCCCCCAAAAAAAAAAATAAGTATGCCTATGCCTATGCCTGTCTGCCTGCCTGCCTGCCTGGCCAGCCAGAAAGCAGCATCCTGGTTCCTGTCATGCTTCTTTGACTGTGAAATGAGCTCCTTGGTCAGAGATAATGCTGTGTGCAATAGCAAGCTGGCCTGTCTTCGTGTTCCTGCCTTGACTCCTCTCAGTGACCCTTTCTCCCCTAAAGGTGCTCTTCTCAGGGTGTTGTCACGGCAGCAAAAATGAAACTGGAACAGAAAGAGACCAGAACACTCTGCTTAGAGATGGAGAGTAGGCTTCAAAGAAGTGAATCTCTGGTCGGGTCTGACTCTAGACCAATGGTGACCCCCAGCCATAAAATTATCTTCACTGCTACTTCTTAACTGTAATTTTCCTACTGTTGGGAATCATAGTGTGAATATTTTTGGAGATGGAGGTTTGCCAAAGGGATCTCAACCCATGTGTTGAGAACCGGTGCTCTAGAACTTCCAATACTCTGTGTGGATGCCACGGGAGATAACAGTACCCCGGCCACAGGAATGCTCCATCAGGCAGGTCAGAAGCCAACAGCAGACTCCAAGGAGAGCTGCAGGTTGGTTCAAGCTGGGAGCAGGGAAGAGCACATTGGCTGCAGATGCACAGCATCACTCCCCGCCCCTGCCTGCACCACCTTCTCTGGCAAAGGAGGCAGTGTGTGAGGTTCTATTTTTACCCCCACATATGCCAGCCCTTATGGCTGGAAACGGAGGTCCCTCCCCCCATCAGAGACACAGTGGGCAATGGTCTCCCTGCATAAGTCTTTTATTGACCAGAGGTCACTTCACCCATGTCACCATTGTGACTGGTGCCAGCACCATCCCTTAATGGTCACCACCACCCGAATCACTTCCATAGCCAGTGTCATCACTGTCACTCACAGTGTCCTTACCACCATGTCTCCATCACACTGGTGTCAGCATCATCATTAACAGTCAACACCATGACAGCATTAATCACCCCAGTCACTACTGGTGTCATCACCCACTTCATATCATACTTCAAGTCACCACCATTACAATGTCATCCATCATGTCACCATCATGACCAGTTTCACCACTACCACTATGTCTTTATCTGTGTCACCACTGATATCAGTGTCTCCCCAGAGCCACCACTACCTTCAATGTCACTGTCACCGCCATTGTCTCCACCACCACTAGTGTTGCTATCATCAGTGCCACCAGCACCTCAAAGAAGCTTGGCACCCTGAAAGTTCACTCAGGCCTCAGTTTTCCCAGTTCCTTCCCATAGGCAGGCTCTCAGGGAAAAGAGGGCAGAGGCGTAAGGGGTCCACACGGCAAGTGCACAGATGCCCAGACATTCCAGGCTGGCATTAAGCTCTGAGCTGTGCTAGAGCTTCCCAGTAGAGAGTAGGATCCCCTTTCTCTGAGGATCCTCCAGCACCTCATCTCAGTCCCTAACAGCAAAACCAGATACAACACCAGGGCATGTGGCCTCTGTTCCTCTCTGTCTCTTCCTCAGCCCTACCTGGGCTCTTTCCTTAAGGTTTCCACACTGAAGACAGACCCTCCTGCCTTCCTATTCAACCTAACAGAGCCCCATATCTATGCCGTTGTTAGAACCCCACCACCACTACCACCACACTCATAGCCAGAGCCATCCGATGAAAACAAGCCCACGCATCCTACATCTTCCCTAGGAATTTCTCTTAATTATTCTAGCAGCCCTCTGCTACAGCAGGGGTCCCCACTGACACATGGTGAAAGTGAGGCCCGGGAGGAAAGCTGTAGTTTGGGCAAGGCTGTGAGGTGGGGGCTGGTCCTTTCAGAAATCCAAGTCCCCAGCTTTTCTGTTTCCTGAAGCACCTCACTCATTTTACCATGACAGAATGCATTGACAACAAACGGAGCCTTTGGAACTCCATCTGAGGTCAACTTCCGCTGTCTGGGAGGATCTGGGATCCAGGATTCCACAGCTCCAATCAGCTGCATCCCCTCCCAGCTGCCAGCTGTGCCCAGATGACTGCTACACTGCAGTCCAGACCTCTTTCCTAATTTAACGCTATGAAAAGTCCTTTGCGTCACTCCAGACTCAATGGGTCTCACCCTATCGTTGCATTGGAAACAACCCAGTTATCCCAATAGCATCTACTGAGCATATGTTCAACATGCCAGGAAGGTCCTTGCTCCCATGGTGAGCCAGATAGAATCAGGCCTGTCACCCTAGAACCTAGTTTAGAGGACAATGTGGCTAACATATAAAGAGAGTCCCTTGGACATAGGTCATTCTCCCCACTGCTGTCTTTGCCTCTGACAGCTGTGGGTGACACACTATGCCCCCTGCCTTACCTGGCCAGGTTTAAACCATCAGCCGGTTTTGCTTGGGAGCGCTGAAGCAATCTGATGCACAGAATTGCTACTTGTAGGGGCTGGACAAAAAATAGATCAAAACAGTAGTGACTGGGAAGAGAGTTCAGTCATTAAAGTAACTACTTTGCAAGCTGAATATCTGAGCTGGAGCCCTGGACGACACATTAAAAATATATATATATAAGCCAGGGATGAGGGCACACACTATTAACCCCATGCTGGGGAGGCAGACAAGAGGGGAACTCCTGGGCTCTCTGGCCAGCCAGTCTAGGCTAATCAATGAGAAGCAAACCGATGAGAGAGCCTGTCTCAAAAGTAAATGAATAAATAAGTGGGCTCCTTCCTGCTTGGCTGCTAGAAGAGCACTGCCATCACAAATGACACGGAACTACCCAGAGCAGGAAACCCACGGCCAACCATCTACTTCAGAGGCTGCCCTTTACCCTAGGGAGGCAACAGCCCCTAAGACAGAAATCCAGGGAAAACTAGCCAAAATGTACAAGAGCGCACCAGATGTCTTCTTTGTATTTGGATTCAGACCCTGTTTGGGTGATGGTGAGACAACTGGTTTAGGCAGGATTCGTGATTCCCTGGGTTATGCAAACAAAAAAGAAAAAAAAGTGAGCCCAGACAGAGACTTGCAAGACAAGGGGGTGGGGAAGAGCTTTAGAAAACAGAGGGAGTGTGCAAGAGGAAGGTCGGGGAGACTGCAAAGGCCAGAACTGGTGTCCCAGACAAAGGGAACCAGATCGTGGACAATAGCTAAAGGAGCAGAGAGTCTGTGGTGACTCAACCTGCCATGGTCATGAACATCTCTACAGGAAGAACTAACAGACTAACAACTTTAACAATGAATAAACAAACTAAGGAATGACACCTGAAGGTGTCTTTTGATCTGGACATATATGATCACTCTCACACATGTGCCTGCACACACAAACCTGAATAAATCAAACACTGGATAAATTAAAACAGACTAAGACCTAAGCCTTGCAAAGCAAGCTCTCTGATGGCGGGCCCTTGGCATAAGCCACACTTCACAGGTGGGTCTGGGAGAACAAGATCCCATTACCTAAGCTCTGGCCTGCAGTGATCCCAGGCTGACGTCACACACCCCTCCCAGAGCAGGAAGCAGACTATGTGACTCAAACCCAGACCCTCCATCAGGACAATAGGCCTTATCCCAGGACTGGGGATGGCCAATGAGCAGACACCACCCAACCCTGCCCCCCTAGCATCCTCTTCTCTTTACTGTCCCATCTGCCAAGCAGAGTGACCAGAATCCCTTCCTGCAAGAGAGTGGATGGCAAAGGGTTCTCAAAGAGGGGCAAAAGAAAAAGGCAAACCAGGAGACAATCAGTGAGCGGAAAAACAGAGCCCATCCCCTCCCAACCCTTCTGTGTCTCCCCAACCTTCCTGCCAGCCCCACCAATGCCAGCCATCATTCCAGCCAGGACCCCAGACACCCTCAGTGTGACAATGCCCTAGGCCCAGAAGCTGAGTGGAGACTGATAAGGTGAGCCATTAGGCTGCACTCCCCGCTGACCTGCATACAGCTGGTAAGGTGAGACAAGCCTTTGACTTCAGACCCTACTTTTAGCATCTAGGAAGACAGACAGCTTAGAAGCAAAAGGGGCCTAAGAGCAAAAGGCTGGACGCAGGGCTGAATGGAGCAAAAGAGGGTCAGAGAGAATGGCAGACTTGAAGACAGGTCTACTCCTCCTCTCACAACCCACCCAGAGTGGAGGCAATGCACGGGTATCCTGCCATAGACTCATGACAGCCTAGTAGGAGCAAACATGGACACAAGACACCAGGGGAACAAGGTAGGTACTTGCTCTGAAACAGAGGACACATGTGGTCACAGCCAGGCACACAGCACACACGGTCAGATAGCTTACAGTCAGTCACATCGAACCTACACACATATACACATGAATAACCCCACATATGCATACACATACAGGAGCACACTAGCACAGACATACACACCCGACTGCAGGTGCTCACTCACGCCCACACTCCCAACCACCCTGACCTTCTGGATCTCGTGCAGACCTTGCTTCTGACAGGGAGGCAGAGCTTGGCCTCCGATGGCCCCCCTCAGGATCCTCCAGGGCTACCTGGCGTCTGAAAGTGCTTCTCACAGACTCAGGTCTCAGGCACAACCTGAGCCCTGCTCCCCAGCTACCCAGTGAGACCCCTTCTCCAAGTCCTCCCTCATCTCTGCCGTAACCCCTCCTGTAACCCACCATCCAAAGCCCCCAAAGGAGACGCTGCGCTTCCTGCCAAACATGGTCGCAGCTGAATAGCTGTAGAGCCCTGGGTCCCAGAGAAAGTCCCTGGGGCTTGTTAGAGAAAGATTTGAGAAGCAAGCAGCAGAGCCAAAGCCACAGGGTGGGGCACCAGGCAGGGCACCTCCCTTTTTGCCTGTCCCCCAAGTTGAGCTTCCTGTGGGTGAGGCTCCATGGCCTAGAGGTGTGTCCTGCACTCCAGGAGGCACCACAGCAGGCAGGGAGGTCACAAAGGGCAGCTTCCCCACACCCAGAGGAACCCACAACTCCGGAAGGGGCTCAGCCAGCAGATTGCACCATAGCCCCATTTGGCAGCTGGCCCTACACAGCCCCAGCTTCCTGGAAACCAAAGGAGGCCCAAGGATTCCCATACCCTTGTCTAGGAGAGAAGAAGAGACCCATCTGAAAGTCTCAAGAGACCCTTCACAACAACTCCCAGATGCCCGGAACAGAGAACTTGCTCTTCCCCAATGCTCAATACATACTCAAAAAAAAAAAAAAAAACAAAACAAAAAACCCACACAGAAATAACTGCATGCATCTGTATACACAGACACACAGACACACATGTAGGCACAGAGAAAGCACACATAGGCACCTGCACATGT
Organism: Mus musculus; assembly: GCF_000001635.26. NCBI lineage: Eukaryota > Metazoa > Chordata > Mammalia > Rodentia > Muridae > Mus > Mus musculus. The sequence continues at coordinate 74,573,249 of NC_000077.6, forward strand.
ACACATACATATACACACCAAGGACACATAGGTCTACTCAGGCATGGGGATGCTCACATTCAAATCATTAGAGACACTCACATGTGCACTGTGCAAGTAGAGTAACCCAGACTTTTACAGAAGTGAGAGCACACCTCTCGTTTACCTCCAGATGCCCATCTAGACACATGAACATGCATGGACGCAGGTGGGTATTCGTGAGTGCCCAGGACCATACATATCTCACTCATACACTCAGAATGCTCATGTACCTGGAACTGTTTATTTCATCACATGTACACACACACATAGAAGGAGTCTCAACTGCACTTCTTGGCCTCTTAAGGGTCTAGACCAAGCTGGGAACCTGATTCCTGTAGGCAGAAGTGGGGAGGAAAACAAGCAAATTCATCCTTCCAGTGGGGAACATGCACTCGTTCTCATAGCCGCCCGCACAGCGCTAACGCAGTGGTGGTCTCTGGTAACAGCCCTTTGATCACAGACTCTGCAGAGACGGCAGGTTGGGGGTTCCTAGGCAACAAGCAATGCAGAAGGACATGAAGCTGCTCTAGTTGCCTCCAGTGACCTCTGACCAAAGACCACTGTGGCTCCCAGCACAATCCTGAACGTCCTTGGTTGAAGCTATCCCTCATGCTCATTTGCAGCCCAGAAAGGAAGGTTTAGCCTGATACGTTCAGACCTTGCTGGCTTCCTACCGGACAGTTACTGCAGCAAGCTACTCCTGCTGTTTATCCCTGTACCCACCTCACACCAGGAGATTCCCAACAGGGACCAAGGACATCCTGGGGGCCCCACCTGCCCTGTTTTCCTTTAATCCCCCTCAGAGAGAAAAATATGTGTGCTCAATGAGTCCCATGGTCAGGGGTGATTCCTTTCAATCTGAGTCTGGCCAGCCCAGCATCTACTCAACTGGCCCCAGCAGCAGACTCAGATACCTAAGGAGACTCTAAGACCCAACCCACAGATGCCCCCATCTCCCTCTGCATCATGTCCTAAACTACAGGACAGAAGACTAGGGCTATGAAGAGTATAGGACACTGAAGCCCACCTGCAGGAAGATGGCAGAGAAAGCGGGCCAACAGAGATCAAGTTTATTTTTTTAATTCTGTCTGTCTGTGTGTGTGTGTGTGTGTGTGTGTGTGTGTGTGCGTGTGTGTGTGTGTACACACTAGTGAGAGAACATATGTGTGTGGAGGTCAGAAGGTGAGTATCAACCTCAGAAATACTGTTGTCCTCTCATTGGCCTGAAGCTTACCAATTATGCTAAGCGTGCTGGCTAGCAAGCCCCAGGTATCCATCCCCCTGTTCCTATCTCCTTAGGGTTAAGAATATAAATGCACACCATTATGCCTGGCTTTTCACACATGCACATCGCCAGTGCCAGAGACTGAACTCGGGTCCTCAAGTTTGCAAGGCAAGCGCTTTGCCTACTGAGTCATCTCCCCAGCACAGGAATCAAGTTTTAAGAGCATTGTCTGAGTTCCTATCCAGGTAGGTCAGAACCCAATGACCCAGTATGAACTGGATCTTTCTTCTCCTCTCCTCTTCCCTCCTCTGTCTCACCACTGGGAATGTCCTAAGAAAACGCCTTAATGAGCAAGACAACAAACAGCCAATCTATCAGCTCTGCTTATTTAGCCAAGTCTGAGACTTCAGGCAGGCCGCCAAGCAACCTCACTGGGTAAAAAGCTCCAGGGTGAGCTACATGTTTTCCCGAGGGTGGTTGAGGTAGATATCACATGAGTCTACTAAGAACAGAATACCTTGTGCAAACTTCTCCCTTCTCATCAGTTAGCAGGAGCTGAAAGTGAGGCTGTCTCTGAAGCATACATCCATATGTTTTCATGTATGTATTAAAGAAAGTTGGCGTGACAGTTGCACCAGACTTGGGCACACCCCACCACCCACATGCACCATGTGTGAACACTGCCCATCACACCTATTCAGGGGGAAGAGACAGTTGACAGTTGCTCTTATCATAGGCCTCCAGGTCCAAGGAGACATGAAAGCTTGAGGCCACCTGTACCAAGTGTTCCAGGACACAGGTCCAGGCCCAAACACCTGCAGAGTATTAGGAAAGCAATGGGGTGGATTTCAGGCTTGAGGCCAGGCTAATCTCTGTCTCCAGAGTCTCCAACTCCTGGAAGTCACAAAGGGCACTGATAGGGCCCAGCCATCCCTCCAAGAAGCAACAGCAGCCTGGGGCACTGGTAGGAAGGAGACAGGAGTATCCTACATTCCTCAAGAACATCTGGATCCAGGGATGTTGTATCCTACATTCCTCAAGAACATCTGGATCCAGGGATGTTGTACCCTACATTCCTCAAGAACATCTGGATCCAGGGATGTTGTACCCTACATTCCTCAAGAACATCTGGATCCAGGGATGTTGGAGAGGCCAGAAAAACCTAAAGTCCTTTCATCCCCATGGTAAAAGCTAGACAAATGGAAGCTCCTGTGTGACTGACTCCATTTCAGTACCTGAGCTCTGGAGGCAGGTGAGAGCCATTCTAGAGCCATATGTGCTAGCCCCTGCTGAGCTCTGAAGACAGGTGACCTCAGCCAATTCACTTAACCTCTCTGGTCTCAAGTTATTTTCTGTCATACAGGAAGGATGCTGCCAACCTCACACTGTTACGGATGAACAAAAATGCTTGGCACAGGCTATGGGAACCATTATAATTACCACCTATGGTGACTCCGCCCCCTGCCTCAGTCCCTTTCAGCTTCCGGGGGCCCCCACTTATTCTGCCCTTTTTTGTTCCTCTTCTGTGGGGTGGGCAGAAGGAGGCCACCCAGCTCTCTGGGAAAGATTGTGAGCCAAGCGAAAAGGGAAGCACTATGTGAGCTTGCCCAGTCTGCCTGCCCCCACCCACTCACCCACCACAGCCTCCACTGATGAGCATGGACCAGAGCCAAGGGAACACCCATTTATGGGAGATCACTATAAGCCAGCACTGATCCAACCACCTAGCTTAATTCAGCCAAATACCAGCCACTGAGAAAGAGACTGGAATGCAGAATTTATGCAGCAACCATTGTACAGAATGAAAGACTAAGGCCTTGAAAGCAATGTATGGCTCATGATAGAACAATTATGATGTGGGAGAGAGCAAGTGCTAAGTACTCCTAGTTCCTGCCCAAATGGGCCCCATCCCTCCCTAGCAGGCGTACACACACACACACACACACACAGAGGCCTACTTCGGGTCACATGTCACAAGGTTCAGCATCCCTGGTGGAGCCTGTGGGAATTCCTGGGAGACCATCCTAGAAGACAAGACTTGTCAGGGCCCCAGCTTTGGGCAGAGCTCCAAGGAACTCACCCACCCATAGGCGTTCGTGTAGATGGAACTGGTTGGCTGGCTGAGACTAGATGACAACCCAGAGGCCTGTCAGTAGCAGGCCCTCCCTCCACTGTGTCCCCAGGGTCCCCAGGACAGGGGGTAAGGAAGAGGCAGTGGAGTTTCATCTGTCCTGGAACTCACTCTGTAGACCAGGCTGGCCTCAAACTCAGAAATCTGCCTGCCTCTGTCTCCCAAGTGCTGGGATTAACTATTGTTATTTTAAAATGAGGACTGAACAATGAGACAAGCTCCTTCCCAGGGCACAGAGATGGGCAGTCACGGAAAGTTCCCAGAAATGGGTGCCCCTAAAGAAGAATCTGTAAACGGACCAAGCATTCTGTCCCGACCCACATCATGAGATGGCAGAAGGCTGAGCTAGGCAGCTCAGATCTCATCTCCCTCTTCCACTGTAAGCAAGTTATTCCTTCCTCTGGGGCATCCCTTTACCCTCCTCAAACTGCCCTCTACTCCCTTCTCAGGTCAGCTGAAGACAAGGACAGAGGCAGAGTATGGCATAGATCTCTGGGGGAATGTAGGTCACTTCCCTGTGTGCCTTTCTTGGGGCCAGGGCTGCATGTCCCGTTGCACAAGTTCAGAAAAAGCAAGATGATGACAGAGACAACTGCAAGGGGCCACTTGTGAAAACGGGGCTACAAGAGCAAGACTCATACACACTTTGATTGCACAACTCCTTCTTATCTGTTCAGCACAGCTGACCTGCCGAGGGAGTCACCATAGTGGTTGGCTGTGGCCTACAGAAGTGAGGGATCCTACCACAAACATTTCAAAATAACAATAAGGCAACATTTTTGCCAATTGGATAATAATTACTTTTAAAACAAGTTAATAAAAAAAAGCAATCAAAAAATTTTTTTAAAAAGCATGATTGGCTAGCCTTGTACTCACAGCTGTCCAATTTAGAGGCTGGGGCTGTAGTTTGTCAGCAGAGCACTTTCATGACCATGCCTTGGGTTCTAGGTCCATAAATTAGAAACAATAGGATCTTGATTTTAAGGCCAGCCTGAGCTACATAGTGAGACTGTAAAGCTAGACCTGTAATTTCGTTGCTTACAAGGCTAAGACAGAAGGACAGCTGTGAGTACAAGGCTAGCCAAGCTATAGAGGGAGACCCTGTCTCAAAGATAAAAATAAAATATTAATGATAAAGTGCATTCTTATAATCACAGAAGTTAGGAGGTGGAGACAGGGGAATCAGACTTTTATGGACATCCTCAACTACATAGTGAGATTGGGGCCAGCCTAGGCTACATGGGACTCTATCACAAAATAAGTAAGTAAATAAAGTTACAAAAAAGGGCTGGTGAGATGGCTCAGCAGTTAAGAGCGCTGACTGCTCTTCCAAAGGTCCTGAGTTCAAATCCCAGCAACCACATGGTGGCTCACAACCATCCATAACGAAATATGATGCCCTCTTCTGGTGTGTCTGAAGTTAGGGTGTGTCTGAAGTCAGCTACAGTGTACTTATATATAATAAATATATAACTAACTAACTAAATAAATATTTTTTAAAAAAAGAAAGAAAGTTACCAAAAAAGCTCACTATAATAGGATATATGTATGTGTGTGTATGTGTGTGTGTGTATATATATATATGTATGTATATATATATATATATATAGAGAGAGAGAGAGAGAGGATATATATAAATACACAAAAATACTTTCTTTATGAAACAGGGTTTCTTTGTATAACATCCTCACCTGTTTGTAGACCAGGCTGGCCTCAAACTCACAAAAATCAATCCCACTGCCTCTGCCTTCTGAGTATTGGGATTAAAAGTGTACACCCAACTAGGTATGCAGAGTTTTATAGCTCCCTAGACAATTTCTGGAAGGAGCCATAAGTAATGATCCAAGAGTGGTTACTTCAAAGAATGGGAATGGAATTGTCTGTCTAGATTCTAGAGGGTGCAGACTCACTACACAGTCTTCTGTGCTGTTATATTGTTAATGTTGCTTAAACCATTAACTCATTTTTTAAGAAAAATGTTAAATAGATAGGGTGTGTGTGTGTGTGTGTGTGTGTGTGTGTGTGTGTGTGTGATTCAAAAGCATGCATACACAGGTTTGTATGTATATGGGTATCTGGGAGGGGCAGTGACTGTGGAAGCCAAAAGTGTCTCCTTTAATCAGTTTCCACTTTATTCCTTTAGGTTGGGTCTAGCTAACCAGCTTGCCCTGAAGATCACCTGTCTCTGCCTCCTAAGTGCTAGAGTTATAGGCAGCCACCATGGTGGTTCTAGGGATGGGAATTCTGGAAACTTCCATGGTAAGTACTTTATCTACTGAGCCATCTGTCTGGCTCTTGCTCTGTTTTTTGAAACTGGGTCTTTGACTATCACTCAAACTGGTCTGGAATTGACAGCAATCCTACTGCCTCAGTCCCCTGACTGCTAGGATCACAAAGATGAGGAGAGGGAGGAAGAGGTTGTCGTTATGAATAGGGTATTTTTTTTCAAGCCTCTTGAATTCAAGTTTTAGAGTTCAAATGATCACTGACCCTGGTGCTGGTTCCAACCTTTCTAAAGGAGTCTGTCTTCACAAAGAAGAGGTAGGACCAGGATCCCTCATGCCTCGACTCCAAGTGGTACTGTCATCTGGTCTTCTTAGATAAGAAAATATAAAGGAGCCTGGAACATAGGTTTTCTAGAAGGAATTTGAAATTATGAATACAAATCCTTTAAAAAAAAAACTGTACATGCCAAGCACAGTGTGGTGCTAGAGACCTACAATCACAGCTGCTAGAGAGGCTGAGGCAGGAGGATTGCTTAAATCAGGAGTTCAAGGACTAACCTGGGCAACATACTAAAATCTCAAATCAAAAAAAAAGGAAGCTACTGGGTGTGGTAACTTTTTCCAGGTGTCCATTACATAAAATATACACCTTTAATCTCAGCACTCGAGAGTCTGAGGCAGGAGGATTTCTGTATGTTCAAGACCAGTCTAGTATAAGTAGCAAGTTCTAGGCCAGCCAGAACTATATAGTGAGAATCAGTCTCGAAAGAAAGAAAGAAAGAAAGAAAGAAAGAGAGAGAGAGAGAGAGAGAGAGAGAGAGAGAGGCAGACAGACAGACAAAACATGGCACTGGGACTTGTAAAACACCAGTTAGTATCCCGGTTTGGTGTCTGGATGCTGGCTTTATAAGTGTATGCTGAATTGGTAGGAACTTATCCAGGTGTAGGCTTAAAAAGTGTGCACTGCTATGGAGGTATATTGTGCTTCAATAGAAAGTTTTCTCTTTTTTTTTTTTCAAAATATGCATGCCCTTTGACCTAGCAGCTCCATCTTCTCTTCTGCTCTCTCCCATGCTCAGAGGTGGATGCCCAGTTGTTCTTTCCAGGTCTCCATCACATAAGTGTCAACCCCATTAGGTGCTGGAAACAATAGGAGTCTCCAACCGGGTGGGGAGGGGGTAAGCACCTCCTGTCAACAGGGTACAGGCCAGCCAACACAGTGCACCAGGACACAGCACTCACAGTGGCAGGCAAAGTCAAGGTCAGCTTCAGGGTGGATTAAAGAGAGCACAATCCAATCGTCCTCTAGAGCAGAGTGTTTGGTGGGAGGGCATGGGGCAGGAGTTTCTCCCCCCTGTGCTTTCCTAAGTGTCCTTACAACTAGGAGGCCTTATTTTTATAACTGGGGGAAAAAATAGTAGATACTCTTTAAAGGAAGCCTAAAGAGGCAAGTCCACATGTGCTCAGCATTCAGAAAGCCCTGGCGTCCATCACCCAGCACCAACCCATCCATCATTCATGTCTCAAAGGTACTAGTATGAGGATTCTTTGCACTTAAGGAGCCTGGATTCAAACCCCAGCCCCATGGCTTGTCAGTAATGTGGGCTTAGGCAAGGTTCTTAACTGGCCTTCAACAGGTTTGCAGCTCAGACACAACTTCTGTAAAGTAGAGATTATAGTGCCTTCTTCAGGGCTGGAGAGATGGCTCAGCAGGAAGAGCACTAACTACTCTTCCAAAGGTCCTGAGTTCAATTCCCAGCAATCCATGGTGGCTCACAACCACCCATAATGAGATCTGATGCCCTCTTCTGGTGCAATTGAAGACAGCTACAGTGTATTTACATTTTATAATAAATAAATCTTTTTAAAAAAAATAGTGCCTTCTTCTTAGGGCCATTGGGGGTCAAAATGAGATCACACATGTTAAACCTTCAAGGTCATGCCTGCCACAGTCCTGTAGACTTGTCAATTAATGTGCCTGCTCAAATTCTTCCCTATTGCCAGGCAAGGTGCCCCATGTCTATGATACCAGCTACTATGGAAGCTGAGGCAGGAGGATTGTGACTTTGAGTTAAAAGCCAGCTTGGATTAAGTGCTGAGCCAAACTGGACTATGTAGCAATACCATGGCTCAAGAAAGAAAGGGCTATCAGGTCTACCATTCAGAAGTAGGGCCAGGGAATTGCCCCCAGATGACTCTGATCCAGTAAAAAATTCTGGAGTGACACTCACTAGAGCATTTCCATCATCAGTGATGGCCCTATTGGCTCTCGGTAGACTTGGATACTAGGGGCTGCCCCGAAGGGCCTTCTCACTAAAGAAGATCACACTTAGCTGGATGTGGTGGCGCACGCCTTTAATCCCAGCACTTGGGAGGCAGAGGCAGGCAGATTTCTGAGTTCAAGGCCAGCCTGGTCTACAGAGTGAGTTCCAGGACAGCCAGGGCTATACAGTGAAACCCTGTCTCAAAAAAAAAAAAAAGAAAAAAGAAAAAGAAAAAGAAAAAGAAAAAGAGGAAGAAAAAGAAAAAGAAAAAGAAAAAGAAAAAGAAAAAGAAAAAGAAAAAGAAAAAGAAAATCACACTTCTAGGTCTTTGTCTTCCATTTGTTTGCTCCATCCAGCTGAGCCCTCCCCCAAGTCTCTTCTAGCATCTGAATACACTGCTCACCAGAGTGCGGCACAAGGTACACACTTGCGCCCTCTATGTACAATTTCTGGTAGTGCGAGGAGAGCACGGGATGTCTTGGGTTTTTTTGTTTGTTTGTTTGTTTGTTTGTTTGTTTGTTTTTGTTTTTTTTTAAAGATTTATTTATTTATTATATGTAAGTACACTGTAGCTGTCTTCAGACACACCAGAAGAGGGAATCTGATCTTGTTACAGATGGTTGTGAGCCACCATGTGGTTGCTGGGATTTGAACTAAGGACCTTTGGAAGAGCAGTCGGGTGCTCTTACCTGCTGAGCCATCTCACCAGCCCTGTTTGTTTGTTTTGTTTTGTTTCTAGGAAGGCAGCCCCATTGCCTTTGGCAAAAAGGAGAGAGGGATAGAGAGAAAGAACCCTCAGTGTTGCAACAAGGACACCATGTGAGGGCGAGTGGTCCCAGCCTGGGTTCCGACATTAAATGTAGCCATGGAGGAAACACTTCAACTCTCCCAACCTGAGCCTTTCAGCTATACAGAATAAGAATAAATTTAGTTCATTCTTTCTTTCCTTCATTCTTTCTTACCTTTTTCTTTTGAGACAGATCCTTGCTAAGTTGACCAGGCTAATGATGAACCTGCAATTCTCAGCCCCACCAAGTAGCTAACCAGGCCCAGTTTGTTCCATGTTTGAAACAGAATCTCATTATGTAGGCCAGGCTGGCCTGCCCTGGCGATCCTCCTGCCTTCAGCCTCCTGAGTGATGAAATCAAGGTGTGTGCTAACACATCTGCCAGTATAAATCATTTCTTGAGCACTTCTGGTGAACTAGGAAAGCCCAAATTTCTTTTTCCCATTCAATCCTTATTAGAACCATATGTACTTTCCTAATAGTTCATTAGAACCTTGAAGTTAAGAAGTTAAGGCCCAGGGCTGCTGGGTAGCAATGGCAGAATTCAAACCAGAGCCTTCTCTCTGCTATTCTTACACACTCTTACATACCAGTCTCCAAATGAGTATAGTGTTGAATGTGAAATGCCAACAGGCTGGACTTAAATCTCAAGATTCTCCCCAGAGTACCTGAGAATGCCTGGCAGAGAAGCCTCACCATCCTGGGCCAGAATAGGCAAGCTGGGCAGAAGGACCATTTCCCTGGCAGGTGAACATGAACTCCAGTGAAGGCAGGTGGCTGAGACAGAAGGAGAGCCAGGGAGCTTGCCCAGACACTAACCGAGGTGGGAGCTGCAGCTCAAAAACAGCACATTCATGATCCAGTCGCTTGCATAAAGATGGAGGTGCTGTTGGGGCTCAACGCACACCCAGGCCCAGAGTGTATCTCAAGCCCCACCCTCATGGCATGACCACCAGCCACACATAGAAGAGAATGAGGCTAACCTGGAATGATAAAACAAGCCAAGACAGAAAAGATCTTTTCCAGGCCAGGAATGCAGCTCAGTTGGTGGAGTCCTTGCCTAGCACACAGGAAGGTCTAGAGTTGTCTCTCAGCACCACAAAAACTGTATGTGATTGTGTGTGCAAGAGGATCAGAAGTTTAAGGTTATCTTCAGCTACATAGTAATCTTGAGATCAGCCTAGGTTTAAACAAGACCTTGTCTCAAAGAAGAGGAGGAGGAGGAGGGGAGAGGGAGAAAATAGGGAGGAGGGAGAAAAAGGAGCAGGGAGGGAAAGTGGCTAGGTAGAAGGAGAGGAAGGGAAAGAGAGGAGGAAGAGGAGGAGTCCACACATGTGTATATAGCTGCAGGTACACTCACACATCTTGTGTACCTGTACACTCATGAACATGCATGTGTGCACAAAAAAAGACACAAAGAAAAAATGCCTTGTCCATTCAAGTTTCTCCTCTTCCCTCTACACGCCCCACCTTTAGAAAGCTCTACACGGTGTCCACACTTAGCAGATGGGGAAACTGGGGCACAGAGAGACTTAGTCATATGCTCAAGGTCAAGAGCTGTGGCAAATAAATGTGTGTGTGACTCTGTACCTTGGAAATCATGCTGTACCACTCCCAAGGTTGGGTAGGAAAAGCAAGATATCTTCCTCATGGTTTTCTTGGGTTGCTTGCCTCTTCACTCAACCAGTATGCTGGGCAAAAGCCTAAACTAGCACCCAAAAAGAAGGCATAAATATACATGAGGAGAGGAGCCATGTGTGACAATAAGCCAAGTGCCAGACATGAGCAATGAAGCCAGCATGTAATTCACCCCTAAAGCTTAAATCACCCGGATGACACTAGGTAGAGAAGATATAAGTGTTCCCTGCTGAGCCCTGTCCAAACTGCAGATTCATGGGCAAAATAAATGCCAGCATTACTGTAAGCCATACACCTCTGGCGGCTAATATGCCATATTAGATCAGTAGAGAAGCAGCAGAGTCTGAATTTTAACCAGTCAAGCTGGCTCTGGAGGTGTTTCTGCAGCATGCCCTGCTGTGCAAGAGGCTGCGCAGAGGAAGGGGCTAGAGACAGAGGCAGAGGGCAGAGGCACGCCTCACCAGTCATTAGCCCATTAGTCATCAAATGCTTCTAAGGTTTATTGTTGATTTGGTTGGTTTTGGGTGTGTGTGGTTCTGTTTATCTGTTTGGTTGGTTGGTCGGTTTGTTGGTTGGTTATCTTTGGCTTGTTTTCCAGTCCTTACTGTGTTCTGGGCTCTGCTAGTTCTGAGAAAATTTGGGGAAATAGATTGACACACCCGTGCTCCAATGGGCAGTGAGGAGGCGGGACAACTCAGGCAGGTGTGTATAGTAAATGGATATGATTCACGGGTACCAGCTGGCCAGGGAGCCCTGCTTCAGTGGAGTAACCCTGAAGGCCCTACCTGAGGGTGAAATGAAAGGGATGAGGTGGACAAGGAATGAAAGACATAGGAAGCAGTGTCAAGAACAAACCCGGGTGGGCGCAGGTTCCAGCTCCACCCCTTCCTACCTTTGATCAGGGGGAAGTGACCTCCACAAGGGAACAGCAATGAGATGTTACTTCTTAGGACTGTCATCCCCACAGGTAAGGCTTGTTTCAGGGAGTAACTGAGCTAACACACACGGAGCATGTAGCCAGCACAGGAAGACCTATTCTGCAGAGACCAAGACCCCAGCAGGAAGTCCAAAGTCTCAGAGACCACTTTGTCTCCTGTCACTGAACCATACTAACCAAAAATATTACAGAAGAGTATACACAGGGGTCAGAGAGCCTGCCACCTGCAGCGTAGGTGACAAGAACTAGAGTAGGTCAGAGGGTGAAAGGAGGAACATGCCTCACCAGAAGAAGCCAATACACAGACCCTTCCACCTACTCCTGCAGCCATTCTGAGTCATCGCCTTCACCCAAACCTCTCCCCCCCTCCCCCTCCCCCACCCCTACTCCCGGCAGAGTTCAAGAGGATGGGGTTGGAGGCTGGACTCTCACTCTCCAGGCGACACCCTAAAGGCATTGGACACCCACACATCCCAACAGGGGGAAGCAGCTGTCTCAAGGCAGGGAGGAGGGCAAGGTAAGGAAAGTCAGTGAGAGGGCAAAACTAGGTGGGGGAGGAGGGAGACACAGGGAGCTTCAAGAAGGGCAGAAACCCAGCTGGTGTAAAATATCACCTGCCATCACACTCTCTAGGACCTTGGAGAGCGCCCAGCGGGTGGGTGGCTGACATACATCCAAAGGTACCCAGGACAAGCAGAGTGCATGCAAAGACATGCCAGGAGCCACAGGGATGTCTATACATTGATCCAAAAGCAAGGCCTCCAGGACACACAATGGCACCTAGCATGGGTGTGTATACACACACACACACACACATACACACACCTCAGTCCTCTTGACTGCCTGCCACTCTCCTGTTCAGGTTCAATTCCAGCCACTTACCCTGGATGTACCAAGGTCCTGCAGGTGACTATGCCTGGTGCCATCTGCTGATCCAGACCTCATAAATCCCAGCCAGCCTAGCGTGACACGGGAAGAAAACTATCTATTCTGTGTCTACATCAGAGAGTGGAGGAGAAGTGACCTGGTCTTAAGAGAAAGGTGCAAATCAGAGCCTGGGCAAAGCAGAAAGGGTCAGCCCAGCCTTTGCCATAGACTGAGGCCTCCAGGTCTGAGCAGGCTTTGGCATTCCACATGCCTTCGAAGCCATGGCTGCTTTGCAACGTGAACAGATGGGCAGGAAAACCCTTAGCCATATCTGGATGCCCCAAAGAGTGATAGCAAACAAAGAAAGCGCGCGCGCACATACACGCGCACACATGCATGTGTGCACACACACACACACAGAATGGCAGGAAAGATCAGGCATGAAATAAAACTTCCCTCTGGAAAGACATCAAAGCACTGACAAGGATGAGGAGAGAATGGGTATGGCAGCATCAGTTTTCGCTTTTGTTTTTGTTTTTAAACTAAGCTTATTAGGACAAAAGCCACCCTCCACTGCAGAAGTCAGACTTGTCTCTAAATGACTGCTGAACCTCATCAGCCTGTGTGGGGTGTGACCTTGCCTGTAGACAGAGAGATGGAGGCAGTGACCTTTGCAATGCCAGCCTGAGCTGTCTGTGCACGGGTGGGAGGCAGCTGGATACTTCCCTACAGCATGACCTCTCCTAGAGGGAGCGCCACGTTGCTTAGAGATGGGAAAGGGTAAGGTGGTCAGGGCCACCTGATACCATGGCAACAGGCCCTGGCTAAGGCACATCCACAACTTCCTTAGCAGATCATGACAGGACCTAAGTGTTTGAAGATGGCACCACCCCTGTCAAAGAGGGTGTATAGCCCAGAAGGAGCAGTGAGCGCATGGGAGAGAAAAGCGAGGAGGCTGGAGGGGCCGGACCCTGACATATGAAGTCTGCTTGGCTCATCTTCTAGGACTCCCCGAGTAACTTTCAACAGCTCCTTTCCTTCCTCTGCTGCCACCATCCCTCTCCCTCAGGACCAACCTATACTACATCCCAGACACCTCTAACTCCGGGTACCAAGGCTGACTACTCACCGCCCAGCCTTGTGCTCCAGCGTTTTGGCCACCTCCTGCCAGTCTGCTCCATCTCCTGTCTTGTCTGCAGTTTCTCTAGGCTTCCCCCACCCCCTGCCCTGTCCTTTCCTGACTACAGCCCAGACCAGTGCCCACGACCATCTGCCATCTGCAAATGCAAGCATCCACTCCTCCTTCAAGCACCTGCTTCCAAGCAACTGCTCTCTCGTCCTTCCCTGCCCACTTTGGGGCTCCTGCACCCTCCTGGGTATCATTGGCTCCAATTATCAGACTGTGAACCAAATCTAGTCCAACCTGGGGAACTGGGCCACAGCCCCAGAGGCACCAACAAGAACAGAAGTCTGGCCCTCGAGCCTCAGATTTCACAACTAGGAAGGGTCTTAGCGGGGGTTGTCTACCTGGTCTCATCCACAGAAGTGGATGAGAATCTGTACCACTAGACCCTGCTGCCTTCCCAGCTGCTCAGAACTATTCCATCAGTAATGCCCTTAGCCAGATACCCAAAAATCTAATCAAAAGCCAGACATACTGGTGTGTGCCTAAAATCCCAGCCCTTGGGCGGTGGAAGTAGAAGGATCCAGAATTCAAGGTTAGACTGGTTTACATGAGACTGCCTCAAAAAAAATTTTTTTTCCACCAAAGGCTAGCACAGAGATGTCTACCTATAATCACAGCTACTTGGGCAGCTGAGGCATGAAGATCTTGGAGCTACACAGCAAGATCTTGTCTCAAAAAAAGAAATCAAGTCAGACATGGTAGCAAATGCCTTTAATTCCAGTACTTGGGAAGCAGAGGCAGATGGAGCTCTGTCTGGTTTACAAAGTGAGTTCCAGGACAACCCAATTTACACAGAGAAACTCTTTTTTTTTTTTTTTTTTTTTTTTTTGAGACAGGGTTTCTCTGTATAGCCCTGGCTGTCCTGGAACTCACTCTGTAGACCAGGCTGGCCTCGAACTCAGAAATCCACCTGCCTCTGCCTCCCAAGTGCTGGGATTAAAGGCGTGTGCCACCACTGCCCACCTACAGAGAAACTCTTATCTCAAAAATCTCAAAAATAAATAGATAGATAGATAGATAGATAGATAGATAGATAGATAGATAGATAATTTGAAATATCCAGATAAGAAAACCGAAGCTCAAAAAGCTCAAACTTGCCCCAGGTCAGTGTGTGGGATGCCTCAGAGTGTCACTGCCAAACCTCTTACCCTGCCTCCTACTCCAGCCACCTCCATAATGACCAGTCACTGCCCTTCACCCTAGATTGGAAGTAGCACATTCTACGTGCCACGCATCAGAACTGAATGAGGTCACACCAGGCCCTCTCTGCAGAAGTGGTGTGGGTCCCCATAGAAAACCATTTGAACTTCACTTGTGCATCATCTAAAAGCAGAAGGGAGTTAATGACCATGGAGGGACCCTTGGGGGAAGGGGAACTGCTAATGGTTTCTTTCCCCAACAGAGCAGTTCTGAAATGTAGCCCTTAGGCTCCTCGGGAGATCCTCAGGAGAGGAGCAGCAGATGGTAAGGGAAGCCTCTGGGCACTGCCTGCCTTTCTCATCCGTGTACCCTCTGCCCCACTGCCCTCTATCCACTTCCCAAGTAAGGCTGGGGGCCAGCCCTTCGCCCAGGCATGCCTAGAGTAGGGAGTGAGGGTGAGCACACAGAGAGCTGGGGATGGAGCAGCACTTCACATCCAGGTCTCAGTGCCAACCACTTATCACCAACAATGTCACCAAAGATAGTAGTTAAGCCTTCATGCTCAGCCAATGTGCCACTCTGTCACCGCCATCCATACCAGAGCCCTTTTCCTTTAAAGTTCAAATCATTCTGACCCCCTGTGACTCTGTCACACTTGATCAGATTTGCTTGCTTCCTTGCTTGCTTGCTTGCTTGTTTGTTGCTTTGGAAATCTCTAGTTTGAGTTTGAGTTTGTGTTTGTGGCTTCTGAGACGGGGTCTAACTTTGCAGCCCAGGGTTGCCTTGAACTTGTGGCAATCCTCCTGTCTCAGCCTTTCAAGTACTGGGATTACAGGTATAAGCCACCATACCTCAAAGGGGGTCTTAGGAAAGAGAGAGTGAAAAGCTATGGAGGTGTCACTCACAAGAGGACCTTCTGGAACAGGGACCACTTCCTGTTGAGCTAGGATGCCCTGACCCTTGCCAAGGTGAACATCTGCCCCTGCCCCAAAACAGCGACCACAAAGGGTCTTGGCTTCAACATGCCATCCCATCCCAGGCCCCAACCTTCCCCTGCTCCTTAGCATCTAGTGAGGGAGGAGGGGCCTGAGTCAGCTTCCAGACACCTGAGCAGACACATCCAGCAGTTACCCACCCTTAGTGCTGGGCAGCCCAGAACCCTTGCTTAGAGGTAGGTGATGCACAACCTCTCCCAAGTCCTGAGGGAAATCACTGCCCAAGACCTCACAGGCCCTGAGTCACTCCCAGCCTCCAGGTAGCTGTGCAAGCTTTTCTGTTTATTCTTCGCCCACAGCAGGAGGAGCAGAGGGGATGAGAGCTTTCTTCACCAAGGGAAACTGAGACCTATGAGGCTCAAAGGATAGCATGCCCTGATACAGGTCCAGGACAATTCTAGTAATACCTTTAGAGGCGACCCTGATGGGAGCCATTCAGAGGCTGATCCATGAATTTCGAGCACAAACCCTGGTAACATGTAAATGCCCTTCAGATTCAGTAAGGGTGAAAGAAAGCTACAGCGGAAAGCAGTGTGCCCCTTACCAGCTCCCAAGTCAGACATAACAAGTATAGGCAAAACCAAAGTGCAATCTATAGAGTCCCTCTGTCCTGTAAACAGGACCCCCACCCTTGACTGTCACTGCCACACCCACCCAAGGCCTCTAGAAATGAGCATCAGGCTGCAAAGCTGGCCTTGCCCCGCAGGTCCATGAAAGTCTCTGGACCGATTACTCCAATTCTACTGCCTCTCCCTGGAACAGGCACAAGCTGGCTTGGGGACAGACAGGCTGGGGCTTCTGATCTTGCCAATAAAAACAAGTCCTCCCTCCCCAACCTAGCAGCCTAGCTTCAGCATCCTCTTGGGGTTCCTGGCTTCTTTCCTTTACTGCCACCTGTAAACACCCACGTCTGACCTCCATCTCGGTCAGCGTCTTTCACCAGACTCCAACAGGGAGCTGACCAACATCACATGCACACACACGCGCGCGCGAGCCCGCGCACACACACACACACACACACACACACACACACACACACGCCCCTCTTCATGGTGTGTATGCTGTGTCGCATCCGCGCACCCGGCAGGGATTTCTGTGGACTGTCACCCTACCTCCCAGTGAGCCCAACTGCTTGGTGCGATGGGCGCGCGGAGCTCACCGGGGCCATCAGTGCTTTGCCAACACACACATCCACTCTCACAGCATCCTCTCCAATTCCACGCTCAGTCACACCCAGGACTCGCGTCCAGATGCACGCCGGCTGTGAAATTACAACCTAGCCCAGAGCCACTGACCTTCCCACACTCCCGACGTGGACAGAATGTCAATAGTCAGTCCTGCCGGCTCACCCAACGCGCGCGCTGGTCGGCGCGGCGCCCACAGCTCTCCATCAGGACCGAGCCCCCTCCTCCTCAACGCGGGGTTCCCTCGCAGCCCGCCCAGCCGCGTGCACCGTCACCGCGGCGCGCACACGCGCACACCGGCCGGCACAAAGCTGCGCCCTGCCACCCGCCGGCGGCCGCTCGCACACCTGGCGGGCGCGCCCCCGGCCTACGGAGCGCGCACACGCAGTCTCTGCCCTAGTCCGCTAGATCCCGCACTCCCGTCCCTCGGGGCTTTTCGGAGCTGGGTCCCAGCGGCGCCCACCGCGCAGCAGCGGGAGACCGGGCTGGGTTTGGGATACGGCGGTACTAATCGTCGAACGCCCTGAGGGATGCTCGTGTCCGCGCTGTCAGGGTATTGCCCCGGGGCGGCTCCTCCTGAACAAAGGCGCAGGGTGGGGCAGGTCCTGGGGATCCCAGAGAATGAAGGGAGAAGCCCACCTGCCCGCAAAGGTTCCTGAATCATAGGGCGCACGACACTGGGGGACTGAGAAGCTGAAAGATTCCTGGATTCCTGGTGGGACTCTCCTGAAAGTGTGCTATTGGAACTTGGAAGTAGGAGATCAGGGACTGCCGAAAACCCTGACGCTGACCCCTGACTGGGACGCGACAACCTACAGCTTTGATTCATTCCCTCCGAAGACTCCATCCCATCTTCCACCAAACCAAAGATGCTCCTGAACTTGAAGATGTTGAGGGACCGATGTTCCAGACATTCTCCGTAACCCCCACAGCAGGCAGCCTCTGATGCGCCTCCATTAATGGGAAGCTCATTCCCTGGAGGCAGCACTCCGGCAGCTTAAGCCCGAAAACATCTTTTATTTGCACGGAAATCTTCCTCAGTCCTAACCGTTGGACATAGCTCATTCTGTTCTGGCCACGATGTTCTGCGTCTAGAACATACCTCACACTTACTGTTTTCTTTGCAGAGATATAGTCTTACATCGGTGTCCTGCGCTCCCCTCCCCTAGCTAACGCTCTCATCACCACGGTCTCTGTATGGCTGCCCCTTTGTGTGGTCCAAGACCTCTTTCCATGCAAGTCACTTATCTGCGTGCCCTATTTTAGACTTCTGAGCAATCTTATCGGCTTGACAAACTATCTCCATGTTTGCATACTGATGGTTGGCCTTTCACACTCCAGTGTGTGTCCTATGTCAGGCAGAACCCTTGCCTGGACCACTCTAACCCCAGAACCTGGCCCAGAGCACAGTCACAATGCTCAGTGTTAGAAGGAAGTAAGGAAGGCAGGGACGGTGGACAGACCACAGTCTGGATCCTGAAATGCTAAGTACCGGGCATTGGAGGTTCTGGCTTGGGATCCAGTAGGGGAAAGGAGCTGTCAAGTGCCCACGGAACCAACAGACAGACAGCTTTACAATAGAGAGAACATCTCCTTCCCTTTGGATCCTATCCTGAGCACTTGAACCCCAAGATTCCAGGGCTGGTCAGCAGAGACAGTTCAGGAAGTCCAAGCTAACCCTAACCACCTGAGTTTGATGCTCAGGACACACGTGGTGCAAGGAGAGAATTGAGTCCTGAATGTTGTCCTCAGAACTACTCAGGCGTGCCATGACGCACATGCATACCATTACACACACAGACACACACACCATAAATGTATGTCTTAAAGAATAATAAAATTGAAAATAAAAAACTACAACAAAAAAGAAAGAAAGAAAAAGAAAAAGATGAGTGCTTACTTTGGTCAGTGTCTGAAACAAGCCACCGAGTCAGAACCCTTCAGGAAGCCATTTGCCTTGCTCAGGTGCCTGGGTGCAGACAGGATTAGAGGCCAGCTTTGATTTTACCTTACCCCTGTCATACTATCCACAGTCATCCCTCTATCCTCCAGAAATATTACAAGCCCTCAGTCCCAGTGACTCCTGAAACCAAGTTCAGTACCAAACTCTAAATGTACTGTGTTTTCTGTGTTTTCCTATGAAGATGTCTTAGAGGCCTTTAATCCCAGCACTCAGGAGAACACAAATCTCAAGTTCAAGGCCAGCTTGGTCTACATAGTGAATTCCAGGTCAGCAGGAGTACCTAATGAGACCTTGGTGGGGGGGGGGGTGGGGGTGACTTAATAGCTTAGAGCACTGGCTGCTTTTGCAGAGAACCTCGGTTTGGTTCCCAGCACCCATGTGGGATCCATGTAACTCCAGTTCCAAGGGACCTGACCCCCTCTTCTAGCCTCCACCAGCACCAATCAAACAAACACATGGTGCATGCATATGAGGTATACTCATACACATAAAATACAAATAAATAAATGCTAATAATAACAGACCTCCCAGACTTAAAATGGCTTTAATTACAAGTTGTTGACTTTGGGATTGTGTGAAAGGAAGAAGACTTTTGGTCTTTCTCCAGGCTGGAGGTCTGCCATAGAAACTCTCCAGAGATGCTGGACAGCAGCCATGAGCTCCAACTCTCAGCTACACTTCACAAGGGTAAACAGCTGATACTACATGCACAGGGCTGCCAGCATCTTTGGAAAACAGATATTGATAGTTACTGGACATAATCAACACGGTATTGTAAAGTAGGCTAAGCTGTAGTTAATGTTCAGTAGACCCGTTGTTATGTTAAACGCACTTAATATTTTCACCTTACGGTGAATCTGGTGGAATACGGCCCCATTGTACGTTGAGCATCTGAACACACAAAGCAATAAAAAGTTGAGATTTTCATCCTTTTCCCATAAAGGAAGCACTTTAAAACTCTTAACTGACAGCATCAAAATTGTCAGCATCATTAGTCTGGCACCTTGGGAGCCATTAAGCAAAAGACGACTTATCTGAACTCAAGCACTCAGATACCAGGGCCATGGGCAAGGCTAAGTGGCCAAAGGTGGGAAGCATATATAGTGTGGCAGAGTGATGAGCCACACCCCAGGTGGGACAAACCAAGAAGGGACAAGATTTCACTGGCTACTCAGAGCAGGCATCTCAGAAGAACACACAGCTTTAACCTTATGAGTGCTTCTGGAGCTTTCCATACGCTCCTTTCAGATCGTGTTTAACTACGGGCAACTGAAACTATAGAAAGTTAAACCTCAGATAAGAAGAGCTCACTGCTAGGTTTGCACCTACACTCCAGCATCCACAGCTTGGGTCCCATTGAGGCCATCTTGCCTACTGACATAATGCCTAGGATCCTGCTGTCAGCAATGCCATCCACATCCGTCCGAGAAACATCCACGGCTGAGCACAGCTCCAGTAACAGCAGCCCACTCATCTGCTTCTTAACTGCTATCCCCCTGCCCATGTTCCTCTGTGTCACCCGAAAGGCTCTTACGGGAAATGAGAATACTTTCTTGAAAAAACGAACATCCGCTGTCTCACACTTCACCACCTGGAATGCAATTTCTAGTCTAGAAAAACGAATCAGATAAACAATCCTTCCCAGGCGGGGTGAGTTCTCGGGGAATTCATTCTGTAATGATAATCATCCGATTCTTCCCTAAGTTTCCCCAAGCCAATTTCTTTAATAACAGACTCTGAAACTTGAATGAGGACGATGTTCACCCTGTTAATGTGAAGTTTCTCTGTGGCACAGTTTTCCCTCTTTGCAGAGATAGAAATCACCCTCCCGGCCCCCAGCCTTTGGGCGTGTGCCTTGCGCGAGAGAGTCGGTGAGCACAGAGGTCACCAGCCCTCTCTCTCACTGCTGTTACTGACATCTAGGCCTCAGCTCCTCCAACAATGAGGAAGGATAGCAATACCCAGATTATCGCCTTGCTGTGGAGACTGGATCGGTTCATTCCCACAGAGCATTTAAATGATGCTCAATAAGCATAGAAATAATAAAAAAAAATACCTGGGTGTGGTACCTGGGTGTGGTGGTATATAATTGTAATTCTGGCATTTGTGGAGACTGAGGCAGGAGGATTGGGCATCCTAGGCTGACCTAAACCTAGGCTCCAAAAAATGAGATTCTGTCTCAAAACTAAAAGAGTAATAGAGCTGGAGATGTAGTTTAGCGGTAAGTACTCACCTGGCACATGCAAAGCCCTGTGGGATCCCCAACACTACACAAACCGGACATCTTTTGAGTATAAGTATTCAGTAAGGCTCGTGGTCATCTGAGCACTGGAAAGGTGGAGGCAGAAGGAATACGAGTTCAAGGTAATCATCTGCTACTTACTGAACCTGAGGCCAGCCTGGGCGGCATGAGATCCTGTCTTAAGGAAAATTAATAATAATAATAATAGTAATAATAATAATAATGATGATGATGATGAAAATATTCTATCACACACATAACTGTGGTCAATGAGCTGTAGCATACTTCTCTTCAAGGCCCCTGAACTGTAGAAGTCTGAGGGCGGAATCTGGAATTATTTCAAATTGTTCTGTTTTGTCGTGTGGTTGCCCTTCCTCTTCCAGGGAGCCTGCCTGTCTTGCTCCTGTGACCCTGAAGCACATCCTTTTCTCTGACTCCAAATGCAGAGCAGTTGCATTCCCTCAGGTCACTGGAAGGAATCCTGGCTCCCAGCTCCCAGCTTAACATTTTTGAGATGCCACCTTAGTCTCAGAGTTTACCTCCTCCCAGCCTCTCCATGAGTTCAGAGCCAATTTTACGTTCCTCTATGAACCACTCGTTAGCTATTGAATGAGCTCCTTCCTTGAGCCACTTGTGGTTCTAGGAGACAGAGAAGAATAAGGTGGAAAGGCCCCTGTCCTCCACCCCAGAGCACTTACAATGCAGCAAGGGATGAATACATGGATAGACAGACAGACAGACAGAGACCAATTAGACATTTCACACGGCAGTGAGAGCTCAGAAGGAAAGGAAATAAGCCACATTATGTCAGATGGCAGGTGGCATGCAAGGGGACTTGAAGATGGTCTGAAACTAAATCACAGTATGTCCTTCATGACCATATCTTGTCAGAACGACAGTTCCCCATAACAGACTACATCTTCATAAGCAGTCACAATCACACACTTGGTTTTCAGGGTAGGAGCGGATATTGTTTTATGTGTATGAGTGTTTTATCTGAATGTATGTCTGTGCGCCACATGACTGCCTGGTGGCCACAGATTCCAGAAGAGGGCATCAGATCCATTGGCATTGCCGGTAGTTGTCAGCCATCATGTGGGTGCTGAGAATTGAACCTGGGTCCCTGGAAAAGCAGTGTGCTCTTAAATATAGAGCCAGCTCTCCAGCCCTATTTTCTACTGTTGAAAAGCTTTGTGTTTGGGGGGGGTGGGGCTTGAGAGTTAAGGGGACCAACTACTCCTCCAAAGGTCCTGGATTCAATTCAATCCCCCCCATCACTCACATGATGGCTCACAACCATCTCTAACTATAGTCTATAACCAACTATATGTATATATATATATACATATATATATACATATAACTACATATATAACTATATAACATATATAACTATAGTCCTAAGGGATCCAATACCCTCTTCTGGTGTGCAGACATATATGGAGACAAAACACCCATATACATAAAATATGTAAATGATTAAATCTTAAGAAAAGTAGATTTTGTGTGTGTATGTGTTGTGTCATAGTGTGTGTGAAGTATGTGTGTATGCATGTGTAGTGTGTGTGTACAGTGTATGTGTATACAGTGTGTGTGTGAGTGTGTGTATGTGCAGTGTGTGTGTGTGAGTATGTGTATGTGCAGTGTGTGTATGTGTGTGTGAGTGTGTGTATGTGTAGTGTGTGTGTGAGTGTGTGTATGTGCAGTGTGTGTGTGTGTGAGTGTGTGTATGTGCAGTGTGTGTATGTGCAGTGTGTGTGTGTGTGTGTGTGTGTGTGAGTGTGTGTGTGTGAGTGTGTGTATGTGCAGTGTGTGTGTGTGTGAGTGTGTGTATGTGCAGTGTGTGTATGTGCAGTGTGTGTGTGTGTGTGTGTGTGTGTGTGTGAGTGTGTGTGTGAGTGTGTGTATGTGCAGTGTGTGTGTGTGTGAGTGTGTGTATGTGCAGTGTGTGTATGTGCAGTGTGTGTGTGTGTGTGTGTGTGTGTGTGTGTGTGTGTGTGTAGCTGCCTAAGGAGAGTAGAGCTGGTGAATCTTCCTGCCACTGGAGTTACAGGCAGTGTGAGACACCCGATGTGATAGCAGGGAGCCACACTCAGGTCCTCTGGAAGAACAGTACTCATTCTGAGCTATTTCTCCAGCCCTTGACTTTCTATTTTGAGACAAGGTCTCACTGAGCTGTATGTGCATTCAGCCATGTGCATGGAGAAATCATAGACAACCCTCAGGAGTCAGTTAGCTCCTCCCACCAAGAGCAGGGTTCAGGGATCAAACTCAAGTCATCAGCATAGTGTGACAAGTGCTTTTAACCACTGAGCCATCCTGCCAACCCCATCCTCCCTTTTAAAGAACCAGTTGATCTCCAAGCCTGAGAAATCTCCCCTGGCACCATATTCTGAAGATTCATGATATCCTGAAAGGAGGGGAAATAAATACACACCCATTTTACAGAGGAGAAAGCAGAGACAGTGAATTAATTTCCACTCACTCTGTGCATCATTCCAGGTGATAAACTCTTTCCAGTACCCCAGGAGACCTTGTCATCGTGGAGAGCCAAATTTCCCACTGTGGATTTATAAACCAGTGTGAGCTAGCTGTAGAGGCACCAGCAGGAAGCATAAACCCATATGAAGAACGAGGAGAAGGCTGGGCATGGTGGCACATGCTTTTAATTCCAGAACTCAGGAATTGGAAGCAAGCAGATCTCTGTGTGTTCAAGGCCAGCCTAATCCACATAGCAAGTTACAGGCCAGTCAGGGCTACACAGTAAGACTGTGTCTAAGAAAAGAAATGAGTGGGTGGGAGAAGGGACAAGCAGAAGTTTCCTTTACCTGGAAGGGGACTCGAGGTCAGCTCTGCTGAGGATTCTGTGCTGCTGAGGACTATAGAGCCACTGGAAGGCTGTCAGCGTTCTCTCTTCTATTCGGAAGCGCCCTTCCTGTATGTACCTGTGGGAAAAACTGTCAAGTTAGGAGCAGACTCTGCTAAGCTTGCTCCTTTAGACAAGAGACACCTATAGCCACATAACCCTGCTTGTCTGCCAGAAAAGCCCCATCTGTTCGGCCACAGTAAACAGCTCTGCTGAGGCAGGAATAAAGAGGAGCAAGTTTCAACTCAATCAGTAGAAAAGCTTTCTCGTAGTCAGCTGCTTGGAGTTGGAGAAGAGTCACTTGGAAGTGATGAGGTTTCTGTCACTGGAAGTGTCGGGAAAACGTCTATCCTGTAATCCCACAGGGCTAAGGGTGTGTGTGAGTGTGTTCATGCACACATCTGTGCATGTGTGTGCACTGACCCACACATGCACATGTAGAGACCAGTGGTGTATGCCAGCTATCACATGAGCCCTGAGCAGAGTATGGCAGTTTTCCTTGAACCTTGGAGCTCAGCTCCACCTGCACCACCAGGGTGTCCCTAGAAAATTCCTTCCCTGAGCTGATGGTCTGGGCTCTGCTGAGTAATAGCATAGCAGCTGCACAGTATTTACCTCATAGCACTTTGCCTAGTTGTAAACACACACACACACTAACACACACACACATGCACACACACATAAAACACACGCACACACACAACACACACACTAACACACACAACACACACACACAACACACACACACAAACTTTTTAAGGATAGGGAATAGCTCTTCCCTCTGAGACGTTATTGATATAGGATCACTTTCCCATGGCCTCACCCACCCTAGTCCACACCCACTCCAGGAAGTAACATTTATTACATTCTACACCTTCAGGGTTTGTATACTTAAGATAAGCAATCCTCTTTTAACATCAACTATCCCTAATGCTCTGCACGTGATTTCTCAGCCCCACCCTGGTCTCCTAGCAATGAGTCTTGGAGATGGCATGATAGCAAACATGGACACCTTCATTCGAAACTTTTTTTTTTTACAGCTTCACATGGTTTTACTGTACAGACACACCATAATTTATTTAACTAGTCCTTACTGGCAGTGGGTGAGTGGATTCAGTCCTCAGGCTTTTGGTGTTCTTAAGAAAAAGATTTATTTATTTTCACTTCATGTGTATGAATATTTTGCTTGCATGTATGTGTATTGTGTGCATGCAGTACTTGCAGAGGCCAGAAGATGGCTCTGTACCCTCTGTAAGTAGAGTTAACTGATTGCTGTTAGCTGCCATATGAGTGCTGGAAATCCAGCCTGGGTCCTCTGAAAGAACAACAAGTGCTCTTAACTTCTGAGACATCTCTCCAGCACTGGTCTTTTGCTTATTAGCATCCTACAACTATCCTGATCTGCACTTATCTGTAGATGAAGTCTCCAGAGGACTAACCCCTAGCTAGTGGGGAAATGCATTTACAATTAAACAGGTATCAAGCTGTTTCAGAGGGCTGGAGACAATTGGCTCTCTGGTGGCAGTACAGCAGAATGCTGTAGTAATGATGGATTGGTCGTTTGCTTAATTTTTTGCCATTTTGAGACAGGATCACACTGTATAGCCTTCTCTGTCTTGGAACACAGGCTGTCCTTGAACTTGTGGTGATCCTCCTGCCTCTGCCTCCCAAGTGCTGGGATTACAGCAGTGCAGTACTATGTTTGGATCATGACATTTATTTCTGTGGTTTCTGGATACATATTCACAGGCCTGAAAGCCCTGGAGTGATATGTATCGACTTCTCACAGTCCTGCAGTGCAGAATCATGGCACTATGTCTGGCAAAGGTCTCTTCCTGGTTGGCAAACGGCCTTTTTCCCATCATCACGAGGCAGAGAGAAAGGCCCCATCCCCAATGCTTCTCTCTCTAAAACAGTGTCTCAGGTCATCAGGATGACTCCCTAGGTAAAGGACCTTGCTGCACAAACCTGAGACTTGAGTTCGATCCCTAGAGCCCCTGTAAAGACAGTAGGAGAGGACCAACTCTGCAAAGTTGTCCTTGGACCTACACCATGTGTGTCATGACACTTGGAGGTGTGTGCAAGCATCCGCACGTACATGTGCTGGAATGTGCTCAAGCTCAGGCATAAACACACACACAAACACACACACACAATTTTCTAAGTTAAAAAAAAAAGCTGGGTGTCTTAGTCAGGGTTTCTATTCCTGCACAAACATCATGACCAAGAAGCAAGATGGGGAGGAAAGGATTTATTCAGCTTACACTTCCATAGTGCTGTTCATCACCAAAGGAAGTCAGGACTGGAACTCAAGCAGGTCAGAAAGCAGGAGCTGATGCAGAGGCCATAGAGGGATGTTACTTACTGGCTTACTTCCCCTGGCTTGCTCAGCCTGCTCTCTTATACAACCAAGACTACCAGCCCAGAGATGGCCCCACCCACAAGAGGCCTTTCCCCCTTGATCACTAATTGGGAAAATGTCTTACAGTTGTATCTCATGGAGGCATTTCCTCAACTGAAGCTCCTTTCTCTGTGATAACTCCAGCTGTGTCAAGTTGACACAAAACTAGCCAATACACTGGGCATGGTGTTGCATGCTTTTAATCCCAGCATCAGAAGGCAGAGGGCAAGTAGATGTTTGGTTCAAGGCCAGTCTGGTCCAGAATAGGTTCCAGGACAGCCAGGGCTACACAGAGAAACCATGTCTCCAAAATCAAAAACCAATCAAAAAATAACAACAAGAAGACAGGATCTCATATATCCCAGGCTGGCCGCAAACTCATTAAGTATCTGAGGAAGACCTTAAACTTCTGATCATCCTATCTCCACTTCCCAAATACTAGAATTGCAGGTATGAGCCACCACCGCTGGTTTTACGAGGTTTGGAGGATTGAACCCAGGGCTTCATAAATGCTAAGCAAGCACTGTACCAACTGAGCCACATCCCAGCTTCATGTCTCTCCTTATAAGGACATTAATCCCATTCATACGGACTCCAGTTAGTTCGCTCCCACAGCACTCACCCACCTGCTATCTCCATCACTCTGGAAGGTTGGGGTTTGAACCTATGAATCTAGGGGGACACAGACACCGAGTCTGTGGCAAGGATTTGCAAGGAGAGAGGACAGGGTGTAAGAGCCTCAGCAGAGGGATCTGCTGGGACAAAGCTAGAGATAGAAAGAATGAGGTGCCTTTGAGGCTCTGGAAGAAGCCAGGGAACTGAGAGCAGAGGACTGCCATTGCTCCTGTGTTCTCCCAAATAGAGCTTCTGGCCCTCCAGTGTCTTCTCCGTCACCCAATGGGCTTTCAGGAAGAAGGTCCTAGCTGCTGGGTGGAAATGGCACCAGGGCCATGTCTCAGATGGGACAGTGCTGGAGTTGGGCAGACAACAGTAGAAGGACTTGCCCTTTAGCTAAGAGGGTAAGGTGGCAAGACCTGTTCCTGGGGTAGGCATGGGCAGGGTTCATGGGCAAGACAGGTTCCTGGTTTATCCAGCAGGCTGGCTATGTTGCTACTCACTCCAAATGAGAGAAGTTTTGGGAAGGAAACTCTGATTGGGGCGTAAACTTTACTGTGTGTAACCTTCTTCCTGTCCCCAAGGTGATTTCCCTCTACCTTGCTTTAAATGCTACCTCCTCCGGGAAAGCCACATTGAATTACCCATACTATCTTGACATCAATTCTCTCTGCCTTCCCCCATCCTTAGACTCCTCAAATTGACCCAGAGTGACACGACATGCTTCTGCCATGTCCGTGGGGAAACCAATCACACCAATAAACTAGTGAAGAGAACAGAGTGGCTGGGGACCATGGATGGGTAGCCCTGCATGGGGAGCACTGTACAGGGAACATTGTGTGGGAGAGCCCTGAATGGGGAGCACCATATGGGGAGCACTGTATGGGGAACAATGTGTGGGGAGCCCTGCATGTGGAGCACCATATGGGGAGCACTGTGTGGGGAACACTGTGTGGGGAGCCCTGGATGTGGAGCACCATATGGGGAACACTGTGTGGAGAGCCCAGCATGGGGAGCACCATATGGGGAGCACTGTATGGGGAACACTGTGTGGAGAGACCTGTATGGGGAATAGTATCTGGAGAACATTATGATGACCTTGGTGCCATTGGAGTGTGAATCATGTGATAATATTATGTTTTCAAAAAGTGAGTAATCTATTTTTAACATAAGTTCTCTTCTGTCCCAGGTGATAAAGGCCAGAAGTGTCCCAAGAGGCCATCTATCTGGTCTAACGACTGTGTCATAGATGAGGGTGTAGGGTGCAGCAAAGGCACAAGACAACTCCCCAGCTTCCAGGCCACACATCAAGCTATCCTCGATCCCAGGAGGCACCTATAGCCTCAGGCTGAGAGGGGCCACTCAGCAGCCATCCTCCATTCTACCCCTCTGCTCAGACATCCCTTCCTCTTCCTTGTACCCATCCTCTGGATGCATGGCTGGAAGGGACTGCCCTCCACTCAGTCAAGCAGCTTTGAGGCACCTCAACCTAGGTTCCAGCTGTGAGTGAGGAGCTTTCCTTGTGAGCCCGAGACTTCTCACACTAACTGTGAGTGCACCCGTCATATGAACTTCCAGGGACCATTGTGAGGTTGTGGGGTCTATTTGGGGGTGTTTATTATGGTTTTAGTTGGCTGTTTGGTTTTTTAAGACTAGGTTTCTTTATGTTGCCTTGGCTGTAGCACTAGTTGTATAGACCAGGCTGGACTCAAACTTACAGAGATCCTCCCCTCTCTGCCTCCTGAGTGCTGGGACTAAAGGCATGCACCATCACCACCAGACCAGGTGATGGTTTGGTTTGGTTTGGTTTTTTGTTTGTTTGTTTGTTTGTTCGTTTTTTGAGATAAAGTCTCATATAAACTAAGCTGACCTCCAGATGATGACTAAGTGGCCCAAGCAGGCAGTGAAGATTTTATTCTGTCTTCTTCCTTAAAAGGCGCTGGGGTTTCAGGCCTGCTTCACCACCTCATCCCTCTTGTTTCTGTGTCAGCCTTCCCTTTCGCTGTATGCTGCATTCAAGCACACAGAACCTGGGGACCTTGATTCCTTTGTTTGATTCCTTTGCTTTCTCAAACATACCCTGCCTCTCCTCACCTGGGAGTGCCTCTAGCTGAACTACCCTCCCTCCATGTTTGCCCAGTCTCCCAGCCAGAGTCCAAGTCAGAGCGAAGATTCTGGGAGGTATCACCTAACCTGAGTCACAGCATCGCGATGGCTCAACCTGCCCAAGACTGAATTATTTACACCATGCCTCTCAATCTCCCCACTGGAGTGTGGTCCAGCTCTGAGATCCTGCAACGTGTTTCCACACACACACACCCCCACACACAGCTTCTGATATTCAAGTCAGCCTGCTGTAGAAATCACAGTAACAAAGGTAGTTGGCTCATCACTGCCTTGGGAATGCTCTGCCACATTAGATTTTCATTAATGAATTCAATTTACTAACTTAGGAAATGTGTTTTACCAAACTGGATCTCATGGAATGTAAGGAAAAAAATGGACCATCGGCAAATATCTTCCTGACCACCCTGCTGTGTGTCTGAAATTCCACTGAACAGTCCTTGCATGGAAATTAGCTACTGCCCTACTGCCCAGGGTTTTGTTTTACTGTTGGTTTGGTTTTGGTTTGGTTTGGCTGTGTCTTAGTTAGGGTTTTACTGCTGTGAGCAGATACCATGACATTTAATTTGGGCTGGCTTACAGGTTCAGAGGTTCAACCCATTATCATCAAGGCAGGAGCATGACAGCATCTAGGCAGGCATGGTGCAGGCAGAGCTGAGAGTTCTACATCTTCATCTGAAGGCTGCTAGAAAACTGACTTCCAGGCAGCTAGGATGAGGGTCTTAAGCCCATGCTCACAGTGACACACCCACTCCAACAAGGCCATACCTCCTACTAGCGCCACGCCCTGAGCCAAGCATATATAAACCATCACAGGGTGTCTGTCTGTCTGTCTGTCTGTCTCTCTGGCTCTCTGGCTCTGTCTGTGTGTGTGAGAGAGAGACAGAGAAAGAGACTAGAGATTAAAATCAGACTTTGCACTTGATAGGTGCTCTACCACAGAGCTATAGTCTTAGCCTAAAGGCTAACTTTTCAATCCACTGTTAAACACTAAAACTTGAGCAATGGGGTGCTGGAAAAATGTGCAGCAGTTAAGAGTGCTTGCTGCTCTTGTAGAGGTTCCTACTTGAGGTCCCAGCACCTACATCAGATGGCTTACAATCACCTATAACTCCAGTTCTAGGAACCTAACATCTTCTGGCCTCTATGAGCACATAACACAGAGACACACGGAGATACATACACACTGAGATACATACACACAGATAGATAGATAGATAGATAGATAGATAGATAGATAGATAGATAGATAGACTTTTTAAAAAAATAAATGGCTGGGTATTAGTAAAGGTATTAGCCTTTAATCCAGCACTCTAGAGGCAGAGGCAGGAAGATCTCTGTGAGTTTGAGACCAGCCTGGTCTACAGAGCTAGCTCAGGACAGCAGAGCTACACAGAGAAACCCTGTCTCAAAAAACAATAGATAGGTAGGTTAATAAAATTAAGCCATAAGAGGTCTCAGTGAGTAAAGGCTCTTGCTGCCAAGCCTGATAACCCCAGTATGACATGGTGGAAAGACAGAACAGGCTCCCACCAAGTGACACACATGTACTCACCTCACAAATTAATTACGTTTAATTAATTAATCGATTTAACACCTTTTAGCAAGAACTAGTGTCTTGAGCCCTGGAAGAACTGAAGTTGAGACCCGTTGCTACGGTCTGAACATGTCTCCCTAAATTCTTATGTTGAATCCTAACCTCGGGCTTGACGTCAGAAGGTCGAACCTTACAGCAAGTCAGGCAGTCTAGAGGGCTGAGCCCTCATGAATGGGGTTAGCTGCCTTCTGCAAGAGACCCCGGAGGGCTAGCTGCCCCATTACCACAAGAAGACACAGTAGGAGGGTTCCATCTATCAGGAAGTGGACCTCCACCAGATACTAAATAATCAGTTGGTACTTTGACCTTAAGCATCTTGGTCTGCAAGACTGTGAGAAATGTTTCCTGTGTATAAGCTTCCGACCCACAGTGTTTTATTACAGCAGCCTGGACAGACTAAGACACCTGGCACAGCGAGTGACATTTGGGTGGGCATACAGATGATGGTGACCCCTAGAAGGGATCAGGAAGACATCATGTGCCTTTAAAATAGCTGAGGAAACCAAGACTTCGCCACATCCAAAAGTAACTGGGTTGGGACCACAGAACCCTCGAGACAGGTCAGGACTCCAGCTCCCAGGGCAGTACTCTTTCCAGAACACACTCTACAACTGACAAGCAAGCGTCAGCCAAGAAGCTCCCAACAAAAGTAGCGGTGACCCAAGGTTCCAGCAACTGTGACATATACCTTGTGAAGTCGAAACTATATTCAGGTCAGTCTCTGGAGTGAGCCATGTTTGAAGCCATCACTCCCAGGGAAGCTCAGGAAAATAAATCAAAGTATATTTGGTGTGGGTGTTGGTTGGTTGGTTGGTTAGTTGGTTGGTTGGTTGGTTGGTTGGTTGGTTGGTTAGTTGGTTAGTTAGTTAGTTGGTTGGTTGGTTGGTTGGTTGGTTGGTTTGTCTTAGCCACTTTGTATTCAGGGCTTTGTTTTGTTTTGTTTTCTCTTATAAATGATATACTTAGAACTTGGGTCTAGGAGATGGATCAGCAGGCAAACACTCTAGCACACAACCTAACATCCAGAGTTCAATCACTGGGACCCATGTTAAAGTCCGGTTCTCCTATGGTGAGAAGGAAGGCAAGAATAAAACAACCAGCTGGCTGCTCCTGGGTCAGCCAGCCCGGACGACTCAGCACAGTGTAGCAACAGAGACAAGTGGGACTTGCCCCCAACAAGGCTCAAGGTGAGGACAGACTACTGGAGCTGTCCTCTGACCTCCACATGAGCATTGTCCTTAAGGTCAATGTCCAGTTAAATAGCACAGCTGCTAGTAGAAGTTAAAAGGTTTCTTGCTGAGCTGGGCATGGTAAGGGACTCCTTTAATCTCAGCGCTAGGGAGGCAGAGGCAGGCAGATCTCTGAGATCAAGACCAACTTGGTCTCCAGGGTGAGTTCCAGGACAGACAGAACTACAGAAAAAAAAAAAAAAAAAACCTTGTCTTGAAAAAGAAAGAAAGGAGGGGGTTGGTGAGATGGCTCAGCAGGTAAGAGCACTAACTGCTCTTCGGAAAGTCCTGAGTTCAAATCCCAGCAACCACATGTTGGCTCACAACCACCCGTAATGAGATCTGACGCCCTCTTCTGGTGCATATGAAGTCAGCTACAGTGTACTTATGTATAATAATAAATAAATCTTGCTTTGTAAGAAAGAAAGAAAGAAAGAAAGAAAGAAAGAAAGAAAGAAAGAAAGAGAGAGAGAAAGAAAGAAAGAAAGAAAGAAAGAAAGAAAGAAAGAGAGAGAGAGAGAGAGAGAGAGAGAGAGAGAGAGAGGGAGGGAGGGAGGGAGGGAGGAAGGAAGGAAGGAAGGAAGGAAGGAAGGGAAGAGAAAAAAGAAAAAAAGTTCCTTGTTACCCACAACCATACTGATTGCTGAGGGCTCTTCCGAACATGCCTGGTTTCTGCTTGCATGATGGCCAGCACTGCACACAAACACGTCAGTACTCAAGAACACTCAGTGACTCTCATTGCTCAAATATGAATTCTGGCTGGGAATCAAGCCCTACTGCTGCCCCCTGGCTCCTCTGTCTCAAGTCCAGCTCCCCTCTCTCCTCTTGCTAAAATCTCATCCCACAGCAATCCCAACAGCAATGCTGGCACAAAGTTCCCTGTATTTCCCTGTGTCTCCTCCTTCCTCCCTATCCCCACCTGAAAAACACTCTCTGTCATCTACATGGTTGATCGTTTCACTTGTTTGTTTCTTTTAGACAGGCTCTCACTATGTAGTCCCAGATAGCCTGGAATCTGCTATGTAGACCAGGCTGGCTTCAAACTCCTGGGCATCTGCCTGCCTCTGCCTCCCAAGTGCTGGGATTAAATGCATGGGCCACCATACCAGGCCAAATGGTTTCTAAGCAAAATATGTGTTTGTTCATGTATTTGTGCATCATATTCTGAATATCCACATACAAGAGCAGAAGATATACCCCTCATACACCATACACAATTTTTTCTTCCTTCCTTCCTTTTTTTCTTTTCTTTTCCTTCTTTTCTTTCTTTCTTTCTTTCTTTCTTTCTTTCTTTCTTTCTTTCTTTCTGGTACTTTGAGTCAGGGTTTCTCTGTGTAACCCTTGCTGTCCTGGAACTCATTCTGTAAACCAAGTTGGCCTCACATTCTTAGATCCACCAGCCTCTGCCTCCTTCTGAGTGCTGGGATTAAAGACATGCACCACCATGCTCATCCCATACAGCACAAATTGTAATTTAAGAAGACTACAGCCTTAAGTGTAAGGGCTAGAGCATTATAAAACCCTTAAAGGTTGAGCTTGAGGCAAGCATGGTGGAATAAATCCATAGACCCAGAGCAGGGGACATAAAGGCAGGAAAATCTGGAGTTCAAGAAACTTTGTCTCTGGGCAAGAGAGATGGCTCACCAGTTTAGAGCACTGTTGCTTTTGCAGAACCCAGATTCAATTCCCAGCACCGCCATGGTGACTCACAACCAAATGTAACTCTGCTCCTAGGGAATTCGCCCCCCACCTCTGACTAGGTACACACACGGTGCAAATATGTAAGCAAAACATTCATACAAATAAAAATTTTAAAAATTTAAAGGAACCTTGTCTCAAAAAAGTCATGGTGACTCATGCCTTTAATCCCAGGATTCTGGAGGCAAAGGAAGGTGGATGTCTGTGAATTCAAGGCCAGCCAGGTCTACATAGTGAGTTTCAGGACATCTTGGGCTACATAGTGAGATCCTTTTCCAAAATTTTTTTTATTAATGATGGTAAAAGCTGAAGAAAGCCGGGTGGTGGTGGTGCACGCCTTTAATCCCAGCACTTGGGGGGCAGAGGCAGGTGGATTTCTGAGTTCGAGGCCAGCCTGGTCTACAGAGTGAGTTCCAGGACAGCCAGGGCTACACAGAGAAACCCTGTCTCAAAAAACCAAAAAAAAAAAAAAAAAAAAAAAAAAGCTGAAGAAAATTAATAAGTTGGGTATCATCAAAATCTAAATTGGGGCTAGAGAGAGGTTCTAAATTCAATTCCCAGCAACCACAAGGCAATTCAGAGAATATGAGTTCTGATGCCCTCTTCTGGCATGCAGGTGTATATGTAAATACAGCACTCATATACATTAAGTAATTGAATAAAATAATCTAAAGCCTTTAAGGCTGGGGAGATTGCTTGCATAAGTAAAGTGCTTGCACACAAACGTAAGGACCTGAGTTTGGATCCTGAGCACCCATGTAAAGAGCAGAGCCTGGGAGGCCGAGACAGGAGGATCTCTGGGGATGGCTGGATAACCAGTCTAGCCAATAGGTGAGCTATAGTGTTTATGAGAGATACTGTCAAAAAATAAAGGGAAGTGATTGAAAAAGACACTCAATATTGATGTGTGCATGTCTGTCTGTCTGTCTGTCTGTCTATTCGTACTTTGTACTACAAAGGATACAGGCAAGAAAGAAAAGAAAGCAAGGCACAGTGGCACACCTTGCAGTCTCAGTTACTGAGGAAGCTGAGACAGGAGGGTTGTCTTAGGGTTTTACTGCTGTGAACAGACACCATGACCAAGCAAGTCTTATAAAAAAACAAAAACAAAAACATTTCTTGGGGCTGGCTTACAGGTTCAGAGGTTCAGTCCATTATCATCAAGGTGGAAGCATGGCAGTATCCAGGCAGGCATGGCGCAGGCAGAGCTGAGAGTTCTATGTCTTCATCCAAAGGCTGCTAGTGGAAGACTGACTAACAGGCAACTAGGGTGAGGATCTTAAGCCCACATCCACAGTGACACACCTACTCCAACCAGGTCACACCTATTCCAACAAGGCCACACCTCCAAATGGTGCCACTCCCTGGCCCAAGAATATACAAACCATCACAAGGGTCTTTTGAGCCCCTGGGGTTCAAG
This sequence comes from Mus musculus, assembly GCF_000001635.26. NCBI lineage: Eukaryota > Metazoa > Chordata > Mammalia > Rodentia > Muridae > Mus > Mus musculus. Next base: position 74,608,004 of record NC_000077.6, read on the forward strand.
GACAACCTACACAGACAGAGTGAAGAGGATCAGGAGTTCAAGAATAGCCTTAGCTGCCTAGTGAGTTGTAGGTATGCCTGAGCTTCAACAGACCCTGTCCCCATATGGGAAGCTGACTCAGAAAAGTGTTTGCCAGACCTCACTTTGATCCCTAGAGCCCACATAAAAAAAAACCAAGAGCATAATCCCAGTTCTGAGGAGGTAGAGGCAGGCAGGTCCTTAAGGCTTGCTGGCCTGCCAGTTTAGCATATTCAGTGAGCTACCCTGTGTCAAAAAGCAAGTTAAGGGCCTGGGATCCTCCATTCTGGGAGATCCAACACCCTCTTCTGGTCTCCATGAGCCTCAGGTTTGCATATGGTACTTAGACAGGCATGTAGGCAAGTCACCCACACACATAAAATAAAAATAAATAAACCTAAAAAATACTTTTGAAAAGTAGGGTGTCTTAGTTAGGGTTTCTATTCCTGCACAAACATCATGACCAAGAAGCAAGTTGGGGAGGAAAGGGTTTATTTAGCTTACACTTCCATACTGCTGTTCATCACCAAAGGAAGTCAGGACTGGAACTCAAGCAGGTCAGAAAGCAGGAGCTGATGCAGAAGCCATGGAGGGATGTTCTTCACTGGCTTGCTCAGCTTGCTCTCTTATAGAATCAAGACTACCAGCCCAGAGATGGTCCCACCCACAAAGGGCCTTTCCCCCTTGATCACTAATTGAGAAAATGCCTTACAGTTGTATCTCATGGAGGCATTTTCTCAACTGAAGCTCCTTTCTCTGTGATAACTCCAGCTGTGTCAAGTTGACACAAAACTAGCCAGTACATAGGTTGAACAGTGCCTGAGAAACAGCATCAGAGGTTGTCCTTGCACTCAGAAGCCTCATTCTCACATGCACAGCTGTACACACACACACACACACACACACACACACACACACAATGGACAAATGAAAAAAAAACATCAAGGGTGACAAGAACAATTATTTGGGGCAGATAAGATTGTTCAGCGGGCAGAGGCACTTGCCACCAAGCCTAAAGACCTGAATTCAATCACCAAGACCTGTGTGTTAGAAAGAATAGACTGCTGAAAGTTGTCCTCAGACCTCCATACTGTGCCTCGGCACACACATGCACACAGACACACACAATAAATAAATGTAATAATTTTAAAGCATTACTGCAAAACAGAACTCTATGCTATATCAGGAGCAACCTCACAAGTGTTTGCTCTGTGTGTGTGTGTGTGTGTGTGTGTGTGTGTGTGTGTGTAAGAGAGATGAGCGTGCAGATACCCAAGAAAGTCAAAAGAGGGTGAAAGATCCCATTGAGCTGGGATTACAGATGGTTTTGAGCCATCTCAGTCCTTCTCAGTGAATTTGAATGGCCGGCCAGGCTGAGGTGGAGGGACAGTCCAAAAGCTAAACAAACAAAAAGAATAAAACACTTGAGTAAGACCCAAGTTCCAATCCTCACTTCAACATGTGTTTGTGTGTTTTCTTCCTTTCTTTCTCTCTTCTCTCTCTCTCTTTCCTTTGTGTGTGTGTGTGTGTGTGTGTTCTCTGTGTAGCCCTGGCTGTCCTGGAACTTACTCTGTAGACCAGGCTGGCCTCGAACTCAGAAATCAGCTTATCTCTGCCACCCAAGTGCTGGGATTAAAGGCATGGGATACCATTGCCCGGCACTCTCTTTCTTTCTTTCTTTCTTTCTTTCTTTCTTTCTTTCTTTCTTAAAAGATTTATTTATTTTATGTATATGAGTGCCTGTAGCTGTCTTCGGACATTCAGAAGAGGGCATTGTATCCTGTTACAGATGGTTGTGAGCCACCATGTGGTTGCTGGGAATTTAACTCAGGACCTCTAGAAGAGCAGTCAGTGCTCTTAACCGCTGAGCCATCTCTCCAGGCCCCAATGTGTGTCTTCTGTGTGACCTTGAGGTGTGCTAACTAACTTCCCCTGAGTCTTAGTGAATAATTGAGTCAACCGCAATACCTGAGTTCTGATTACTGCAGAGTCGTGGGAAGTGCTCTGAATGCTGCTGTCAGAATCCTAACACTTGGAGTCCCACCAAACAGAGACCAGGCCCTTGGCAGCCCTGAGCATTCAGACATAAGGATACATACGAGGGACGTGGTTCCAAGGGCCACCAGGTTCGGGTGACAGTGAAGGGGCTACAACACATAGAACCCTCTCAGCCAGCACTCTGGTAACCTGACACTTGACTGAGAACCGAGGTGGGGGAAGGGGTAAGTGTCCAATCTGATCTACACTTGAATCCCTTCCCATTCCCATACATCCTAGGCCTATTCCTCTGAGCCCGGGTCCAAGGACTCATCCCACTGAACCTTTTGGAGGTGAGCTGGGTCATCTCTTTGAAGAGAAAGGTGGGGCCATGGCTGGTGTCTTCTTGGAACTCCAGTTCTAGACTCTACCTCAGGCAGCAGGACTGCAGGTAAGCATGTACCCCCATGATTCAAATGGGAAAGCTGATGTGAGGTGAAAGGCGAGGGAACGAGAGAACCCCACCCGTGTGCCTGTGGAAGGGACTGCAGCCCCTCCAAAGCTCGGAGTAACCAGCAGGGTCTGACTTTCCTTTGAATCTTTAAGTCCTACTGCGGCTACCCCGCAAGCCTGAGCCAGGTATCCGCTGCTTTCCCTAAGCATCCAGACACGGGATACTGGGGAACATGGGTTCCGGGGCCCGACTCTAAAAGCACCTGGGATGCTGCACGGAGACGCTGAGTGGCTTTGAGCTGGCAGCTCAGCTCCTCTGTTAACCCGTCCCTATGCCTCTCCGATCGGAAAGAAACTTTGGGCCGGCGTCCCCGCTCCCGGGCCTCGCGGAGCCCACTCACCAGCGCACCAGCTGCCAGCGGTTCTCCCCGGGCGCCCGGCGGCCCGCCATGCCTGCTCCGGCCGCTCCCTGCGCTGCGGAGGCAGCTCCAGCTGCAGCAGGACCAGTGCCCAGCGCGCTAGCAGCCGTGGGGACACCGCGGGACCCAGTGGCGCTCATCTTTCGGGCGGCCGTGTGCCCCACCCTCAGCCGATCCGCCGGGTCACCGCGCTTCTCTGCTGCAGCGCGCCGGACCGCCCTATCTCCCTAGCCTCTTTGCCGGCCCATGGCCTCACCCTGCCAAATATCTGGGTTTCTTTGGAGCATCGAGCCGAGAGTCAGGTTCTCAGAGTCCCTTAGCCCCGTTGTGCTTTGCCCCTTTAAACAGTGTGTTCTACTTACCATAAACATTAGGCATTTAAAAACAAAACAAAATGAAACAACAACAACAAAACAACCCAAATTCTCTCAAATGCCTAAAATAAAAGCAAATGTGCCATATGAACGATTAAAATATTATAATACAGAGGTAATTAAAACAGTACGATGCCATCAGGGTAGACACTGTCCACCCTAGCCCAGCCCCATCCAAGCAGTCACCCTTCCATCTACCCCAGATTCAATTCGTTGCTGGAGAAGTTCCGAGACTAGCCTGGCTGACCGGATCAGAAGCTCCAGGCAACCCAAACCCGGTTTAAAGGAGCTCAGTTAGAAATGTCTGTAGAGCCAGGCATTGTAGGTTTTTTTTCCCCTGTAACTGCAGGGCTCAGGAGGCAGAGGCAGAAAGGTCAGTAGTTCAAGGTCACCCTTATCTACATAGCCGGATGAAGGCCAGCTTGGTTTACCTAAGACCTGTAAAGGAAGGAAGGAACAACCCCACCCCCACCCCCACCCCAATCAAAGAGGAGGAGGAAAAGAAGGAGGGGGGAATGCTTATAGAGACTGCACGTTCCGGGAGTCCTCCCATATTAGCACAAAATCTGTTTTCCTTTGTTTTGTGTTTCTAAATGGTATCTTATTATATAGGCTGCCCTCAAACTTTTGGCAGTCCTCCTGCCTCAGTCTCCAAGTGCTGGGATTGCAAGAGTGCACCATCACACTGGGAAACCCTTTGACTTTACAGGGGAGAAACTATACAGCGGGAAGCACAAAGTCTGGTTCCCCTGTGAGATCCTGGAGCTAACATCTAGTGCAAACATGCTTTAGAGAGAGAGAGAATGTCCAAAGAGGAGCGAGCAGAGAGGATGGAGCTGAGAAGTCTTTGCCTAGCATCTGCAAAGCCAGCTCTCCAGCTGGCAGGGCACACCTACAATCCCAGCACCCAGGGGGTAGAGGCAGGAGGCTCAGAAACCCATGATCACCCTCAGCTACATTGCAAGGTCTAAGGTGAAGCCAGCCTGGAATATGTAGAAGGCGGGGCAGAGCAAGGGAGGAGGAAGGGAGAGGGGAGGAGGGGGGAGGAGGAGGAGGAGGAGGAGGAGGGGGAGGAGGAGGAGGAGGAGGAAGAGGAAGAGGAGGAGGAGGAGGAGGAGGAGGAAGAAGAAGAAATTTCCAGGGAAAGACCGGCATAGTGGCTCATGATTTTAATCTCAGAATGCAGAGACAGGGGGATCACTGTGAGTTCCAGACCAGCCTGGTCTATATAGTAAGACCCTATTTCAAACAAACAAATAAAAATGTTTCCAGGGATTGACCTGCTTGCTACTGACCTTTGCCATTCTGTCCATAGGTTCCACCTCCACTATACGTTAAAAACCAAGATTACAAATGTGGGTCCGATGGCATGCATCTGCACTCCTGGGTACTTACAAGACTGAGACAGAATAGCTTAAGCCCAGAACTTCAAAGCCAGTCTGGACGATAGTTAAGAGGTTTTTATTTTCTTAATATCAAGGGTCCATAAATCCTAAGGATCCCCACCCAGGATCCCCACAGCATCTCAAGTAAACAGTGGCAGGAAGATACACATACCCACATGTCAGCACTGCAGGAATACCATCCAAGGGAAAGAAAGAAAGAAAGAAAGAAAGAAAGAAAGAGAGAGAGAGAGAGAGAGAGAGAGAGAGAGAGAGAGAGAGAGAAAGAAAGAAAGAAAGAGAAACAAGCACAGTGGTTTGGAAGCAGAGTGTCTAGCATAGGGGCTGACAATTTCTTCTAAGCATCTTTTCTTTAATCTTGTCCAGTGAAATTAACCTGTAGACTAAAGAAACCAAAAAGAAAGTCTAAGATCAGTGGGTGAAAGTATGTCGAGTGTGTATGTGGTTGTCCTGTAATCTCAGCACTAGCAAGGCTGAGGTTGAATTGTCTTGAGTTTGAGGTTAGCCTGAGCTACTTTTGTGAGTTCTAGGTCATCCTGGGCTATGGTGAGAGACCCTGTGTCAAACGGAAAGGGCTAGAGGTGTAGTTCAGTTTGGCAGAGTTCTTGTCTAACATGCACTAAGCATATTAGACAAATCTAGCACTGCATAAAACAAGGCCTCGTGGCTCATGCATGTAATCCCAGCATCTGGGAAGTGGGGGGCAGGGTGATCAGAAACTCAAGATTATTCTCAGCTACGTGGTGAGTTGGAGGCTAGCCTGGAATGCCAGAAACCCAGAGTTAAAAAGAAGGCAGGAGGGACAAACATTAAAGATGGGGGAAGGGGAATTATAGTTTTAATTATGAGTACATCCTACTCTAAGATGTCCTAGCCTGGGAGCATGAGGACCTGAGTTCAAATTTTCAGAATCCACTTACAAAGCTGGGTGTGGCTGCACGCACCTGTAACCCGATGCTTGGGATAGGGTGCAGAGTCGGGATGGAGGCTGTGACTTGCTGGCTGCCAACTCAGCTGCAGATTGTGTAGGAGCCCTCCCTCAGGGGAGTCAGGCAGAAAGGGATAGAATGGAAAACACCCAGCTTCCTCCACCCAATGCACATGTGCACACAGGAATACAAAGAAACAGGCACGCAAAATAATTATCTACAATATGTACACAATCACACCTGTTACCTGGATGGTGAAATTACAGCAAACCCTATATTCTTTGTTAAAGATGTACAAAAAAAAAACCAAACAACCAAACAAAAAAACAGCAAAAAATGAGCTCCAGGTTCAATGAAAAGACTTTTCCTCAAAAAGACAAGGTGGAGTCCTGAAGAAGAGATGGCTCAGTGATTAGCATTGCTAGCTGCTCTTCCAGACATCCTGAGTTCAAATCCCAGCAACCACATGGTGATTCACAACCATCTGTAATGGGATCTGATGCCCTTTTCTCACATACAAGTATACATGCAGATAGAGCACTCATATGCATTAGTTAAATAAATAAATAAATAAATAAATAAATAGGTAAATCTCTTAAGAAAACTACAAGGTGGAGAGAAGACTAAGGGAAGCATCCTGACAACTTCTGGTCTCCACATGTGCTCCTCAAACAAGCACACTCTCCCACTCCTCACACATTTATGCCCCCTCATGCATAAGTGTGTAACAGTTGTCATGAAGAGGTTGCAGGATTGCAAGACTTCTCCAGTGAAGGTATTTAAAAAAAAAAAAAATTCTCCTCACCCTAGAGAGGACACCAACAGACCAAAGAAGTAATCCCACCTAAGTCTAGCTTAGTGAACCAATGAATGTCCCAGGGCTCTTTAGGTGACCATAAGGGAGGAGTTACTTACAGGTGCGTGGGTCACAACTTATGAAAACTCACCTGAAATGCCCTGCACCACTTGCAAACAGCTTGGCTAATGGGAGAGTTTTCTTGCCGAGGCAATTGTTACTGCTTCAACAACCTTAAGGAGAGGTTTTGTGAATCTTGTAAGTTTCAGGAACTTCCAGGAACTCTTAAATTTCTTTAGCTTCTTCCATATTATAAGCCTCCCTTCTGAAGGGAATGCTTCCACAATAGTATAGATGCATAAACAAAAGTCATAGTAAAACTTGAAAATGTCGTACTATGAAAATTATGTAAACCATCATGTTCATGAAAACCCTAGAAGAGGGGTCACATGTGCAGCTCAATGGTAGAGTGTTTGCTTTGCATGCCCAAGGCCCTAGGGCTGGTCCCCAGCACCCCAAAAAAAGAAAAGAAAGGCGAAACTTGACAATACACAAAAGTAATACTCTAGTAGCTTTATTTTTGTTGCTGTGCCTTTTAATCTGTCAGGGTAGAATTAGTAGCTATACCTTTTCATCACAGCACTGAGGAGGCAGAGGTGGGCAGGCAAGCCAGTGCTGCATAGAGAAACCTCCATCTCAAAAGACATTAAAAAAAATGGAAGTAAGAAGTGGTATACCTAAGGGAAGAGATACATTATGTGTAATGAAGCTAGTGAAAATTGGGAAAAGAAAGAAAGAAGACCATGTTTATACTAGAGCACCAAGAATTTGGGAATCAGTTGTCCAAGAGCAAAGATACTGACCTAAAATTGAGTGATTCCAGGCATAGGCAGGTGGACACCGTGGGATTCTTTAAATAGAGCTCAGTCAAGTGAACACCAGGTTGTGGGGTGGGAGGTGAATAAAAAACATAGAAAAATGATATGCATGTGTAAGAATGGGAAAAGGTACGGTGGAAGCTCCTGATCCACCTGCCCTGAATGGAGGAGTTCATGGACAGGGTTGAAGTCAAAGGGATGAGTCTGAGACTCAACTCTGATCTAGAACACATATCTCCATCATTATCATCACCATCATTATCATTGTCATCATCACAGTCTCCACCATCACCACCATCATCACCATCATGATCACCACCACTACTGCCATCTCCTCTTGACGAGCTAGTGGTGGGCCAGGATGGATCAGAGACTCAAGAAAGTTAGAGCTGAAGGCATTCAAGTCCTTGCACACTTTGCCCATCACCACTATGGTGCTTTCAACCACAGCCGGGTTCATATCTCCGGGAGGCCCGATGCTGCTGCTGCAGGTTAAGCTTTCTTACCACTAGGTGGACTAGGGCTGTAACCCAGGCTCTGCTGTTTCCCCAATGTGATGTTTTGGGTAATCTCCTTTCAGATTCCTTTTCTCCATCTGCAGATAGGAATTGCCTTTGCCATAGGAATCTTCCAAAGTTTAGAGGAACCTGCATAGATAAAGTGCCTCGCTCAGAATACTTTCTATTCTAAGGTGGCTTATACACTTCTGTGTGCTTTTTCTTTCACTTTGCTATGAACTTAACTTCAAAAGCAGGAAATTTTTAAGTATTTAACAGATTCTCTGGCACACACATATTGCTCTGTAAATGTTCATTGTTGTCACTGTTGCTGTGGGCACAGTCATCGCAGAATGACCTCCTCGATGTCTCTAGGCCTCCTCCAACCTCACCCTGCTGTGCACACAGCTTTGCTCCTATTACTGTGTAGCAGCTGATGGGTTCTACAGCTCCTCCAAGGAAACGGCTCTAAGAAACCCAGCCCTAGAGCCCAGGTCCTGGCTCTTTCATGGTGGTCTCCTGCTCCTGACTTCAGTTTCTTTGATGGGCTGTTCATTGCTTGGGTGCTCTTATATGTTATTTAGGACTTTGCAGGCAAATGTGTTGTGAGTTTCTATAGGGCAGCTGTAGAGGACTCTCATATCCAGTGGGTCCTGGTTGAACCTGGTTAGATGCAAGGACTCTGTAAGCAACACATTTTGTCTCATGGTTGCAGCCTGGATGGAATAGGGTTACCACTCAAACAAGTCCCTATGGCTGTTTGCTTTAGCTGCTAAAAGCCAGAGTCCCAGGACTCATCTTTATCCAGGGCAAGGAGAACATCTGGGAGTTGGTCATAGCAATCCTTTCCACATATCTCTCTCTCTCTCTCATTCTCTCTCTCTCTCTCTCTCTCTCTCTCTCACACACACACACACACACACACACTACATTTGAACTTCACCTCACAACATTTTGAAATTTCTGTTTTTTATTTCATTTTATGTGTATAGGTGTTTTGCCCAAGAGTGTCTGTCTGTCTGTCTGTCTGTGTATCACTTGCATGCCTGGTGCCCGTGATATCCAAAAGAGGGTGTCAGTTTCCTTAAAACTGGAGTTACAGATGGCTGTGAGCTGCCGTGTAAGTGCTGGGAACTGAACCTGGGACCTCTGGATGAGCAGCCAGTGCTCTTTACCATTGAGCCATTTTCCAGCCCCTTATATTTTTATTTTTATTTTAAGCATATACGTGTTTTACCTGTACAAATGTCTACGCACTATGTGCATGTCTGGTGCCTGGGGATACCAGAGGAAGGCATCAGATCCCCTGGAGTTGGAGTTACAGATGATTGTAAACTGCCATGTGGGTGCTAAACCAGGGTCCTCTGGAAAAGCAGCCTGTGCTCCTAACCACTGAGACATTTCTCCAGCCATCCCTTGAGATACTTTTTGAGATTGGGGGGGGGGGTTGTTTTGTTTTGTTTTTTATTTTGGAGACAGGGTTTCTCTGTGTAGCCCTGGCTATCCTGGAACTCACTCTGTAGACCAGGCTGGCCTCGAACTCAGAAATTCACCTGCCTCTGGCTCCCAAGTGCTGGGATTAAAGGTGTACGCCACCACCGCCTGGCTTGAGAATCCTGTTGATAGATGTTGTCCTTCCCAGCTTATTGAAGAAGTGTGATTCTAAGGGTTCGGGGGTACAGTGGCTTATGCCTATAATTCCAGCAATCCAGAGTTGAGTCGAGATTACCACAAGTTCAAGAACAATTTAGCTTCTGGGTCAGACTCTGTCTCAAAAACAAAACAAAATGAACAAGCAAAAAGAACAGGAGGAAAAGGAAGAGAAGAAGGGGGAGCTCAGAGAAGCTAAGAGTTTTCTAGAATTTTCTAGAATTATTCAGCTGCTAGAGGTAGTATAGCTAATATCAGAGTTTCAGATTCTTTCATACCATGTCTTTTGGAGACGGAAAACATTTTTTAAAGTTCTGATACCTCATACAATTGAGTGCATTAGTTAGTTTATCATAATCTGTATCCCCACAGGAGACCCTCACAGCTTAGGAATGCTGTCCTGTAAGGGCAGGAAGGAATTGAGAACAGGACCCACTGGCCTTCCCAACCAGAAATTACTTACGCATGCTGAAAACCAGCCTAGAGCAGAGCTACAAACTACAGATCATGTGAGGTTCGAACAAAACACAAGCACCTATTAAATACAAAGTGCCAGTCAAAACAGCTAAGACTTTCAATTCTGCCATGAGAAGCTAAAGTTTTTATTCATTGACACCCAAGTCCACTTAAGCCTAAGAGATTTACAAGAGAGCTGAGTGTGGTGGTGTATGCATGTAATGCCAGCACTCAGGAGGCTAAAACAGGAGGATCTGGAGCTTAAGGTCAGCCCAGGCTACAAAATGAGTTCAAGGCCAGTTAGGACTAAGTGACACCTTATTTAAAAGAAGAAGAGGAAGAGGAAGGAAGAAGAGAAAATAATCTTGAGATGGTAATGCACACCCTTATACTCAGAACTCAGGAAACAGGCATGAGGATCTCTGTGAATTCAAGGCCAGCCTGGTCTATGAAGCAATAGAGTTCCAGGCCAGCAAGAGCTACACACATAGTTTTTTTTTTGTTTGTTTGTTTTTTTTGGTTTTTCGAGACAGGGTTTCTCTGTATAGCCCTGGCTGTCCTGGAACTCACTCTGTAGACCAGGCTGGCCTTGAACTCAGAAATCCGCCTGCCTCTGCCTCCCGAGTGCTGGGATTAAAGGCGTGCGCCACCACGCCCGGCTAGCTACACACATAGTAACGCCTTGTTTAAAAGCAAAATTAAGGCCTTGTAGAAATTTGGCTCAACAAGAAAGTAAATATTTGGCTTGTAATGGAGTGAGGTATTCCAGACCAAACTTTAGGTCTGAGTCCTTAAAGACCACCTCTCCCTTCAGCATGATAAGGTAGGATTGGAAATGTGTTGCCTTTGGGAACTCCGAGCCTCCTGAACCCCTGTCATCAACCATCATGTGTACAGGTGTCTAGTGAGCCCCCACACTATAGTGAGCACTGTACAGGTATTAACTCATTTAATTCTCACAACAACCCAATGGTGCACTCCATACACCACCATCTCTCCAGAGAAGAGAAAGATGCTGATGGTGCCAGAACTCTAAGATGAGCAGAGTAACTCTAGAAATCTGTTTACAGAAGAAAGGAAAAGGAGGAGGAGGAGAAGAAGGAAGAGGAGGAGGAGAAGGAGGAGGAGGAGGAGGAGGAGGAGGAGGAGGAGGAGGAGGAGGAGGAGGAGGAGGAGGAGGAGGAAGAGACCCGGCTCAACACCAATAGTGCCTTATGCGCCTTATACTTTTTACGGACTTTGGAATTTATAAAAGATCTTTTCTTGATTCTGGGTACCATCATATAAGAGGTGAGGTGATTCACCCAAGGTCACAAAACTAGTGAGACATCTGGCACAGCTTTGCTGCTGCCTCTACCAGGAACACATTTTCAGACTATCCAGCAGCTCTCGAATACCCCAGCTCGTGGGTACCCCAGCAGGCAGCGGGCGCTGCCTCACTTAGAGAGGCGGAGCGGATCCTGGCCTGTGGGCCTGGGCGCTGTCCGCGGTGCTGATCGGTCGCCGCGTCCCTGCTCGCCTAGTCGTCTGTGGTGTCTCGGGCTCCCTCCTCAGCTCCCAGCCAGGGCCGGATCCGAGGATTCTGCTGCTCGCGGGGTGCGAAGGCCCGGATCCTGGGGCTCCCCGAGGTCCCAGGGTTCCCCTCCCCCGCCCCAGCCTCCCCTCCCCCCGCCCCGCCCACGGCCCCTCCCCGAGCGCCCCAGGTCCCTCCCTTCCCCCTTATCTCTCCCACCCCCCGCCCCCTCCAGCTCGTTCGCCAGTTCCGGTCACGTTGCTGGGTGTTTACGCCCGAAGCCTGCCCTAGGCCCCCCACCTCTGCGCCCCGGAGCCCCCCAGAGCCCTGGAGTCCGCACCCCACAGCCTCGCAGCAGTTGATGGCGCCGCAGCCGGGCCGCGCTCTGCGGATCCATGAGCGCAGCTAGCGCGGGAGAAGAGCTCTTCCAGAGACCCAGCGAGGCCCGGGCCGGGCCCGGCGGCTCTCTCGGGTCCGCAGGTGAGCAGGCCGGCGGTGGGTGTAGAGGGTGGGCGCTGGCTGGGTGATCAGGGTGATGAAGAGAGCCCCTGAGCTCCGGCTCCGCCTGGAGGGCTGCGCGGGGTCTGGCACCGCAGCGCGCGAGAGGCGGGCAGGACGCGGGCTGCTGGCAGAAGTTGTCCTCCGCCGCCAGACCCGAGCCCTTCCCGGCATTGGCAGGGGGTCCAAAGCAGTCCAGACCACCACTCGCACCGTTCTGCCTGCTCTTCGTATCCTGGCTGGTTCCTCTCTTCCCTATACCCTGTGGTATCCATAACCCTCAACCCTGCCCCCCACCCTGCAGACCCCCTAGTTCTGGGTGTCAAATTCGAGGCATAAACTACAGAGCATCAAGATTGAAAGGTGGGTCAAGTTTTTCCCGACACCCCACTCCCATGTACCTGAATCCTCAGCAATGCTGAGGTTGGGGTTGTGGGATCTTCAGTGGAGCGGGGAGCCAGAGTTGAGGGGTGTCTGGGAGGAGGGACTCTGTAGTGCGGAGGATCACAGGTCCTTAGAGAATGTCTCTGCTACCAGCCCCCACCTTGCAGACAGAGTCCCAGACACTTGTCAAAGGCCAGATCTTGGTTCCAGACTCGTCCTCAGGAGAGCCAAGGACTTAGAGGGGGTGGCAGAGTAATTATTTTTTAATACGTGTACTCACTTGCCCTGGTGATTCCCAGTAAGACTCAATTCATTCTCTCGGCTTCACTCTTGGCTGTGTGGTTTGTTTCTTGCAAGGAATTCCCAGAGTCCAAACTGCCCGCAAGAAGGCTCTAAAATGCAAAGGAGAAGTCAGATTTCAGGAGACAGAAACTGGGTGGAGTGTAGGAAGCTAGGGCATGGCTGTACAGGGAGAGAGTTTATCTGGAGAGCAAGAGGTAGAATCCAAAAAACAACAACAAAAAAGAGGTTTAGCCAGCAGATGTAAAGTGTGGCTGCCTTCTGAGGAGCTATGTGTTACAGGGTGAGTGCCTCAAAGTGTCTCCTAGGTGTCAGCACAGTTGTGCATGTCCGGCAAAGGGCTTTACCTCTCTGGGGTCCTGTTTCTTCATCTCTGGAGTGGATGTACTAGTAGGACCATCAGTGTACAGATGAGTTAGTGTGTATGGAGCTGAGGACGGTACTGAGAGTTAGTGTGTGCTAGCATTTGTGCCTGGGTCTTCAGGCCTGGACCTAGGAAGGCTTCTGAGATCTGTGCTCCTCTTGCCATGGGCTTCTGAGTCAGATGATGAAGAGGAATAATGACTAAGAAAAATAAAGAACATATAGATTCGTTTATCCACTCATCCATAACTCAGCCTCTCCCAGCTCATAGATCTACTTTGGCTTTAGGAAACAACAAAAAAATTAGCATTTACCTAGAAACAAGGAGCCAAGGAGATATGCATTCTTAAAGAACATCAAGAATGGTATAGAGATATTCGTTGACCGGACAGATGTTTTTGGCTCCAAAGAGGAAAAGAAGCAGTCAGAGTGAAATTGAAACTGGGACAAGACATCAGTCAAGGCATAAGACGGGGCACATGGAAACTCCGTGGGATACGAGAGCAGGAGGCTCCCAGGGGCCAGGCTGATCCTCTCCCACATGCTACGCTGGCTTGAAGGAAGGATGGGGCAGAAAAGAACTGGGGAGCAAGGAACAAGCTGAAAGGTGGAGGGGCTAAGGAGAAGTGTAAACATCTCAGGGAAATTGAAAATTCACTGGGGTATGGTTGGCATATGCCTGCAGTCTCAGCGTTAAGGATGCTGAGGCAGGAAGATTGCTATGAGTTGGAGGCCAGCCTGGGTTATATAGCAGGTTCTTGTCCATCGTGGACTACAGAGTGAGGCCATTTTAACAACAATAACAGCTATACGTAAGTAGTTAATAAAAATAGTTTCAGACTTTTACTTAGCGGGCATCTTTTCTTACTTAAAAGTTTATCATAGTAAGGACCACTAAAGGGAACTAGAGAGCTAGCTCAGCATATAATTCAGAAGACAGTCTGAGTTTAATCCCAGATCCCAAAATGGCATGAGATAACTAACCCCCCAAAATTGTCCTTTCACCTCTCCATGTTCACAGTAGCATGAGGGGACCTGTGCCCCCACCCACCCACACACACAGAGTACACCTATGAGAATATGTGCAGTACATTTTTTTTTTCAAAATAAAAGATCACTAAAAGTGAAGCCAGCTGTGTTGTCACATACAAACAGGCTTTTAATGGCAGCGCTCAGGAAACAGAGATAAGCAGATCTCTGTGAGTTAGAGGTCAGCCTGGTCTATATAGATAAACCCTGTCTCGAGGGAAGAAAAACAGAGAGAGAACAGAGCCACTATCCCTACCCTCTGGCTTCTGGACCCCTCCCTTTTCGATGCTGAATTCTAGAGCTCTGTAGAGCAAAAGTTGAAAATCATTGGCAGAAATGACTCAAGTCTAGGGTGGTAAGATTCTGCGCTTCCTGTGGTAAATTGAACCCAAATAACTGTAAGAACTGAGGAGGAGAGACATTGAGTTCGCTATGCTCCATGACAGTTATGGGCAAATGGGAAGGGAACCGGAAACCCAGAGACTAGCAGGAGCTGACTTACTCACCACGAGCAGGAGGCAGGGCCTCAGAGAGACAGAATGGTTGGGACCAGTAAGATGGCTTAGCAGGTAAGGGCACTTTCTGCCCAGCCTGATGGTCTGAATTCCATCTCTAGGACTCATGTAGTAGACAGTATGAATGGATCCCCTCAGTTGTCCTCTGATATCTCCTTTTGTATGCTGTGGCGTGCATGAGCTTGACACATACATACATACATGTAATTTTTTTTTTAATTTAAATCAGAATTGTGCCAGCATCAGAAGGTTCCTGTGCCAGTTGCTTTGCTGATGGCTGAGGCCTTTTCTGCCAGCTTTCCCAAAGGGAAGAGATATCTGTACCTTTCAGACCCAAGAGATATGTGTCAACAGTGTTTGGAATTAACTATAAAGTTTGCACCTTGTATCACATCCATTTTACTCTTGGTGATTTTTTTCTGTTTGGTTGGTTGGTTGGTTGTTTTTTGTTTTTTTGCGGGTTTTGTTTTTGTTTTGGGGTGTTTGTTTGGTTTGGTTTTGATTTTAGTTTGGTTTGGTTTGGGCTTTGTTTTGTTTTGTTTTATTGAGACGTGTTTTTTCTGTTGCCCAGGCTGCCCCAGAACTCTATCTGTAGACCTGGCTGACCTTGAACTCAGATCTACCTGCCTCTGCCTCCTGAGTGCTGGGATTAAAGTTGTGTGCAATCGCCGACCTCAGTGACTTTTTACATCTTGTTGTATTTATTCTGCGTGCAGGGGGTAAGTGGGAGTGCAAACATGACATGCAATGACATGCCTGGGAAGGTCAGAGGTCAGCTCGTGGAAGTGGGTTCTCTCCTTCCACCATGCTGACTCCAGGTCTTACACTCATGCCATCGAGGTGGGTAGCAAGCACCTTTACACACTGAGCCATCTTTCCAGCCCTTAGGTGACCTCTTGTTGTTGTTGCTGCTGTTGTTGTTGTTTTGTCCAGCTGTAAAATTAACATGAGAAAGAACTAGGGACACCAGGAGTGGAAATGTAGAAGCAACACAGACCTTGCAGTTGCCAGGACCGTAGACAGAGAAAGGCAGAGGATGTGAGGCTCAGCTGGGTTCAGGGAGAAGACCGAGCTGGCACCACCAACCCTTCAGCTGCTGCTGCCTGCTTAGACTACATCTAGGACACAAGCTTCCTCTGATGCCCAGCGGTTCTAGGACCGCACATATGTCATGGAGACCTGCTATTTTCCTGTCCCCTTTCCGACGGACTTGCAGCTCCTCTACTACAGAGTTCCAGCTGTTCCTAGTTCCCTCTCCCCACTCTACCTCCTCCCCTCCCCCAAACAATCCACACAGTAATGCCTAAAAATGAAGACTTGCCAAGATTGATTGTGACCCAGATTTCTGCCCTAAGAAGAAAGAGCAGCCTGCCTTGTTGGAAGTGAATGGTCGAGGCCATCCAGGAAAGAACAACTGGCTGGCTCCGCCTCCTTGGGCCAGCTTCCAGGCTCCAGGGCTATCTGGAAAGGACTTTCACCCTTCACAGTTGTCTGTGTGGTAGTGAGCGGGAACAGACATTTTCTCTCTTCCTCCTAGGGTAGGCCCCCACACCTCCATCCCGCAGGTCTGCACGCAGCACCCACACAGATGTGAGAAGTTAAGAAACCTGGAATGCTGTTCTGTGATAGAGCGTGTGTGCGGCCCTAGAATCACGGGTTCTTACCCACGTGTGCGTGTGCACTCCTTGAGGTGCACACAAGCCCATTCTTCCCACTCCAGACATACAGTTTCAGAAGCATATAACTCACCTGGTTCTCCTGCGTCAGCACCCAGAGTATGAGGTAGTCTACCTAGAGGCAGGTGGATTTCCGAGTTCGAGGCCAGCCTGGTCTATAGAGTAAGTTCCAGGACAGCCAGGGCTATACAGAGAAACCTTGTCTTGGGGTGGGGGAGGCAGGAATGAAGTCCTACCTGACATCTATTTCTTCCCTGAGGGCCCTAGGGGATGTCAAACGTAATTGTGTCTGTCTTCATCTGCACTGCCATCAGTCTATGAACTCCCCCAGATCTACACACTTGTGCACTCTGCACCATTTACCGAGTGATTCCTATTTGCTACATACTGGGCTAGGCACTGGGGAGCTGGGGAAAACAAAACAAGAGTCCTTCATTTTCTGTTGCTAACAGTCTGGCAAGGGAAACAGACTGTCAACAAACGTCCCGGACACTCGTGTGCCGGGGAGTTCAGGAAAGAGTAGTACAAGGGACAGGGGTGGGAAATGACAGAAGTCTCTTTATTTTGAGTCATTGGAGAAGGGAGGGAATGGGACAGGAGGTGAGACTGGTAAAAGGCATTCTGCCTGAGAAGACAGTTTATACAAAGAACCCCAGGCGAGTAGGCTTAGGCCAGCAAAGATGCCAGCAGTGGGAGACCAAGAGACAGGAGCAGCTGACCAGAGGCAGATAGTGCAGGGTTTGATTAGGACTTGGGTTTTTGCCCCACTCTGCACTGCCTCAAACCCCAAAAGCCTAAGATCAGTCCCTGGGATCCTCACGGTGGAACAAGAACACCCATGCTGTAGCATGTATAATCAGTAAATGAATGGAGTCTGTAAAGGAAAGAGTTGGTGGTGGTGGCACACATCCTTAATCCCAGCACCCAGAGGTAGAGGCAAATGGATCTCTGAGTTCGAAGCCAGTCTCGTCTACAGAGCAAGTTCCAGGATAGCCAGGGCTACACAGAGAAACCCTGCCTTGGAGACAAAACAAAACAATACATACCCACAAAAAGGATGCCAAAGAGATGGCTCAGCTATAAAAGGTGTATGTAAACAGGTTTAGTTCCCAGCACCTGCATATGAGCTCAACTGACAGCATTAGCTTTAGGGCAACTAGCAACTTCTTCTGGACTCCACAAAGACACATGCGGATGCACATAGTTAAATTTAAGTTTGGGGTTGGTGTGTAATGAGTTTTGAGTTGAGGACAGAAAGTTATGGCAGCCTTAGGTCTGTGGACAGGAAGATATGACAGCCTTAGGTCTGTGGACAGGAAGTTATGGCAGCCTTAGGTCTGTGGACAGGAAGTTATGGCAGCCTTAGGACTGTGGACAGGAAGATATGGTAGCCTTAGGTCTGTTGTCAGGAAGTTATGACAGCCTTGGGTCTGTGGACAGGAAGTTATGACAGCCTTGGGTCTGTGGACAGGAAGTTATGGCAGCCCTAGGTCTGTGGACAGGAAGATATGACAGCCTTAAGTTTGCTGAAGGGGCTGTGGCTCCTTGGTGAAAAAGAATGGGGCAGGGCAGAAGCAAGAAGCCAGGTACTGCATTGTACCAGAGGGAAGCTGGTGACTTGGACTAGGGAGATAATGTAATAGATCTAGGATAATTTTATTGTGTGGCTCAGGCTTGAAATCAACTCAAGAACTCCCTACCTTAGACTCCTAAATGTTGTGGTTATAGACATGTGCTGCCACTGGCAGCCAGAGTGATAGGGTTTTTTTGAACGTCAAGGTCCTACCCCTAGATGAAGAGCAACAGTCAATCAATGGCTGCCAAGAGAGGGAGAATCAATCTTCTCTTGGGATGAACCCCATGATAAATTATCCAGTCCCAAGTGATCAGCTCGAAACGCATATACATAAGAGCAATACTAAATGCGCTCAGTAAATTTTTGTTTGTTTGAGTTGGGGTGGAAATGATGTAATACAGTACTCAAGCATGAAATTATAAAATATAAAAACACTTAATTTTAAAAAAACAAAACAAAACCTGTATTTCAGGCCTTTAATCTCAGTACTTGGGTGGCAGGTAGATCTCTGTGAGTTCAGGTCCAACCTGGTCTACATATCAAGTTCCAGGATATCCAGGGCTATGTAAAGAGAGACTTGTCTCAAAAAAACAAAACAAAACAAAACAAAACAATGGACCAGTGGTAGAGGCACACGCTTTTAATCCCAGCACTTGGAAGGCAGAGGCAGGCGGATTTCTGAGTTTGGGGCCATCCTGGTCTACAGAGTGAGTTCCAGGACAGCCAGGGCTATACAGAGAAACCATGACTCAAAAAAGAGGATGAAAAGGGATAGAGTGGCAAGATGGCCCAACAAGTTAGGGCAATGGCCACCAAGCCTGACAGCATGACTTCCATTCCAGAACCCAGAGAGGTAGGAGAGAACCAGCTTCCATAAGTTATCCCAGCCTCCCCTGTACAAACACACAAAATGAAAGAATGCAAAAGATACTTCTTTTTTTTTTAAGATTATTTATTATTATATGTAAGTACACTGTAGCTGTCTTCAGACACACCAGAAGAGGGCATCAGATCTCATTACAAATGGTTGTGAACCACCATGTTGTGGCTGCTGGGATTTGAACTCAGGACCTTTTTGGAAGAGCAGTCAGTGCTCTTAACCGCTGAGCCATCTCACCAGCCCTCAAAAGATATTTCTTAAAGAGTAAATAAAGTTATTAACTCACTGTTTCTAAGGAACAGGAGTCTGGTGGTTTTTAACTAGGTTTTCCTTTCTGAGTTAATTTGAATGGCTCATCTGATACGTCACGTCATATCCATAATTGTAATTAGTTCAAAGTCAGTTGAGTAGGAAATGTGATTATATCTGCAAAATCCTTCCATCTTATTTCTTACTGTTTTGTCTTGTTGAGGTTTCTCCTACCATCTTTTTGGGTTCTGGTGTTTTGAGACAGGGTTTCTCTGTGTAGCCCTGGCTGTCCTAGAACTCACTAAGATTCAACTCCCTCTGCCTCTGAGTGCTGGGATCAAAGGTGTGCACCACCACTGCTCAGCTGCAGGGACTTTTTTATGTCTATCCCTATGTCCTCTTCCCAGACTAATGCTTAGCAACAGTAGACGGACGGACGGACGGACGGACGGACGGACGGACGGATGGATGGATTAAAATAGTCGACCAAGAGCCGGGCGTGGTGGTGCAAGCCTTTAATCCCAGCACTCGGGAGGCAGAGGCAGGCGGATTTCTGAGTTCGAGGCCAGCCTGGTCTACAAAGTGAGTTCCAGGACAGCCAGGGCTACACAGAGAAACCCTGTCTCAAAAAACCAAAAAAAAAAAAAAAAAAATAGTCGAAAAAAAAAATAGTCGACCAAGTTAAGACAGCCTACTCACACAGAGATAGACAGAGAAAGAAAAACAAAAGAATATAATACTGAGTTATTTTTATCCTTTTGGCTTGTCTTGTTTGTTTGTGAGGTGTTGTCTTGTGTAGTCCAAACTAGCCATGAGCTCTTTGTGTAGCCCAAGATGACCTTGAACTTCTGACCCTCCTACCTCTGCCTCCCTGAGTCTAGGATTACAGTGGTCATGCACTACTACTAGTACTTCACATTTCTTGTCTCCTTTAATTCTCACAGGTATTCTAGGACTGCTAGTACATTTACTCACTAAGACATTTTAATTTTATTTTGCCTGCATGTATGTCTGTGTACTCTTGAGCTGCCGTGTAGGTGCTGGGAAGTGAAGGAATCCAGGTGCCCTGGAAGAACAGCAGATGCTGTAAACCACTAAGCCATCTCTCCAGTCCTTTCAACCTCCATTTGACATTAGGAAAATAATATCTCCCGGAGAGTAGCTTTCATTCTCAGAACCAACACAGAGGTTAACTAAAAGAGCCAGGATTCAAACTCAGGCCTGTTTCCAGTGTAAACATGGGTATTTTCTTTGAATTGAAGAACCCGGACATCTGTATTCCCAGCTACCTGGGAGAGAGAGGCTGTAGGATCACATCAGCTTATAAAGTTGAGACCTCCCGGTATCATATAACAAGACGCCATCTCAAAAATCAAAACCAAATCCCTGGTTTCCTGTCTCAGAAACAAGCAAACAAAGGAAGACTTGGCTGGAGAGCTAGGTGTGCCCCACCTCTGAGCTCAGGAGACGGCCTGATCGCCTCAGTGTTAGTAGTTTGAATGTCTATAGGGCTGACTGGGAAAGTGATTGGCAAAAGCGGGATCATGTGTCATTTCTTGAACATACACTTGATAAGTAAGCATGGCGTGTTCTCCATAGGCCAAAGGGCCACCCTGTGCTGAAATAAAAAGACTGGTATGTTGGGTTAGTGGGGCCAGGGGTGCCAGGGAAGAGGGCCCAGACAGGAGCCTAGGGAATTGAGGTTCTAAGAAGGACCTGCTTGGAGTAACCTTACCAATGAAAACTCCACACAGAAGAGATGTCTGTTTTACTGCCTCCGCCCTCTCACCATCCATGGAAATCCCCAGAGTGAGTGGAGTGAGGTCCTTCAGAAGTTCAAGGAAAGCCCAGCATAGTGATGTATGCTTTAATCCCAGCACTTGGAAGACAGAGACAGGGAGAATCTCTATGAGTTCGAGGCCTGCTTGTTGAGTTCTGAGATAGCCGGAGCTATATAGTGAGACCTTGTCTCTCCCTTTAGGAGGAGAGACTTGTGATGTAATTTCATAGTATAGTGTTTGTCTAGCAGGTACATGGTGCCCTGCGAAGTCTCCAGCTCAGCAAAAAAATAAGTAAACAAACAAACAAACAAAAAAACCAACTGTAAAATTTTGGGGAGGGCCACGCACTTGTAGTCTCAGCTGCTCAGGAAGCTGAGGCAAGAGGATCATTGGAGCCAGCCTGGGTTTCATAATATAAGCTTGATTACCCAGAAGTAAATACACAGCTTAGGGAATGGCTGGCAGACAAGAAATGGGCTCTTAGTCCTGGCCCCAGAGCTCTTCCTTCCACCTTTGCTTTTCTGGGATGCTAGGCCCCACTGCACAGTCGCTGGGAAGATAAGGCAGGGGGAATGGGGAGGCAGGGCCTACAAGCCTGGTCATGAGTAGGATTTGGGTGCATGCTTTCCTGTCCCCAGGTTTCCTTGGGGATCCACAGTTTGAGGCTTCTGATCTTAGCCCCTGTTCCTCTCTATAGACTGACTCCACCTCCCGCTTTCAGCCCACAGAGGCAAGTCAGTAAACACTTCTCCCTTCAGCTCCCCCTCCCCTCTCTAGCCAGGCACAGCAATGCATACCTGTAACCAAAGCGCTCCAAAGGCAGAGATGACGAGATCGTGGAGAATTCAAGGCTGACCTGGCCTGCCTATCAGGCCCCTGTCTCCCTGTGAATTGAAGGAGCCTCATGACTTAGATGCATGCGGGCATCATTACTGGAACAGATTTCAGGGTCAGCTCCCTTATTTTACCTATGGAAAGCCAAGACCTCAGAGAGGGAGAAGGCTGGCCCTGCAGGACATATCTAGATAGTAAAGGCTATCAAGTCATCTACCTGTCTTTGCCAATTTCTGCTCCATTTGTCTGTCTGTCTGAGAAGCAGAAGAGTTAGGAAAATGTAGCCAGCACTGCCACCTCTGCGCACCTCTGCTTTTAAATGGGAGTAACAACCTCCCTGACCGGCATGCTCACTCAGTGTCCGAGAAAGCAAGTAGAGAAACCTAAGAGTGGCGGAATCCTCTCCCTAGAGACCAGAGGACCTAGTGTGAAGGACACCACAAGATCTGAAGGTGGGGCAAGACAAATAGCCTCTGAAGATGTGCTTTCACATTGTCTTCCACCCAGGTGGGGCCCAGGCCTGGGTTGCCATGGATACCGTGTCCCTGGAGCATCAGATCCAGAGCGTGCAACGCCACATCAGCTTCCTGAAAAAGGAGCAGATGGCCCTGCTTCGAGACCTGCACCTGGAGATCCTGAGGCTGCAGAAACGCTGCTCAGGTGAGGGAATACTGGCCGCTGGGTGACTGGAGTAAGGAGAGGGTCACCATCACCAGTTTTGCTAGTGGGATGCTCTCCTTAAGTCCCTGTGAGCCTAACACCAGTTCTGTCTTGTCTCTTTCTGGATGAGAATTAAGACTTGGGGTAGAGAGCTGGAGAGACGGCTCAGTGGTTGAAAGCACTGACTGCTCTTCCAGAGGTCTTGAGTTCAATTCCCAGCAGCCACATGGTGGCTCACAACCATCTGTAATGGGATCCGATGCCCTCTTCTGGTGTGTCTGAAGACAGCAACAGTGTACTCACATACATTAAATAAGTTAATAAATAAATAATACTAAAAAAAAATGACTTGGGGTGGAGTGAATTCTAGGGATGAGGTGAATATGGTAGTACTTGACTGTAACCCCAGTACCAAGGAAGTAGAATTAGGTCTCAGCTCCATACTGATTTCTAGGCTAGCCTGGGCTATGTAGCCCTGTCCCTCACCCTCTCCTGCTCACCACAGCTAAACATTTTAAGGCTGAGGTAGTGGCTCAGACTTCCAGGAACCAATTCTAGGGGACGCCTGTCCTTTTTGAGTTCATTAAGCACCCGTCGTCCTTCATGAATCCCAGGCTGGGAAACACATGGACCAGTGGATATTAGTGAGATAGGGCAGAGTATAGCTCAGTGTTGGAGCACTTGCCTAGCATATTCACAAGGCCCTGAATTCCATGCCAGGCATCACAAACATAAAATAATCATATATCTAGCTGGACATGATGGGGCACACCTTTAATCCCAGCACAAGGGAGGCAGAGGCAGGCAGATCTCTGTGAGTTCTAGACCACCTTGGTCTACAAACGGAGTTCTAGGACAGTCAGTACTATTACTCAGAGAAACTCTTTCTCAAAAAAAAAATCAAAAATAAAATAAAATAATAAACTAAGTATACTTCAGAAAATAAGAGGGCCGTTGAAAGTCCAGGATGCTAATCCAGTTTGAGCAGGATGATGGAGATTGAGCACCTCCATGCCAGGAGGGAACTTGTCATCTCTTTGGAGGTTGAGTAGAATGCAGACATCCTGACAGGTGATGGGAGAAAAGAAGTGAAGAAACCATTCCGTATATGGGCCAGCACAGCAAAACCAGGAGGTAGCACAAAGCTATGCTTAGAAGAGACTATGAGAAGTCCGGCTAGAGCCAGATCCTGGAGACCCTGACAAGTACGTCATGAGTTTGGCTCGTTCCCTTGGTCAGTGGAGAATCGGTGAATGAGATTTGGAGCAGATGGGTGCTTCTTCAGCAGCAGCTCAGCAGCAGCAGAGGTGAATTGTGTCAGAGGGAGTCTGGATATGTGTGGCAGAGAGGTCCTGGGGAGTAGTGGGAAATAGCTTGGGGGAAAGGTCCCTCTGATTACATCTGTGAGCAGAGAAGAGGCAGGCAAAGAATGACTGGAAAGTCCAGGCTTGAACCTATAGCCTCTAGTACCCAGGCCTTTCAGAGGCACCACTGTGACCCAAGTGCTCATGTGTCTACAAATGCAGGCCTTGTGGGTGTTTGTTGATTTTTTTTTTCTTTTCTTTTTTTTTTTTTTTTTGTTTTTGTTTTTTTTTTTTTAATTTTGTTTTGTTTTGTTTTTTTGAGACAGGATTTCTCTGTGTTGTCCTGGCAGTCCTGGAACTCACTTTGTAGACCAGGCTGGCCTCGAACTCAGAAATCCACCTGCCTCTGCCTCCCAAGTGCTCTGATTAAAAGATTGCACCCCAGACCCAGTTTTTGATTATGAAAGTGATAAACCAAGACCCAGGGGGAAAACATCATACAATACATGTTAGTGCCACAGCCAGGATTAAAACCAGCACTGTGCCACTTTCTGATTGTGCTCTATCTGTCCTTTGCCCAGAGGCCTAGAAGGCTTCAGGGACCCCACTGGCTTCTCATGGTAACACAGAACATAAGCAGCCTGGCCTCAGCCTCTTTGCACATGCAGATCCCGTTGCCGTATTCTAAGATAGGCTCCTGGCCATCTGACCACCCAGTGACAGGATGGCCCTATAGGCCGCTCTTTCATCACAGTGACAGTATCAGAGGAAAACAGACTAAAAATCTTACTGCAGATCCTCTCTTTTCTTCTCAACTTTCCCTGATTCTAAGAACCTGGTCCTTCCGTTCTGGACACAGGATAGTTCCCATGACAACATAACAGGCGGGATCAGAGGGCCTTACAGTCCCCCCAACTGTCAAGTGAGTCTAGGCTCAAGC
This sequence comes from Mus musculus, assembly GCF_000001635.26. Taxonomy (NCBI): domain Eukaryota; kingdom Metazoa; phylum Chordata; class Mammalia; order Rodentia; family Muridae; genus Mus; species Mus musculus. The sequence goes on from NC_000077.6 coordinate 74,632,356, forward strand.
CTCCTGGTTATTGATTAAGGAGATAAAAATAACTCTGGTCTTGTCTGGAACTGCCACTCTGGGGGCTGAGATGACCGAATCAGGCCCTCCTTCTAGTAGGGAGGGGCAGGGAAAGCAGGGGAATTGGGGACAGAGACTGAAGGAGGACCCAGGAGGCCAGGCTGCCTGGAAAACAAGTAAAGATAAAGAAGATGGAGCCAGGTGGTGATGGTGCATCCCTTTAATCCCAGCACTTGGGAGGTAGAGGCAGGCAGTCTTTAAATCTGGTTTACAAAGCAAGTTCCAAGACAGCCAGGGCTACCCAGAGAAACCCTGTCTCAAACAAACAAAACAAAAAAAGATAAAGAACGTGAGATTTGGAGGTAAGAGTAAGTTCCATGGGCTGTGGGGACAGCCTGGACAATGATAAGTGCCCTGTGCTTTAATTGCTGGTCTAGCCCTGGCTAAATCCTCTATTTCTTTTCTTCTCATTGCATTCTGGCACCAGTCCCATGTAAGAGAGATGCTGTTTTGCTCCCATTTTCCAAAAGAAAAAACTAAGGTTCAGAGGAGTATCCTTGCTGGCCAGGGTCCTACCATGAATTGCTTTCATAGAGTATTCATAGAATCTACAAGGACTCACATTAGAAGATGGATGGAGAAAGGTGGGAGAAACCAGTGTGGTGGCTCACACCCTTCCTCTCAGCATTCAGAAGGCAGAGGCTGGATGAACTCTGTGAGTTTGAGGCTGGACTGGTCTATACAGTGAGTTCCAGAACAGCCACGGCTATGCAATAAGATCCCATCTTAGCCGGGCAGTGGTGGCGCACGCCTTAATCCCAGCACTCGGGAGGCGGATTTCTGAGTTCGAGGCCAGCCTGGTCTACAGAGTGAGTTCCAGGACAGTCAGGGCTGCCAGAGAAACCCTGCCTCAAAAAAACAAACAAACAAACAAACAAAAAAATCCCATCTTGTCTTAGTTAGGGTTTTACTGCTGTGAAAACACCCCATGACCAAGGCAAATCTTACAAAGGACATTTAATTTGGGCTAGCTTACAGGTTCTGAGGTTAAGTCCATTATCATCAAGGTGGGAACATGGCAGCATCCAGACAGGCATGATACAGGAGGCGCTGAGAGTTCTTCATCTTCATCTGAAGGCTGCTAGCAGAATACTGACCTCCAAGCAGCTAGGATGAGGGTCTTAAAGCCCACACCCACAGTGACACACCTACCTCAACATGGCCACACCTACTCCAACAAGGCCACTCCCTGGGCAAAGCATATTCAAACCATAACACATCTCAAAAAAAGAAAAAAAATGGGGGAGTGGGTCCTACTTGGGGTTCTGTCTCCAAATCTTAAGCCCTGTGGTTAATGGTTGAAAGAAAACCGCCCTAGAGAAGTTAGTGGCAAAGCCAAGGTCCCTTAGGCCATTTCATAGGCCTTGGAGGAAGGGCAAGTTGGTCCCCAAGAGTCCTAAGGGTAGAGGCATCAGAGGGCTCCCAGTGGCCCCAGGGAGAAGGTTCAGGCTCCGGCCATAGCTAAGGTACTCTCTTGTGTCCCAGCAACAAGTGGCCTCCCCAGAGAATACAGTTCTAGCAAACTCTGGTCCCTAAGAGCATTTTGAGGATAGAGGAAGGGTAGGCCAAGGGCACAAGCCTGACTGTAGGTATGCTGGGCACTACTCCCAGAGATGTGCCACTTTCTTCGGGCTCGAAACTTTATCCCTGGGGGGCTGGAGAAATGGCTCAGCAGTTAAGAGCACTGATTGCTCTTCCAGAGGTCCTGAGTTCAATTCCCAGCAACCACATGGTGACTCACAACCATCTGTAATGAAATCTGATACCCTCTTCTGGTGTGTCTGAAGACAGCTACAGTTTATTCATCACATAAAATAAATAATTCTTTAAAAAAAAAAAAAAAAAAAAAAACACCTTTATCCCTGAAGGTACATGCAAGTGCTCCTAGTAGGCCCTCTTGACTCCCGGCTCCCTGCTGTCCTTTTCCCTGCATACTATCCCCAGTCATGTCCAAACTGGAACCCAGAGCAGAAGTTCTAAGCATCTGTCTGTCACTGAGCTGTAAACCCCTGAACCCTTGTTGTTCTAAGCTCTGGGAGTTGGGGCTGAAAATTGCTATCACACAGTTGCTCTGAGAGATGAGGCATTGGGGGCACCAAAGAATAAGTATAAGGAAAATAAGTTCTTTTTGGGTGCCCAGGAAGAACTTGTTCCTATGCCAGAGACCTTGGTGATGGCATTCCTTAGCTTGGTGCCCCTGAGGAGCCCCTCCCCTGCAACACCAAACCAAAGGCTGGTATATTGTCCACCACTAGATGGCACTGTTCTCCTTGAGCCCTTCTTGCCTGGTGGTCAAATGGGGTTTGGGAAACTACAGAGATCTTCAGGCGGTAATACAAGTACAATCCTGGCCATGAAATTAGTGTCACATGAATAGCTCCTGCCTATTTCTGTTGCCTCCTAAGCATTTCTTGGCATTGTGGCATTCATCAGTCAACTAAGCTTGCATGAGCCACGACCCTGTGTTTACAAGAGTCCTCCACAACCATCTAAACTGGCGTCATATCATCCCTTAAAACAGGCAAATACTCCCTCATCCCCAAAACAAGACAGGCTCTTCTGTCCACAGAGGTGGTCTCTGTTCCCCATCCTAGGAACAAAACCTTTGCTGGAAAGATCCCTGGGCCTAGAAACCCAGGCCTAGGCTCTGCCTTTAGTAGGGCTCTTTCCCTGGCTGGGATGTAAGGTAGTTGTTGTAGGTAGTTGTAGGCGGTGGTGTAGTTGATGCCTATGGATCTGTTCTTCTTTAATGGAGTTCTGATTTTTTTATCTGACATGCACACCTACTTGTGCACACACAAACTCCTCTATTCTCTCTTCCCTAGAGCTGACCCACGACCTGGAGATGAGAGAGGTCCAGTCTCACCAACAAGGTAAGAAAAATAGCTCTGGGCTGTGGCGGGAGGCACAGAAGGTTGAGTTTCTGCAAGCACTCTTTTTTTTTTTTTAAGATTTATTTATTTATATGTAAGTACACTGTAGCTGTCTTCAGACACTCCAGAAGAAGGAGTCAGATCTCATTAGAATGGTTGTGAGCCACCATGTGGTTGCTGGGATTTGAACTCCAGACCTTCGGAGAGCAGTCGGGTGCTCTTACTCACTGAGCCATCTCACCAGCCCTCTCCAAGCACTCTTAAAATGTCTTATATATTAGTATGGAATGGGACACATGGAAGCCTGAGAGTTTCTGGGAGTCAGTCAGCTCTCTGCTTCTAACAGTTGGGTCCCAGGGATCAAACTCAGGTCTTCAGACTTGACAGCAAGCACCTTTACCTGCTGAGCCCTCTTGCTGGACCACATTTGACTACTCACTATGTTGTCAAGGATGGCCTTGAACTCTGCAACTTCCTGCCTTTGCCTCCAAGAGCAAAAAAGGAAGCTGCCCAACACTGACCTCTGGCTTCCACAGTGACACAACAAACATAAACATATACACACACTGCACACACATACAAACACATAAATGACATAATGAAATTTTAAAAGATTTTTAAGTCTCACTTGGGCCGGGCATGTGCTACACATCTTTAATCCCAGCACTCAGGAGGCAGAGGCAGACAGATCTGTAAATTGTAGGCCAGCCTGGTTTACGAAATAAATTCCAATATATCCGGGGCTACATAAAAGACCCTGTCTCAAAACAAAAATGAGGAGGTGCTGTAGCAGTACTGAGTGACAAGATTAGGTCCAGATTTAATGTAGGAAAGAAGAACGTCAGCTGGGAGACCTGGAGCTGGGTCGTCGGGCTACCTCCATGTTCTAGCAGTCTTCAGAGGACTCTGGTAGAATCGCTCAAGAGAGGCAGAGGGGTGCCTGAGGCTTCAAACAGTTTCTTCATCATACTATATCAAATTCAAGGCCAGCCTCAACTACCCAATGACACCCTGGGACCATCTGTTTTGTGTTGAGATACTGCCTCACTCTGGAGTCCCAAATGGCCTAGAAATTACTGTGTAGAGCAGGTTAGCTTCAAGTTCATGACCATTCTCCGGCCTCAGCCTCCCAAGTGCTGATATTACAATCATAAACCACTATGTGGGTGCCAGAAGAATTCATAAGAATTAACAGAAACCTGGACATGAGGGTGCACGCCTTTAGTCCCAGCAGGTCACCGGAAGAGACAAGAGGATCTAGGTGAGCTCCAGGCTAGCCTGGTTTATATAGCAAGTTCCAGGCCAGCCAGTGCTTTATAGTGAAGTCATTGTTTCAGGAGGGAGGAGGGAAGGAAGGGAGAAAGGGAGGGACAGAGGGAGGGAGGGAGGGAGGGAGGGAGGGAGGGAGGGAGGGAGGGAGGGAAAAACATACCGATGTGTTAAGGTTCTTACACATCAAGAGCAAGGAAGGCTGTGAATTTTTTTCTTTTTTTTTTTTTTGTTTTTTGTTTTTGTTTTTTTTTTTTGAGACAGGGTTTCTCTGTATAGCTCTGGCTGTCCTGGAACTCACTCTGTAGACCAGGCTGGCCTCGAACTCAGAAATCCGCCTGCCTCTGCCTCCCGAGTGCTGGGATTAAAGGCGTGCGCCACCATGCCCGGCTTCTTTTTTTTTTTTTTTTTTTTTTTTGGTTTTGGTTTTTTCGAGACAAAGTTTCTCTGTGTAGCCCTGGCTGTCCTGGAACTCACTCTGTAGACCAGGCTGGCCTCGAACTCAGAAATCCGCCTGCCTCTGCCTCCCAAGTGCTGGGATTAAAGAATCCCTAAGCTAAAATGTTGTAAATCCTATAGATTGCTTCGTGAAGCTGAAGATAAGCTAGGGTACATGGGAACTCTTAGACTTGAATGGATTCTGCCTGCTTCTTCATATAGCACTCATGGGACACTTCTTGGTGTCTCTGTGCTTGAAGGAAGGGGGCACACACTCACAAGGAGGTACATGACTTAATACTAGCTTTCCTCTGGAAAGGTTTTTGGGGTCACCAGAGCTCAAGCCACTGCTGTATAAGGAACATATTCCCCTTTGCCTCTGAAATCCCAGGGTATAGATGGGGAGTAAAGTTCAGAAGGGGAGGGGTCCTCATCTCTGATTCTGCATGATCACCTAGGGATGCCTCAGCAGTGCCATTTCTAGGACCAATTCCAGAGGTTCTGGGTTAGACCGGTCAGCAAAAAAACTCCCAAAATGGCATCTGTGCTTTGTGGAGGAAAGAGCACAGCCACCCACTACCTCCTGAGCACACCTTCTGCTACTCAGCCCCTGCTGTTACCATGTCTTCCGATCACAAGGCTTTTGCACAAGCCGCTCTCCCTCCAGGAGTACCCTTCTCCAGTGGAGGGTCTGTTCATCCTAGCTCTCAAGCCCCTCTTGCCCTGAAGCCTTCGCTGATGGCATCACCTCCACCCTTAGAATCAGAATATTAATTTGTCTTTCTGACACATGTCACACTGGAGACCTGACATTTGTTTATGATTATTTACTACGCTGCGCCGTATGCTTCATGAAAACATATGAATGTTTGAGGCGGAAGAGCAGGAATGGCCTCTGGGCCAGCTGGGATATGTTTCACGCCTTTGAGAGCACCATCGCCTTATTTTTCCCTTCTCCACAGAAGAGGCGTCCCGAGAGCTGGAGGACAAGTGCCGCGCGCTAGAGTCGCAGCTGGAGGCACGGGCGGCGGCCAACGAGGAGCTGCGGCGGGAGGTGGCACAGCGGGAGGCGCTGGTGTCCGCGCTGCGCTGCAGCCTGCGCTCGGAGGAGCGCCGCTTTCTGGAGGAGCTGCGGCGCCGCAGCCATCGCGCCACGGTGCTGGGCACCGAGCTGCAGAAGCACACCGAAGCGGCCGCCTACCTCTCCTGCCAGCTGCACGCCGCGCGCCAGAGACTGCAGGGCCCCCGCTCTGGCGCCGCGGCCGCGGAGCCCCGGGTCCGCCGGCGTGCACAACGGGCCCGCCGCCCTCCGGAGGCGGCTGCCAAGGGTCCGAGCCGGGACTGGGCGACCTGGGAAGACGCCGATCCCATGCCGGACCCCGCGCTCTTTCTCTACCCACGGAGGCCGCCGCGGCCCGGCGCCCGTGGTCCTCGCCCTCTGCTACGCCAGGAGATGCCGGACCAAGATGCCCCGCACCCCGTGCCACACCAGGAGCCCCTGTACCAAGGCGACCCGCACCCTGGGCCCAGCGAGAGCGCAGTCGCCACGCCCAGCGCCCCAGGGGATCCTGAGTAGGCGCTGGGCAGGCCTTGGCAACAGGGAAAGCAGGCCGGGCCAGGCTGGATCAGGGATGGGGCGGAGTCCAGCCGGCCGATCCGCCCCAGCTCGGCCACTCACTAGAGCCGCCCCCGCTTGTGTGTTTCCAGAGATGAATTGTCTTCTCCGGAGAGGGAGCTCCTTTGCAGAGGGAACGCCAAAGCAATGCACCTTTTTTGTGGTGGACTGGCAGTAATGACCCTAATCTGTGTGTGTGTGTGTCCCCACTCCCCTGCGGGGGGTGGAGTGGAGTCCTGTCTGTCCTTGGAAAGCTGACAATCCCTTGTAGGGCGGGAGAAGTCTAAGTCTGCCTACTGGAAGGAACACGGTGGCACTTGGCACTGCTAGGCCCTCAAGCTCCCCTTCCCTGCTTTCTCCACCTCCCACTACCCCCCACCCCCCAGCCCTGCCCAGCCTTTTGCTCGGGAGAGGCAAGCTTAGGAGCTGGCTCGCGTACTCAGAAGTAGCTACTCCCCACCCCACTGATAAGTCCTTGAAGGTGAGCACGGAACACTTTAGAATCTATTTTAGAAGTCACGCCCTCTCAGAGCTGAGGTGTTCCTGGTGGCAGTGATTACAGAGAACAGCAAGGCTAGACCCTTGAAGCCAGTCGTGGAAGAGGACCTGATTGGTTCTTCCCAGGTTTGTCATGCAGGGGTGCAGGAGATTGGAGATAGGCAAGCTGGGGCACAGATTTGTCTTGGCAAGGGTAGAAGGGCCTCTTACCCTTCTGTTCCTGAGGCCACCTTAGAGACTTCCCAGTCCTGTTAGAGGTGCTAATCTTGCCCAGCTTTCCAAACAGCTGGCTGCACCCAGAGGCAGGAAGGAGAGCCCGGCTTCTTGGAAGTGGCAGCTATTCATAGAAACTTGATTTTTCTGGGGAACAAAGTAAAGTGGTTAGTCCTTGGTGGTACCCATCCCTGGAAAGGCCCCTAAGCCTGTAGAACCTGCTGATAATGGGGTGCTCCTCTGCTGTTGGGAGTGGTAAACAGAATGGTGACCCCTTCCCCTTCCCAATTCCCCTCACTACCAAAGGCAGGAAGCTTCTGTCCAGCTCATGATTGAGCCCCATATCAGAGCCCCAGAACCCCACTCCACCACTCTTGGTTTGACCTGCTTTGAGTCCTAAGTGCCTGTGAGGTCTTTCCTGGGGCTGCTGAGAGAAGTTGCCTCTCTTCACTCAGACACTGGACCCCTAGCAGGTCCTGGCCCTGGCTGAGGTACCACATTTGTGTGTGTCACCCAAGCCTTGAGGTGAGCAGTATGTCTCTGTAGCTGACTTCTTCAGTCATGGCCACCGGGAAGAAAAAGAAATCCTGACTCATGTCCTCCACTTTGTAAGAGGAAGCAGGAATTTGGCAGGAAGCAAAAGACAGTGAGCACACTCTAACCTGATCCTGCACACAGACCCCTCCCCTGAAGGGCAGCTGAGGCCATTGAGCAGTAGCTAGGCCTGGGCTGACCTGTCTAGCTTTTGAGAGCTGGATGGTAGAAGCAGATCCCCTGGGGTCCCTACTAGGGCTCCAACCTCTACCCCTTCAGCCCAGCTGCAATACCTGTCCCACCTGTCACTCCCTGCTCTGTCCACCGGGAACCTGCCTGTGTGAGGGACTCCTGCTCCCTTGGAGGTGCCTGAAGGACAATAGGAAAGGAAAGCTTCCTTCTTGGGTCACCTGCACAGACCTACATCTCTTGCAAACCATATTTTTGGGGTGAACAGGGTGACTTTGTTAGGTTGACTTTTCTAGGGAGAGAGCTCTTTTCTTATCCATCCACCCACTAAAAGCCATAGTTATCCCCAACTAGTTTCCCTTAAACTATAGCAATAGCCCTCTTCCTTTTCTCTTCTGGGCACCCAGGGTGTTCAGCTGGCTCTATCCAACCCCATCCCCAGGATCAGACAGTAGTACTCTGCCTCCCTTTCCTCAAATGACCCTGTCGTACCTCCCAAATCCTGTTCCTCGGCTGACAGCGGAGATAATGATATCTGTTTGTGAGGTGTTTGAAGAGCTTCCAGATGAAAGGGTCTAAGGGCATCTGGGTACCAGTGGAGATCCTGGGGTGGGAGTTGGATAATGCAACTCTTCCACAAGTGAGAGAGTGACAGAAAGGCCTGGTCAGACACAGGATTCTGGTGTTAGCAGAATACCCTTTCCCTCTTGTGGAAATAATGAAAGATTCCCTTCATTGGTCAACAGGCGAGGACTCCCTCAGGCTCTCGCCCTGGGACAGGACCTGCCCTTCACTTCCACCTCTTCCCTTCCTAGATATTGGCTATAGGAATCCACCTACTGGAAGGAAAAGTCCCAGCCACAGCCCAGGAATGACTCGGTGGCCAAGAAGGGAAAGGGCTGTTTCTCTTGGTTGTACACATCCCCAGGGAGAGACTGAGAAGGTTCACGTGGACACTCAGGGTTCTTAGGGGAGAGTCCCACAGTGCAAGTGTAGACAGACCCGGAAGGAAGAACTGCAATGGAGTCCTACATTCTAGAAGCCACCCAGGGACAAGTGAGCAATGCAGCTCAAGGTTCTGCACCCTCATCACTATATCCTCGCCAAGGCAACCTGTTCTCTGGGGGACCAGTTCTGGGGCCAAGATGGGGAAGCCCATCCCTATACAAGCAGCAGGATAGAGTCATCCTGGATGGAGGTGGAAGGGAAGGAGGCCAGAGGGTGTGAAGCGTCTTATCATTTGGGAGCCAGGGTCTCCTGAGCACCCTTTCACACTGACGTGCCAGCCTTGAGTGGGAGACATACAGGGCAGTCAGATCCTGCTCCAAATTCTCTGTTGGCTGCGCTTTTTAATCCAATGCTTTTTCAGAGTGTATTCACTCACCTACAGAAATAGAGCCCTGTGCTTTAGGGGTGACTGTCATATGCCTTATTCTTAATAAAATGTTTGGAAAACATGGAGTCCATTCTCACGATGAGAGTGCCGTTGCCTCTGTTGCAGCAGATGTAGGGTAAGGAGGTACAGATGTGAGAGAGAGAGTAGCTTGGAAATCAGTAGGTAGAGTGAACCAAATGTCTGAGACCCAACCACTCCCCAACCCCACTCCCAGACACACCATATGCTCTTTGGGGCATAAGGTGCTTGCTAAAGTGATCTCATCTGCTGCCAAGGCCTGCCAGTCTCTCTCTGCATCCCCCCCCAACCTGAACAAATATTGAATGAATGGAATCTTAGATGAGAGGTTTCTGAGTAGGCTAGAGAGGGATCGTTGAAAGGATCCCAGACCTGGTTTTGGCCTGTTTGACTACACTGTCCCCCATCTGATGGAGCTGCAAGGAGCCCAGTATCCCAGAGACAAGCCCTTCCCATCGACTGCTAATGGGAGTCATTCTGTGAGCACAGCTTCAGGAGTTCCGCCCACTGTCAATGTACATCTACGCTGTGGACAGCCAGAATCCGCTCTGCATCCTGAGCATGAAAAGGACCTTGTTTCTATGTACAACCCACCCCACCCCCATAATTGGAGCCATTTCAGTCTATCTGGGGAACGGGAAGGGAAAGGGGCTGATCCCATCATGTGGCAAAAGTAAGGTAGGTTGCATTCAATGGGTTGAAGATGGCCACAGGAGTCACTCCAAGACAATGAGTCAATCATGGGACTTTTGTTGAAGCTGTATATTCAACATTCCATCTTAGGCACTAAGGCTGTAGCAGTGAAGCACATAGGACTGTTGGCAAACTCCTGCGCAGCTAAAATGTTCGTCCGTGAACTTGGAGGTATAGTGTGTCATTTGCCACCACAAGGGGTAAGGTATCCAGAAAAATGAGCATGTAGATTGGGGATATGGCTCAGCTTGTCGGTTGCTTGCCTAGCAAGCACAAAGCCCCAGCACTGTGTAAACTGGACATGGTGGTACATGCCAATAGGCTTAGTATCCAGGAGGTAAAGCAAATGATCACAAGTTGAAGCTCGTCTTTCAGTGCACAGTGAGTTTAAAACCCTCTACTATACACAAGGTCCTGCCTTTAAAAGGGGGTTGGGGAGCTAGAGAGATGGCTCAGCAGTTCAAGTCAAGTACTGCTCTTCCAGAGGACCTGAATTTGAGTTCCAGCATCCATGTCTCTGGTAACTCCAGCTCCAGAGGCTCTGACACCTTTTTCTGGCCTCTGCAAGCACAGCATACACACACACAGTCACACACATGAATAAAGATAAATAGTACAAATACTTTTTAAAAGGTGGAATGAGGAAATAGCTGATAACAAAGTCTGTATCCACAGATTCACAGGTCTCTGAATTCCCCTACACAGTAAGGCCTCTCCCTCTCTACATAGCCTTAGAACGCACTATGTAGTCCAGGCTGGCTTTGAACTCACAGAGATCTGGCAGCCCCTAACTCCCCAGTGCTGGGATTAAAGGTATAACCCACCATCCCCAGCTCACATTTGCTTTTATGTAATCAAGATTGATTTGTGTTTCTTTCTCCTCTTCCTCTTCTTTATCTTTTGTGGAACTGGGGATTGAATCTAGAGCCTGGCATAGGTGCTCTACTATTGAGCTATAGTCTCAGGCCATTTTAATTTAAAATTTTTATTTTTATTAATTTTTCATTAGCATTTATTTGGTGGTGGATTTGTTTGTTTTCTATTTGTTTTGTTTTTGTCTTGTGGCTGGGTGTCACTGTGAAGCCCAGGCCTCTGTTTATTCCTGGTACCTAATCTCTTGGAAGGGTGTGGTCTAAGGAAGAGAAGATTCAACTCATGATAAACACCTGCCCAAGACTGGGCATCAGGTAGAGTTTGAGAAAATCAGAAAGAGAAAAGGGGGAGAAGGGGGCTGGCTTTGGGTTGACACCTGGTACTACCACGTGCCAGGGCTGCTTGGTTAAATCCAGTTCAGAGCCTTGGTGTGAGGTAGAGATGTGAAAAGTCAACATCAGATAATGTTCAGATATCATTCTATAAAATGTAACCTCATTTTACAGATGGGAAAACTGAGGCCCAGGACTTTTCCCTACCAACATCCCAGTTTCCTGGCAGTTCTTCATCTTTTCTTCTTGATCCCCAAGTTCAGAACCAGAGTTTAGGAGGCTCATCCTGCAGTCCAGGGACTCTGGGGTCTAACCTCACCTCTCTAGCTGCCTGGGGAACTCCACTGGGAAAGAAGGGGGGAAGTGGGTGGGACCAGCTGAGTAGATGCATCCATCATAACAATAATTAGGAGGCTTTGAGAAGACTAATTATGTGGGCCAGGCTGTAGCCTAGATAAACCTCCATGTGTATTTCTTTTCTTTTTTTTTTTTTTCCTTCGAGACATGGTTTCTCTGTATAGCCCTGGCTGTCCTGGAACTCACGTTGTAGACCAGGCTGGCCTCGAACTTAGAAATCCACCTGCCTCTGCCTCCCGAGTGCTTCCATCTGTATTTTTACAGCATCTTTGTGTGGGCCCCCAAAACAGGGAAACTGAGGAGCCCAGGCATCCTTAAGGCAACCTAAAGAATGGAGTGGTACATTAGGACTGAAAAGGACAAGCAAGGACATGTGGTGGATCCTAGGCTGCTGACCAGTAGGCCCTACAGACGCTGGCCATGAGAAGGCTAGGGGAAGGGCTGCTGCCACTGCTTCCTCCTCCTCCTTCCCCTCCTCCTTCCCCTCCTCCTCTTCTTCCTCTTCCTCCTCTTCTTCCTCCTGTTCCTCCTCCTCTCCCTCCTCCTCTCCCTCCTCTTCTTCCTCCTGTTCCTCCTCCTCTTTCCTTCTATTTCTGAAACAGCATCTCTTGTAGCCAAGGCTGGTCTATCTTGACCTGATCTCCTACCTCCACGTCCCAAGTGCTAGGATCTCAGGTGTGCACACCTGAACACTGGGGTTAGGAAGGGAATTTCTGTTGGAAGTCTGTGTGGACTCAGGCTGGTGGGCCTCAATCAGGCATTATGAAAATGATCCAAAGCTCTGGTCAAAGGCCAATAACGCTACAACACACAGAGGAAATAGCTGCAAGGAAAGCCAGGTATTATAAACAGTGGCGGAGATCAAAGGTGGCACTCTGAGCCAACAGCAGAACTCCCTCCCCTCTGGGAGTCTTGTAGAGCCCCAGAAGAACTGCTTGGCATTCCCTACACCTGGTCCATCCACTTTGCCAACAACATGTTAAGCACCTAACTTGCATCAGACTCGGGGAAGATGCTGGGGATACTCAGAGGCTATCCTGTGCTGTACCACAAGATCCTGTCTCCAAGGTGGGGTGTGTCTGTACAAGTATGCTATGGAATCCCCTGGTTTAGGACTAGAGAAACAGTTCAAAGGCTTTTTTTATAGGACCCAGGTTGGATTTCCAGCACCAACATGATGGCTCAAAACCATCTGTAACTTCAGTTCCAGAGAATCAGACAGCAATTCTAATCTCCTCTGGCTCCTGCAAGCATGTGATATACAGAAAGGACATACATACAGGTAAAATACGCACACACATAAAATAAATAAATTACAAAACAAATAGTTAAAAAAACTAAATCCCCTGTTTTCTTCTCTCAGGAGTCATGCCAGTTTGGCCAAGCCAGTTTCAGCTTATGCCTTTGGTCCCAAAGTTATCACTATTATTATTGTTACTAGTTTGAGATAGTCCAGGCTGGCCTCAAACTTTCTATATGGTGAGTTCTGACTCTTGGTGTTATGAATGTGGGCTTCCAACCACAGTTGTATTGTATAGTTACAGTTCTTCAAAATTCTAGAATGTCCTGGGAATGAACCAAGTACTCCTCAGAGGTTGGTTAAAAGAACTGTAATATAAACTCCACACTGGGCTATTACTTAGCATAAAATGGGTCAAGAAATCTCTTTGCAAACTGATATGTAGCAATCTTCATATTATTGCTAGATTAAAAAAAAATCAGGGTGGGGCTGGCAAGCTGGCTCAGTGGGTAAAGTGTTTGCCACCAAGCCTGATGACCTGAATTTGACCTCCCGGATCTGTATGGTGGAAGGAGAGAACACACGCCTATAATTTGTTCTCTAACATCCACTAGTGCCCCACAATAATAAATAAATGTATCTTTTTTAAAAAAAATCAGAGTAGAGATAATGACATATGTTTATCTAATAAAAAAAAGTTGGGGTGTGGAAAAGATGGTTCAGCAGTTAAGGGTACTAGCTGCCCCTGTTTTGAGACAAGGTCTCGGCATGTAGCTTTGGATGCCTTCAGAGATCCATATGTCTCTGTCTGCCTAGTCCTGGGAGCAAAGGCATATGCCACCAGGCCTGATTGCACTGGCTGTCTTGCAGAGGACTGGGTTTCTTGCCCCCTATGGTGGTTCACAACTGTTTATAAGACCAGCCCAGGCAAAATACCCAAACACATAAAAAGCAATAAGTAAATAAATACTCTAAGTAGCCCGGTAGTGGTGGAGTACACCTTTAATCCCAGCACTCCAGAGACACAGGCAGGTGGATCGATCTCTGTGAGTTCAAAGTCAGTTTGGTCTACAGAGTTAGTTCCAGGACTGCCAAGGCTACACAGAGAGACCCTGTCTTGAAAATCCCAAACAAATAAAAATATAAAATAATATAAAACAAACTCTTAAAATTAAGAAAGAGAATAGAATATAGAAAAAAGAAAATATACATGCACATTTATGCATAAATACTTTATATGCTATATCTCTAGTAAGGTATAAGAATTGGTAACTTGGTTGGGGTGGTAGTACCTCATCCCTTTAATCCCAGCACTTGGGAGGCAGAGGCAGGAGGATCTCAGAGTTTGAGGCCAGCCTGGTCTACGAAGTGAGTTCCAGGACAGCCAAGGCTACACAGAGAAACCCTGTCTCAAAAAACAAAAACAAAAACAAAACAAAACAAAACAAACAAAAAACAAAACAAAACAAAAAAACCCAAACCAAACCAAACCAGAACAAAAAAAATAGTAAGTTGGGCTGTTTGGATGGGCATGAACAAGGGAGGGAGGGAAGGAGGGTAGGAGAAGCTGGCGAGATGGCTCAGTGGTTAAGAGCACTGACTGTTCTTCCAGAGGTCCTGAGTTCAATTCCCAGCAAACATAAGGTGGCTCACAACCATCTGTAATGGGACCCAATGTCCTCTACTGGTGTGTCTGGAGAGACAGAGTGGCAGGGCACTCGCATACTAAAAAAAAAAATCTTAAAAAAAAAAAAAAAGAAAAGAAAAGAAAGAAAGAAAGAAAAAGAGGAAGGAAGGAGACAGACGAAAGAAGACAGACAAAAATTTCCCCTCTTGATTCTCTTGCCTTTACCTCTCAAGTGCTGGGGTTTCAGGTGTTCACCACCATGCCTGACTGTGTGGTGCTTATTTCTTATTTATTTATTTTTAGAAAAGTTCTCAGGCTGGTCTCTAACACACTATGTAGTTGAATTTCTGATCCCCCTGCCTCTGGGATTACAGACTTCTGCCACTCTGCTAGCTGCTCAGTCCAGGAGCAGGCGGGGGGGGGGGGGGCGGGGGGGGGGGTCAGGCTACCTGCTGAGCAGGATTCCTGACACTCTATGTCCTTTTTACTTGTCGGATTTGGAACAATGTGAATTTATTATCTGTGCAAATTTTTAAGTAAAGTTGGCTGTGATGGTGCATCCCTGTAATTTATGTCGTGAATTCCAAGCCAGCCTAAACTATAGAATAAGACCCCTTTCTCAAACAAGCAACCAAAGAATAGTCTCCACCCAGAAGCACTCAAGGTGTGCCCTGAACACTCAGACAGTCTTGCAGCCTTGCACAGGACATTGCTTGGAGCTTTCCAGGTCAGCAACTGCACACACACACACACACACACACACACACACACACACATACTCACTCACTCACTCACTCACTCACTCACTCATATACACATGTGCGTACATGCCATATATACATACATATAATTAAAAGTAAAAACAAAAGCACAGGGCTCAGTTAGTAAAGTACAAAGCCAGGCATAAGGATAGTCCCCTACAATTCCAGCACCCAAGATGGAAACTGGAGAATTCCTCAGATTTGTTAGCTAGCCAGCCAGCTTAGCTAACTGCTGAGCTCCAAGTTCAGTGAGAGTGTGAGAGAGACCTTACTTTAAGAAATAAGGTGAGGTGAAGGACATGCACTCACTCACACACACACACACACACACACACACACACACACACACACACACAATAAAAATGTAGTAAAGGCAAGAACACACAAACATGTATCTACACACAGCAAAACACCTGAGATTCAGCAAGATGATAGTGATTTGCTCAAGTTCACTACAAGAGACAGGTACGGGTTCCTAGGGACTGACTTCCAGTCCACTTCGATGTCAGGTCCACACACACCTTGCTTGCCTGCCTTTTGTTTGTTTGTTTGTTTGTCTGTTTGTTTGTTGTGTGTTTTCTTGAGACTGGGTCTAGCCAGGAAGCCCAGGCTAACCTTAAACCCTTTATATTCTCTCCTTGCCTTCTGAGTGCTGGGATGACGGATGGAAACACTGAGCCAGGTTCCTGCTGCCTGATTTCTATGTGCACCCAGCAATAAGGTCTTGGTCATTCTTCCAACTTCCTTGTGCAATAGCCTGAAATCACTTCTCCTTAGTCCTGCTCAGTTCTCCTTTGCCCTCACATAACAGTCAAGAGGATCTTTCTGACACATACATTTCTCTCCTCCCTCTCCCTTCAATGGAGGGTTCCTTCTTCTTTTGGCTTCAGTTCTCATCATCACATGTGCTCTAGGGGCAAACTGAACTTCCTATGTATTCTATTCTGACAGTGTGTTACTATGTAGCCCAAGCTGGTCTCCAAATTCAGGTCCTCCAGCCTTTACCTATCAAGAACTGGGATTGCAGGCCCTTGTGGTCACACTAGATCTCTAAAAGGAAAGCAGATTTAACTTTCCTTTGCAATGTATACAAGGGTGTATGTAGACCGCTCCCATCTCAGCCTCAGATTGCCAGGGTCCATTAAATCCTAGCAAGTGTAAAGACTGTGTTTAGTGTTTCACAAAGGGCTTTTCCACCTGTGCATGGAAGGCTTACCCTGTCCCCTCTCTGCCTGAACATAACTGTCTGGATAGACCTGGTTTCAATATCACCTGAGACTAGGGTTGTCTCTCAGCAGTAGACACCTTTACCATGCCAGAGGTCCTGAATTTAATACTCAGTAGGGCACACACAAGAAAAGTACCCCCCCTCCCCCAGCAATCATGGACCTCACTCCTTATTCCCCACCCAACCAAAAGAACTGAAAAATAGATAACAACTATAGTAAGGATCTATTTATTGGTCTAAATCTGAACTTGTTCTGTGACTTTGGCCCTCATTGTCCTTCACTGTAAACCAAGATAGTGGCCTGGAAGTGAGTGAGTGTGTGTGTGTTTTACACAGATAGGGGAGGAGCCCATGGTGCTGAGTCCAAGTTTTCATAGTCTGTTTCTGACACTTTATGCATATTTGCAACCTGCACACCTTCCTCAATAATCCACACTTGATCTTAGCCAAAAGGCCTAGAAGCGATCTTCCTCAATAATCCAAATACACTCTAGACCCTTCCCTTCAGTAGGAAAGAGCCCACTCGGTGAGGAGGATACAGAGGGTCGTGATAACAAAGCTGCTTTAGAACGACGCGGTCTTTTGGCAGATGCTCAATAAGAAGCAGAGGGTCATTGGGGGAGGGGGAATAGGGAGCGAAGGCAGTCCTAGACAAGTCTCCACCCAAGGTCACGGCGCCCGCCCAACGGGCGGCGAACCTAGGAAACGTCTCCCGGAAGCCCCGCCTCACCAGGGGGCCGAGGCCTCTCCCCTTTGAGCCCGGACGCGTTGCCTTTAAGGCTTTGAAAGAGTCACTGAATCTGTGAACTGACTACGGAGTGCTCGGTGTTTTGTCCCTCGTCGTCTGCCGTGGGCAGGCCGGGCGCGAGGGCGGGGTAGGGGAGCGGCGGCGGGGTCAAAGGCTAAAGCGCGCACCACGTGGGCCGGTGACTCCGTCCTTCCCGCAGCGGCCGTGGCGCGCAGGGCACTTGGGTTAGTGGCGCGGCGTGCGGCGCGGACAGGCGAGCCGGACGCCTGCTCCCGCCATGGTCATCAAGACGGACGAGTTGCCGGCGGCCGCCCCGGCCGACAGCGCCCGGGAGCACGGCTCGCAGGCCGGCGGCAAGGGGCGGCCGAACGCGGCTGGTGAGTGAGTGGGCCGGGGGCAGGGACAGCTGGGCTAGAGCCCGGGCCGAGTCCGGCCGGAGGGCTCGGGACTCGGTGGGAACAACCGTCTTCCCTCCGCGTCAGTGTGGGCGGTGCACTGGGCCGCCCCCGCCCTGAAGGTCACCTTCAGTGGCACCCCCGGCTACGGCCTGGACTTCGCACGTGGGGACCGTGGAAGGGCATCCACGGCGGACACACTCGCGCAAGATCGCGGGGACACGTGCGCGCACACGCGGTTTGGTTTCAGGGTGCGCCGCCGCCGCAGACCGATGGAATCGGCGGCCCCACCCCCTCCGCGCCCCTGCTTGGGGAGCTCTTGGGGCTGGGGGCAGTGACACTTGCGGCCCTGCCACCTTCTGGTTCTCTTGTCCTAGACGTTCCTGTGCGGCAGAGCTGCAGCACTGTGAGTGAGGCTCAGTTTGGAGCTGCCCAAACTTGGACTATGGGAAGAGCGCAAGTTGGGGTGTGTGTGTGTGTGTGTTATTGGGGTGGGTTGTCTCTGGTACATTCTTAGAGACAAGGGCTTAACCCCAAGTCATCAGGCTGTGGTCTCAATTCTTTTAGTTACTGGCCTCCACTTGATCAGGGGTTTGGGGTCCTGCCTGTGTGTGGGCAAAGCCTAGCTGTTTGTCAGGGGGAGGTGTTTGTGCCTGAACTTGATCATTAACCTGCCTTATTGCGAAAAGTGGGTCAGACTAGAGCTGCTGTTTTTTTAAGGCAAAGGTCATTAGTGTGGAGTGGAGCGCCCAGCTCTCCCCCGTGGGGGCTGTGTGGTGGTGGCTTTGGGAGTGGCAGAGGCTTGTCTAGGGGTGGGGCCTACTTCTCTTGTACTTAGCCTGTGCCCTTTCTGTTAGTTTTTTACCAAGTCTCAGGCTCCAGCCTTGAAACTGGAAACCCCTTCCTAGGGCCTCCTCACTTTTCCTCAGAGCCAGCCTGGTCCTTTCTACCCAGGATGCCAGTGAGTGCAGACCCTCTTTATCTCTCTTTTCCTCAGCTCATCTCCTTATTCTTCCCAGCTCCGGTGAGCAGACTAAGGCTAACACGGGAGTAAGGATGGCCCTAATGGGCCTAGCACTTGCTAGACTGTTATCCATCACAGTGGACTTACCTTGCCCAAGACAAGGCCTGAGTTGTACCCAAGCACAAGAAGTGCTGAAAAATGTCGTGGCTCTGAATCCATGGGCAGGCTGGGTAAGAGAAGGTTAGAGCTGCCTGTTTCCCCTCCATCAAAGAGATCTGAAGAGATATGAAGCAGCTTGTCCAAGGTCATAGTGATTTCATTGTCCAGGGAAGCATTTGGATTTCCAGTTTACGGCTAGCATGCCAAGTCTACCCCAGCCCAGCCTAGAGGAAGCTGAGGTGGGCATGCTGGGTTATTATGTATGTGATTCAGGGGATTTAGGAACTGGAATGGTAGTGGAGGATTTTTGATGAATGAAGCTCCCTTAACTATATGCTAAGGGACTCTTGGGTGTGTGTGTGTGTCAGGGGGTGCTGGGTTGGGGTCAGAGCATAGTTCTTCATCTTGGGGACACACAGGACTTTCTACTTGGTAGGATCTTGGCTTCTGTGTCCCAGAAAACTGGTATAGATAACAGACTATCCGGCCATCTTGGATCTGTTCAAAAGAAGAAAGACATAAATGGAGCCTGTGTCGTGTTTGTCCTGCTCCCCCTGCCCTCCCCCACCCATCTGCTATCCCATGGTAAGGTTTCTGCATGGGTATCAAAGTGTAGCCCCTGACCCACAGCCCCTCTTTCTAGAGCTCTCCAGTACCTTTGAGGAGGCGATCGAGGCAGGCCAGGGACAGTTACCTTAAGAATAAAGTAACTTTTAGGGGTTAAGAGAACAGGCAGGTTTTTCAAGTTCACAGTGGTGTGTCAGGTTCCTTCTGTACAGGGGAGGGCTCCCTGAGTTGGGCGTGGAAACTGAAGGGGACTTGGCAGACGAGGGGAGAATTTAGGGGCTTATAAGCTCTCCAGCAGGATCTTAAAGCTCTTTTTGGGTGGTGTCTGAGAAGACACTTGGACCTTGAAGACCTATTTCTGGTCTGGGGAAACAGGAAGGAGGCAAGCAGGATCTTCCATAAGCTGTCTCTCTGCCTCTGTCCTCTTGTCTTGAAGCCCTGGGTTCAAGGATGGGGCAGTGTATCTTTTGGAGTTCGACTTCCTGTTCTGCCCCTACCTGCTGATTCCTTAGCTAGGGTGTGGCCTGGCCCTGGCATAGTCTCTGAAGATGCTGTCAGACTGGAGTGGCATACAGAGACTACTTGTGGTTACTCAGACCCCTTTGTAACTCCTGCCTGTGACCATCTCTGGCTAGGGGAGTGCTGTCTAGGCCTAGGAAGGCTGTGTGTTGTCTTTCCGCTCGGATCTCTCCTAGAGACTGTAGGTGGAGGTTAGCAGTGTACTAAGTGCCATTTAGGCAGTTAGTCCCATTCTGCAGAGGATTGCCTTTTTATTTCACTTCCCTAAAACCTAGGTCTTCAAAGACCTCTAGGATCTGAGTGCAAGGGAGTAGAGACTTGGGTCATCTATGGCCTCATGCACCACCTGGACTGAGTCCTTAGGCTTCCAGGGGAAGGCACTGCTGTAGCCTGGTCTCTTGGGGAGAATGGCAATAGACCTTACTCTAAAAGTAGCGTGCAGAGGTTGGGTTTGGAACTTCGACACACATCCCTTTTCCTAGACTTAGCTTCACAGCCTTTTGCCTCTGTGACCTTGGACAGCTCACTTATAAGCTGTGTGGAGCTTTAGTTTCCTTGAATGAGATGGGATAGTTGATTTGAATATGGTCCTTCTGGGGAGATGGCCTCAAGTGAGCACTGGCTTAACGTTAACTTGAGTGAGACTCCTTTAGCATTGTTACCAGGCTGCCTGCTCCCCTCCCAGGATTAGGGTGTGTTTGAAGAGGGGGTTAAAAGGGATGGAGCTCTATCTGGATCTGACCCTTCTTGCCTCAGGTCATAGTGTGAGGCTCAGAACCTGTTAGGGCTGAAGAGAAGCCAACGGTCTGCTTAGCTGTCCCTGGGAATGGAGGGCCCTGGAGTGAGAGCCTTGTCCCCCTTTCCACCCCCATGCTGGTTAGTATGGATGCCAGAGCAATTCTCACTGGGCCCTGGCAACAAGTCAGAGGCCCTGCGAATGCGCTCTGGCGAGGCTGGGCATGCTGCTTCTCCACAGTGTGATGGCCTTCAGCCTCTTGCTGGCAGCTCTGTTTTTCCCCAGGGGAGACATTTGGTTTTCTCCTGGTGGCGCACAGGCTGCTGGGAAGAGAAGAGGTAGTCTGCCAGCTTCTTGGTGCAGCTTGAAGTCCTGAGGCTTGGGTGCAGTTGTCCTCTGGGAGATTGGGAGCCCATCCCCCTCTCACTAGAACCAGTGACTCTCAGGAAGAGGCCAGCTGCCAGGTCACCTGCAAGAGACAACAGGAGCCAGAGGCCCCAGCCAGTCCTTTGACCTAAGAGGAAAGCAGGGTGCTCTGTCGGTAGCTGGTGGACCAGGGGTGGCTATCTGATGGCCTGGGCCCGGGTCTGTGCCAGCTGTTGTCAGCAGCTGGCTGAAGCAGTCCTGCCTACCACTGGTGTAGATGGAGCTGAGGAGAGGACCCCCTTGCTGAGCTCTGCTCCTGCCAGCCTGCCCCCTATGCCTTCTGTCCACAGGGGCTCAGGTACCCCAAGTGCTGGGTTCCTATGTTCCCCTAATGGCTTTGCTAGCAGTGGTTCCATTTCTGAGGTATGTGGGGAGGTGGGCCTAAGTACTAGTAGTAGTTCTTTCCAAGGTCCTGAAGCCAGTGGGGCCGCCTGGCCCTCAGTTGTCCTTCTGCCCGACCTTGAACAGAATGAGAGGCAGGGGGAATGTGCCCTTCCCGGGGCTGCCCCGGCAGGCCTGGCCCCACTGAAACCTGAAGCCAGCTGGAGCTTCAGCCCTGAGCCGACCAGCTGCATTACCACAAGGATAGAAGCAGAGACTGGAACAAGGGACAGAGGCAGAAATGGGCCTGGGCCTGGTCAGGGGAGCTGGCTGCCTTACTGCCATGGCAGTCCTGAGACTTCAGAGCCAAGAAGAGCGCAGCTACTCACTGTACCAGGTGGGCTGTGGGGCTGTGTGGTCCCAGTGACTAACCAGATAAATCACTTGTCACAAATCCTGTGCTGGAGAGACTTTCAGGTCCCCATGGAGGAAAGAAGAAAGCCAGGATTGGCTGTCGTGGAGGAGAGGAAGCCCCTGGGGAGCATGGTCTTAAATCTGACTGTACCAGAGTCCAGGTTCCTAGGCTTAGGAAAAAAGCCTGGGGTTCACTTTGCCTTCGCTCTCTAACTCCCTTGTCCTCTACTGCAAACGTGCGGAACATGGGCTGTCTATTAGGGTTCAGGTTTAAGTGCCTACCTACCGTGTACCTTCAGTGATTACAACTGGGTTTCTGTATTGAGTGAGGGCCTTTCTAGCTTCTGCCTCCATTCTAGGAGATTGCCAACCTGGAAAGTCATCTCCAGGGATCCAGTGAGGGGAAGATCTTCCATG
Source organism: Mus musculus (assembly GCF_000001635.26). Taxonomy (NCBI): domain Eukaryota; kingdom Metazoa; phylum Chordata; class Mammalia; order Rodentia; family Muridae; genus Mus; species Mus musculus. The sequence goes on from NC_000077.6 coordinate 74,654,236, forward strand.
TGCACCCTAGGTTGCTTTTAGCATGGCCTTCCCCTTGTCTGCTCTGTCTTTAGAGCCAGACCAGGGTTCATTTCGGGTGGGTTGTTCATTTCTTTTCTCCACGTAGTCCTGGTTGTCCAGGAACTTGCTTTGTAAACCAGGCTGGCCTCAAACTTGGATCCACCTGCCTCTTCTGCCTTCCGAGTGCTGGGATTAAAGGCATGCCCCCACTGCTATGCTATTCATTTTTTAAGGGCTGAGGCCTCCCCACCTGGGGCTGCTGGGTCACTGAAAGGGATATTCTGTGTGTCCTGTGGTTCTTGGATGGTACTCCTGGTTTGGAGATGGTATGATGTGTTACAGATAGCATTATTGGAGGCCCATAGTAGCTAGTGGCATGAGCTGGTGAACCTGGGGTTCACTTTAAATCTTTCTAAACCTCAGTTACCCTTTTTTGGGGGATTAATGAATTGGTACTATATCTGAAATCCTAAAGGTCCTGTTTACCCACTATTAAGTTTAGGGGTACAGGAAAAGGGCTGAGGCTTCTCCCCATGACCCCGGTGTTGCCCATCTATTTTGAGTCAGTCTACATCCTTGAGGCCCTTGATTTCGGCCTTTGGGCTCTTGTACCCTATTACCACTCCTGATGGCAGGGTAGGAAAGGGACCCTGGGGGCTGGATGGGCTGGACTGACATCTAGAGCTGGGCTGTTCTGTCTGGAACAGTCCTGTTCATAGCTGGGGTGGTGGGACTACAAGCCAAGGGGACCATTCTGGCTGACAGGTGCTAGGGCCAAGCTCTCTGTTTGCCAAGTGGATATCCAGGCAGACCTATGTTTAGCTGGAGGGTTTCTGAGAGGAGGTCCTTGGCTTCCTAAAGGTGGAGGGACATCTCTTTTGTTCCCCTTAGCGCTGGTGTTGGGGTAGGGAAGTAGGGTTGTCACCTGCTTCTCTCTTCATACAGCATACTAAGTTAGGTGCACACAAGTATTGGGCTCGAATGTAGACTAGCATTAATTAATTTGATATCTTTTCATTGAGCTAGAGTAAGGCAGAATGTAGAACAGTGAGCTGCTGATGTGAACAGTACAGAGTGGCTGCTCCTGGAGGTGGTGATGGGGCTGGTACTTCTGCCAGCCCAGGTCATTTGGGAAGGCTCTGGGGAAAGTTTATGTACCTGGAACTTAATGAGTTGGAAGGGCCAGGTGCAGGCAGGCAAATCTCTGTGAGTTCAAGGCCAGCCTGGTCTACATATTGACTCCAGGATAGCCAGGGCTACACAGAGAAACCATGTCTTGAAAAACAAAACAAAACAAAACAAAAAAAATTGGCGTTTGCCCAGTGGATCAGTATATCGTGGCTGATAGAATGATCCAGCAGAAGCTATAGATAGTTCAACAGGGAAGTGTGTGTGTGTGTGTGTGTGTGTGTGTGTGTGTGTGTGTGTGTAGAGGGAGTGCATAATCAGGAGCACAGAGGTGAGAGGAAGGTAGCTAGCAGAGTAGAGACTGGTTTTAGGTGTTCTCAAATGCTGGCCACACTTGAGTCATCAGTGCTTTATCAGAAGGGTTCAGAAATTATGCTTTTGATGTTGGAAAACTACCAAGGCCATGTCTGCAGAGCCCCAACACCTAGGAGTTGGTTGCAGATTTAGGGTAAGCTACAAAGTACCAGGGAGAGAACAGGGACTGATTTGTCCAGGATAATAGACTCTATTCTGACAAAATGAGCCTTTGGTGATAAGTAAAGGGAAGTTATGTGTTGATGGTGGTCGACTTGGTTGAGAAGCTTAAACCAGGCTAGCACTGGCATCTGAGCTCACAGATGGAGAGTTTTGACTCCATTTGAGAAATGAGGTAGGAGGGGCTGAGGTCGGTCTATAGCTCAGGATCACTGGAGAGAATGAGTCATTGGATAGAAGAGAAAGAGATGGGCAGAGGCTTTGCTGCTGGAGAGGGTTGGTGTATGTCGTTGTGGCCCTGGAGAAGGGTGTATGCTGTTGTGGCCCTGGAGAGGAATCCTGACTGCTGTGGTGAGGAACAGGGCATAGAAAGGGAGGGCACAGCATGTGGAAAGGAGATGGCAGTGCTTTACATGGATGCCAGGTGGTGGGGGGACTGGTCTCTTTACTCCCAACTGGATGTGTGAGATAGGAAGTCCCGCCTGCCCAGCTAGGCCCATCTGACTCAACTCTCACCTTTCCCAGATCTCCCCTCGGTCATGCTGTTGAATGGTGACTGCTCAGAGAATTTGAAGAAGGAAGAAGGGACATCTGAGCCACCTAGGGAAAATGGGCTAGATGAGGGTGAGCCTGGAGATGAGACCACTGGACAGGAAGTCATTGTCATTCAGGACACAGGCTTTTCTGTGAAGATTCTGGCCCCTGGCATCGAGCCCTTTTCCCTGCAGGTAAGATGGAGGAAGGTGTGCTGGGGACCAGGCTTGAGTCTGCTGCTGGAGAGGAGGAGGTTTGGAAGTCAAGCCTTGTCTTTGCATGTGCTGGACCTGTGGGCAGGAAGCTGAGTCCTGCTTTTGCCCAGGGTCTGGGCTAGCACACTAGATGAGGCTAAGTTCAAGTCATTGCCTTATGACTAGAGGACAAGCACCAGCAGCCACTGGCAAGACCAGGGCCATTTGCTCTAGAGGCCTTATTGTTGCTTCTCCTGCTTTTTCCATCCTCTAGTTAAGGAATTTCTCTTGGTTCCTATACATAGTTAGTCCTGGGCCAAGTTCTTTCTAGTAAGTTCATATAGTACAAGTATGTATATAAACACAGATGCAGATGAATATGGTATTCCTGGATAGGGCTGGAATTGAAAAATTTAAAACCTAAAAAGTAGCAAACTGGAGGATTTATTCTAAGAACCCAGGTACTTGGCCTGGTAGCAAGGAGGCATGCTCTTGCACCTACCCATATAGTTTCTTACTAGAGTGACCTTTCTCCCTGGCAGGTGTCCCCCCAGGAGATGGTGCAGGAGATCCACCAGGTGCTCATGGACCGTGAGGATACTTGTCATCGTACCTGCTTCTCACTACACTTGGATGGCAATATGCTGGACCACTTTTCAGAGCTACGCAGTGTGGAGGGGCTGCAGGAGGGCTCGGTGCTCCGAGTTGTGGAAGGTTAGTCTAGACTGAGCTGGTGGCTGCCAGAGGAGGGCCCCAGAGTTAGGCCAGATATCCTAACAGACACTGTCCCTGTTGTCCCTGTGCTCCCTCTGGGCACATGAAGGTGCTGCTTAGGCTACTTAGGCTGTCACACCCTTTCTTTCTACTTTATGGTCCACAGTTTAAACACAGTTTTAAAAATCCAGCCAGTTCCAAACTAGAATTGAAATAAGCCTATCAAATTCTGAAAAGATAAGTGTTGCCTCTTTCATAACTGAAGAAGTTTTTTAGCTCTCTTTTTTGTTGTTTGCTTTTTTGTTTTATGTTTTGAGACAAGGTCTCTATGTTGCCCTAGCTGTCCTGGAACTAACTTTCTAGATCAGGGTAGCACTGAACTTACAGAGACCCGCCTTCCTGTGCCTCCCAAGTGCAGGGACTTTTCCTCGTGTTGATGAGGATGTCAGTGTCGGGTTTGCGGGTCTCTGCGCTGGGACAGGGAGACGGTTGTGGGAAAGCAGCTCCTGGAGCAGCTCATTAAGAGCAGATACAGAAACAGAGCACAGCTTATGCTTGTGCCTGTCATCTCAGCATTTGGGCAGCTGAGGCAGGAGGATTGCTGTGAACTGGAGGTTCACCTGGGCTACAGAATAAAACCCTGCCTCAAAAAACCAAAAGGGAAAATAAAGGAGTGACGTCTAGGCAAGTCTCAGTCGATCGGAGCCCCAGCTTGTCCTTGTAGAAATTGTTAAAATTCACAAAGCACAGACTGTAGGGCAGTGTTGACTCTGGGGTTTTGGAATGCCATCCTTAGGCCATCCCTGCGGAGCTCGAGGTTGAGGCTCCACAGGGCTGGAGGTATCTGAACAAAGAGCCTACGGCTTGAATGGGTTTTCCAGGGGCCTGAGTAGGCTTCAAGAGGCAGGTGGTAGAATGTTCTTTGCAAACAAGGATCTCACTAACGTGTGTGTGTGTGTGTGTGTGTGTGTGTGTGTGTGTGTGTGTGTGTGTGTGTGTAAATCAGAAACCCGCTTAGGTGTTTATCTTTGGGAATTTTGGGATTTTTTTGGTGACAGTATAAGACTGGTTTTCAACTTGATATATAGATGAACTCTTGCTCCTCCACCACAGCGGTTGGGAGTCTAGTGAGGTTCCACCACAGCTGGCTAACAGGAGAATCAAAAATGGGAACCCTAATTGGAAAATTCAGGGTTTGGGAGTGTGGCTCAGCAGTTAAGGGCATTTCCTCTTCCAGTGGACCTGGATTCAGTTCCCAGCACCTACATCAGGCAGTTCACAACAACCATAAGTCTAGTTTCAGAGGTTCCGATGCCCTCTTCTGGCCTCCATGGGCACTCCACTCCCCACATGGTATACAGTAATACAGAAACATACAGATATGCCCACACTTAAATTAAAAATAAAAACTTGAACGGGCATGGTGATCTATGTCTACTATTGGCACTTAGAGGCTGAGACTTGAGGGTCACTGTTACACCTAGGCTAGCCAGGGCCATATAACCCACTCTTAAGCTTTGTCACTTTGTCCCCACCCTGGAAAAAAAATGGAAGTTTTAAGCTACCCCAGCAGCTGTAGATTCACCTTAATTCTACACCTTTCCACCACCCCAGCATTGACATGGCTCTCTGCCTGTGATCTCAGTAACCTGGGGACTGAGGCAGCCATAGCACTGAATTGCAGGGCAGTCTATGTTACATAACTCTAAGGTAGCAGGAACTATAGAGATCTTGTCTTCTACTTTCAAACAACCAACCCTCTCACCCCCATGAAAACACTGAAAATCTCATTGCAAGCCAGGTTATTCCAACAGGGCTATAGTAATGCTTTTCCTTCCTCTGGCAGAGCCTTACACGGTGCGTGAGGCCCGAATCCATGTGCGTCATGTCAGAGACCTCCTCAAGAGCTTGGACCCATCTGATGCCTTCAATGGAGTTGACTGTAACTCCTTGTCCTTCCTGAGTGTCTTCACTGATGGTGACTTAGGAGGTGCGGGAAAAATTGGCACTTGGACTTGTGCAGAGGGACAAAGGCCTGAAGGGCTGGGGGCTGGGGGTTTGCTGAAGTTAAGACAAGCCAGAGATACATTAAGTAACAGAAATAGTTGGTTCCTGGCTGACCACCAAGCCTTGGGTTCCTCAGACAGTGGGAAGCGGAAGAAAGGCTTGGAGATGGACCCCATCGACTGCACCCCACCTGAGTATATCCTGCCGGGGAGCCGGGAGCGGCCTCTCTGTCCCCTGCAGCCCCAGAACCGTGACTGGAAGGTAAGACTTTAGAAGCATCAAGGAAGTAAGACCCTGGTGGGAGGATCCCAAAAGTCCTGTCTCCTCATGTTTGGCCATTTGTGCAGCCCCTGCAGTGTCTGAAAGTACTTACCATGAGTGGCTGGAACCCACCTCCTGGGAACCGCAAGATGCATGGGGACCTCATGTACCTGTTTGTGATCACTGCTGAGGACCGGCAAGTCAGCATCACTGCATCGACGAGGGGCTTCTACCTGAATCAGTAAGTCTTTCCTAGTCTTCCACGTGCCATGGCGTGTCCCCGTGTTCTGAGTCTAATGACAAATACTTACGGCACCTGCTTTGTGACCCTCTCCTTACAGGTCCACGGCCTACCACTTCAACCCCAAGCCTGCCAGCCCCCGCTTCCTCAGCCATTCCCTAGTAGAGCTGCTCAACCAGATCAGCCCAACCTTCAAAAAGAACTTTGCTGTGCTGCAGAAGAAAAGGTAGCGCCTCTGCCACCATGCCCTGCCCTGCCTCCAGTCACAGGCTGGACCCCACAGCAGCACCTCTGCCTGAAGAAATGGTGTCCCAGTGCCTGAGAGTCCCTAGTCCAAGGGGGCAACAGCCTTGGGAGAGGTGCCCATTTGCTCTATTTGACTTCTGGTTGGCATCCATGGGTAGGAGATGCCAGAACAGTGAGGGCCTCAGAGAAGAGACACTCACAACTAGGCTCTAAGCTTGGAGGGGTGTTCCACCTTTCCATTCCCCTGCCTGCCACAGGGTCCAGCGCCACCCATTCGAGAGGATCGCCACCCCGTTCCAGGTATACAGCTGGACAGCCCCCCAGGCAGAGCATGCCATGGACTGTGTGCGTGCGGAGGACGCCTACACCTCGAGGCTGGGCTACGAGGAGCACATTCCTGGACAGGTGCTACCCAGACCCGCCCTTCCTGCCAGGCTCATATGCACCTCCCAGTAGGCTCCCTCTGTTCTCTAGGGGCCTATCCACAGGGAAGTGGAAGAAGGGGATAACCCAGAGCAGGTCAGCAGACATAGGCTGAGCCTGCCTCTGCCTCCCTGGTCCCTCCACAGACCCGGGACTGGAATGAAGAGCTGCAGACAACAAGGGAGCTGCCCCGCAAGAACCTGCCTGAGCGGTTGCTCCGAGAACGAGCCATATTCAAGGTGACTACAGCCTTAAGCTTCCCTGTAGCTGGGCTTATGGGTAAAGAAAACTAGAGGCTGTCACTAGCTTACCTTTGTTGGCAACACTGGAGATGGACTTGCAGGTTATGTCAGCCTCCTACCACCTAAGGTCTTTGCTATGGCTTCACTGAGATTCTTGAGACCATAGAATGGGGAGTAACCTATCTTTCTTGGCCATCTTCATGTCCTGCCATGATCACATGGTGCTCTTACTGAGCCACAGGTGCAGTAGCACACTGATAGAATGTGTGTGCACATGTGTAGTGGGTATCGGGCAGGGCAATCAGTGGGAGACAGGTCTCTCCTCTTACTGTAGGTAGGTCCAGGGATTGAAGTGATGTAGTCAGACTTGGTGGCAAGGACCCTTACCTGCTGAACCATATCATTTGGCCCTGCATACTCCCTTTTGTTCCTGATTGTTTTTTTTTTTTTTTTCAGTAGAATTGTTGAGGTCTCAAAATGATTTTAAGAAATGGTGCTGTTCCCATTTCTAAATATGAAGAAACTGAGGCTAGGGTTCCCTGGTGTCCAGGGCCTGGCTGCCTTTACCATCTAGGTGACCTGGGCCAGAATAGGATGTACCTTGGTGCTCTCACCCTCCCAACCTTGGCCTTCCCAGGTGCACAGTGATTTCACAGCGGCAGCCACAAGGGGTGCCATGGCAGTTATTGATGGCAATGTGATGGCCATCAACCCCAGTGAGGAGACCAAGATGCAGATGTTCATCTGGAACAACATCTTCTTCAGCCTGGGCTTTGATGTCCGGGACCACTACAAAGACTTTGGTGGGGATGTGGCAGCCTACGTGGCACCCACCAATGACCTGAATGGTGTTCGCACATACAATGCCGTGGATGTAGAGGGACTGTACACACTGGGTACAGTGGTAGTGGATTACCGTGGCTACCGGGTCACAGCTCAGTCCATCATCCCTGGCATCCTGGAACGAGACCAGGAGCAGAGTGTCATCTATGGCTCCATTGACTTTGGCAAGACGGTGGTGTCTCACCCACGCTATCTGGAGCTGTTGGAGCGCACCAGCCGGCCCCTCAAGATCCTTCGTCACCGAGTACTCAATGACCGAGACGAGGAGGTGGAGCTCTGCTCCTCGGTCGAGTGTAAGGGCATCATTGGCAATGATGGGCGCCACTACATCCTTGACCTACTGCGCACCTTCCCACCAGACCTCAACTTCCTTCCTGTGCCTGGTGAGGAGCTACCCGAGGAGTGCTCTCGAGCTGGCTTCCCCCGAACCCATCGACACAAGCTGTGCTGTTTGCGCCAGGAGCTAGTGGATGCTTTTGTGGAGCACAGGTGAGGAATGGCTGCTGTTGAACTAGACTGACAGGGAAGCTGGCTCAGGATCATCTGTTCTGAGGGAAATCCTGGAAGGGAGAAACCCAGCCTGCTTCCTAGAGCCTAAATATAAACCTCAGCCTTTGCCTGCCTCAGATCTCCAGATGCAGGAACATAGGGCCTCTGTCAATTGTAGACTAGCAAGTGGCTAACCAGTATTCCAGCAGAGTGGTCCTGGGCTTTTAAGGAAATTCCAGTCAGTGCAGATGTGGAGTTGGGAGGGGCTCAGTGAGGGGGTGCTTACGATGGAAACATGAGGACTTGGATTCAGATCCCCGAAGCATCAGAGTACAAGCTTGAGTCATGAGCTGTGTCTAACCCCACCACTGCGGGGAGAGGACAGGCAAAAGATCCTCATAGGCGCTTGCAAGGTGCTATGTAGTGCAAGTTCAGTGACAGGTCCTGTCTCGAGGGAGTAAGGTAGCGGTAATATAGCAGGACAGCTGATGGCTTCCTGTGGCTTCCATGTGCACATACACACACCCACATAAAGACACAAAGGCAGGCGTGGTGGGGCACACCTTTAATCCCAGAACGCAGGAGGTAGAAGCAGGTGGATCTCTAAGTTAGAGGCCAAGACTGGTCTACATAAAAATATATATCTGTCTCTGATAAATAAATGTTTTAGTATAGTATAATGACAGGAAGAACACCACAGTACAGGGCTGGGAAGTGGGGCTTCAGAGTGCTGGGCTGCTGGCACTGACCGCACCCATTTGCTGTCTCACACCACGATGAACTCTTTCCAGATGCCATTGACATCCCTCTTCCTCACTGCTGAGAGCCCTGCTCTAGAGTCTCTCCCTCCCCCAGAGACGTGGACTCTGGGCCTGCCTTTTTATTTTTGGGGTTTTTTTGTTTTTGTTTTTCGAGACAAGGCTTCTCTGGAACTCATTCCAAAGACAGGCTGGCCTTGAACTCAGAGATCTGTCTGCCTCTACCTCTGCTTCCCCAGGTCTGAGATTATAGATGGTGACACTTGCCTGGCTTGCTTTTGAAGAGTTTATTGCTATAGTTGTTTGTATGACTCTTGCCTACATCTGTGTGGACCACATGCATGCCCACATTTCCTGTAAAGGTTACAAGAGGGCATTGGACTCTCTGGAACTGAAGTACAGATGGTTGGGAGTCACTATGTCAGTACAGGAAAGCGAATCTGTAAAAATAGCAAGTACTCTTAACCACTGGACAGCCTGGCTACAGTCTACAGCCCCTTGCTTCATCATGCCTGCTTTGCTGCTCTTAGGTACCTTCTCTTCATGAAGCTGGCTGCCTTACAGTTGATGCAACAGAAGGCCAGCAAGGTGGAGACCACCACCTCCCTGGAGAATGGTGGCCTTCCCTCCTCAGCAGAGACCAAATCTGAAGATTCAATAGGACCTGAAGCAGGATGTGAGGAGGAGGGCAGCAGTGTGAGTGGCCTCGCCAAGGTGAAGGAGCTGGCAGAGACCATCGCCTCAGATGATGGCACAGGTGGGGTTCCTTGCTTGTTTGGAGAGCCCAAGCTGGTCCTGGCAGCTTAGCCATGGGGGGTGGGGGTGGTGGTGTCATGATCTCTGAGAGAGGCAGGCAGATATCCCTAGAGTGGGTTGGGTGAGAGGCTCACGGTGCACAGCTCTACCTACCATCCTTGCCCGCCTGTCTCCACAGTAGACCCTCGAAGCCGAGAGGTGATCCGAAATGCCTGCAAGGCTGTTGGCTCCATCAGCAGCACGGCCTTTGATATTCGCTTCAATCCTGACATCTTCTCCCCAGGCAAGTAAGAATGGATAATCAGTGAGTGAACCCTGCAACTGAGGGCAAAGCATCATGGGATGGGCTTGGGCTCTTCAGCAGCAGAAAGCTTCTCCCCTGATGTCATCTGCCTAGCTCAAGCCTTCCTGCTCTACCTTCCCAGGGGTTCGATTTCCTGAGTCCTGCCAGGATGAAGTTCGGGACCAGAAGCAGCTGTTGAAAGATGCTGCTGCTTTCCTGCTCTCCTGCCAGATCCCCGGTTTGGTGAGGGAGGGGCTGAAAGGTTGGGTTGGGGCTGCTGAAAGGGGCTGTTGCCCCTTGGTGCCTCCTGTTCCTTGGTTTCTTGATCACATAGAAAACCTTCTTGTAACTTCTGCATTGGCCTCTCCTAGCCTGGCACACTGGCAGTGCCCAATAAGTCAAAGGAGGCGTCAGATATAGATAGGCTGTGCCCTGCCAAAGCTGAGATTCTGGTCCTTTAAGGCACAAATAACAGAGGCCTAGTGTTTCCTGTCCAACTGATTCCACTAGCTTTTTGCCTAGGCTCCTGAGTGACAGGCTTACTTCCTCTTATCCCTGGGTTGGGTGCCATTTTTGCCTCAGGTTGTGAGTCTCTCACGCTGTGGTTTCTTCTCACATGACCAGATGACCCTGTGCCACCCGTGGGACTTGGGTCTTTACCCAAGAGGTCAGGCTGCTTCCCAATGGCAGGATCACTCTTCTTGTTCCCTTTGCTCATCTAGAAGGCAGGGGGGATAGCTTCCTGTGCCTTTTTTACACCTTGGGCCCTCTCTTCCTCATGGAAGCCAGGGCTTCAGTTCTGTCCTTCCGTTAGGGCTCTAGGGAAGACCCAGAGGGGTAGGGGCAAAGGGCTAGGGCTGGTCTTGACCTGATGCAGCCCCACAGGTAAAGGATTGCACAGAGTATGCTGTGCTGCCCATGGATGGGGCCACACTGGCCGAGGTGATGCGCCAGCGTGGCATCAACATGCGATACCTGGGCAAGGTGCTGGATCTGGTGCTGCGGAGCCCAGCCCGAGACCAGCTGGACCACATTTATGTGAGTGGGGCTTGGCCTGGGAGGTGGTGGCAGCTGGAGGCCTGGGACCTGCCCGAGACTTCCTTCTTTGACTCCCCCAGAAAATCGGCATCGGAGAGCTCATCACCCGCTCCGCCAAGCACATCTTCAAGACATATCTACAGGTGCCGCCCTCTTCCCCAACTTAGTGGGACCTCCCCGGGTGGCATGGGGCCTGGAGAAGAGCCCTGGGTGGGGGCTTAGGGCCATCCTGACTTCAACCAAAAATTGGCTCAGGGAGTGGAGCTCTCAGGCCTCTCAGCTGCCATCAGCCACTTCCTGAACTGTTTCCTGAGCTCTTACCCCAACCCCGTGGCCCACCTGCCTGCTGATGAGCTGCTCTCCAAGAAAAGGAACAAGAGGAGGAAAAACAGGCCCCCAGGAGCTGCAGACAACACTGCCTGGGCTGTGATGACCCCCCAAGAGCTCTGGAAGAACATATGCCATGAGGCCAAAAACTACTTTGACTTCACCCTTGAGTGGTATGGGCACAGGGCACAGGGGTCACCACAGTGTAGGAGACTGGGGGTGGGGTTGAAGCAGCATCTAGGGCCTGTGGTCTAAGGGCAGTAGAGTGAAGACAGCAGGCAAACAGGCTTAGTTATGTGGGACCAGCGTGGGGAAGTGGGGCTGGCTGTGAGGGTTTATGCTAAGCAGTAGATAGCATTGATTATGGACTATGGAGTTGAGCAGCTGTCCAGAGTGGCAGGTGGGTGCAGGGCTGCTCAGCCCCTGCTCCTGCCCCTAGTGATTCTGTGGACCAGGCTGTGGAGACCTACGGGCTGCAGAAGATAACACTGCTGCGGGAGATCTCACTGAAAACCGGGATCCAGGTGGGCCCTCCTTTCCAGCCTGGCCCACAAAACAAGGGGACGGGAGCTTTCTTGGGATGGTAGTCTCTGGACATGTGATGGGAGGCTGGGAGGTGCTGCTCTTGTGTCCACGGCTGAGACTTTGGATGTTGGGCCCTGTCCCCAGATTCTGCTGAAGGAATACAGCTTTGATAGCCGCCACAAGCCTGCCTTCACTGAGGAAGATGTGCTCAATATCTTCCCTGTGGTCAAGCATGTCAACCCCAAGGCGTCGGATGCCTTCCACTTCTTCCAGAGTGGACAGGCCAAAGTACAGCAGGGTGCGTGGCACTGTGGGCTGGGGGAAGCGGGAGTGTCTCTTGCCCAGTCCTGACCTTGCCACCCCGGCTGCCTCGTAGGCTTCCTGAAAGAGGGCTGTGAGCTCATCAACGAGGCTCTGAACCTGTTCAACAATGTCTACGGAGCCATGCACGTGGAGATCTGTGCCTGTCTGCGTCTTCTGGCCCGCCTCCACTACATCATGGGTGATTATGCTGAGGTGTGTAGGCTGTGGCACTTCTGGCTGTCACGTATTAGTTGGGACTGCATGAAAGAAAGGTCTGGGGACCCCACCATCACCCCCTGTTAAAACAGGGAGAATGGGTTTCCATGTAGGGAGGTCCAAAGTTCTTGTTCCGTGAGCTCATCAGCTCTTGTTGCTGTCCTTGGGAGAACTCAGTAGCTGCCTGTGCTCTGCAAGGTGAACATGACACCGCTCAGGGACACAGGCAAGAGAGCCAGTGAGTAAGAGCTGCGACACAATACCTGGCCTTTGAGTGACCATGGGAAGACCAGCCGATGGTCTCTTGTTTTCTTTGGTGTTCTGTGGCATTCCAGCTATTTTGCTGGTCTTCAGGCTCTCGGTATGCTTTGGGCCCCCTGCTCTCTCAACCAGAGGCTGTCCTAGGAAAGCTTTTTAAAAATTAATGCATTTTCAGATGTTGGTTTTTGCATAGGCTTTGTTAGGGAAGAAGATGTAGAATGATAAGTTTCGGATGGTCTCTGTGGCGAAGACCTCCTCAGTCAAAGCAGCCATTATCCTTCTGCCTGTGTGCAAAGGATAGAAACTGCAGGCTAGCCCGTGCTGGGTGGGGCTGCTCAGTTGGGGAGCAGTGCTCACCTGAGATGGATACCATCTCTTTCCAGGCCCTCAGCAATCAACAGAAGGCCGTGCTGATGAGTGAGCGGGTGATGGGCATTGAGCACCCCAACACCATTCAGGAATATGTGAGTAGCCAGGCTGGGGTTGGCTTGTAGGTGTAGGTGCCTGAGGCTACCCTGACCCACCGTGACCCCACCCACAGATGCACCTGGCCCTGTACTGCTTCGCCAGCAGCCAGCTGTCCACAGCCCTGAGCCTCCTGTACCGTGCCCGCTACCTCATGCTGCTTGTGTTTGGGGAGGATCACCCTGAGATGGCATTGTTGGATGTGAGTGTTGGCGAGGAGAATGTGGGTGACCAGACCGTGGATGGACTTTGTACAGGGGAGGAACTGACTTGGTTTCTTCCTTCTCCCCCAGAACAACATCGGGCTGGTGCTGCATGGAGTAATGGAGTATGACCTGTCCCTGCGCTTCTTGGAGAACGCACTGGCTGTCACTACAAAGTACCATGGGCCCAAGGCCCTTAAGGTGGCTCTCAGGTGAGGCAGTGCTGGCTAAGAACCAGGCAAACTCTTGGAGACACAGAGAGTGGTTGGGAAGGGACCCAGTTTTGTCTACACAATTGAGAAAAGTTCTTGGAAGCTCTACCTCTGCTCAGGGCCCTCTCCTTGAGTGGTTCCCCGGGAGCTCGTGAGGGGATCTAGTCCTCAGGTGGAGACAATCCACCTCTTGTCTCTCTTTTGCCCCATATAATCTGCTCCTCCCAGCCACCACCTTGTCGCGCGGGTTTATGAGAGCAAAGCTGAGTTCCGGTCGGCCCTCCAGCATGAGAAGGAGGGTTACACCATCTACAAGACGCAGGTGGGCCTCGCGGGGCTGAGAAGGTTGTGCCTGTGGCTGTCCATGCAGTCCTGATCTCCCTTCCCTTTGGCTCTTGTCCTTTATAGCTCGGTGAGGACCATGAGAAAACCAAGGAGAGCTCTGAGTACCTCAAGTGCCTGACCCAGCAGGCTGTGGCCCTGCAGCGCACCATGAATGAGATCTACCGTAATGGCTCCAGTGCCAATATCCCACCCCTCAAGGTATAGACCTGGGCTGAGCGGGGTGGGTGCAGTGCCTTAGCCTCTGGCAAGGCCACGCTAACCTGGCCTTCCACACCACCCTCAGTTCACAGCTCCCAGCATGACCAGTGTCCTGGAGCAGCTCAATGTCATCAATGGCATCCTCTTCATTCCTCTCAGGTGAGAGCCTCCACCCAGCCCTGGCAGTGTCAGCCTTAGGGTCTGTTTAAGTTACATGAGCAAGACTTTAAAAGCATATAGCCTGTAGTAAGGTTCTTTGTGATTCTTCCCAGACACCATGTAGTCCAAGAAAGACATAGCTAGGGTTTTATTTTCCTTTATTTTTGTTATTTTTAGTTTTGTTGTTGTCTGTTTTGCGTGGTGGCACATGCCTTTAATCCCAGCACTCGGGAGGCAGAGGCAGGCAGATTTCTGAGTTTGAGGCCAGCTTGGTCTACAGAGTGAGTTCCAGGATAGCCAGGGCTATACAGAGAAACCCTGTCTTGGAAAAAAAAAGAGAGAGAAAGAGAGACAGTTTCTCTATGTATGTAACAGCTTTGGTTGTTCTGGAACTCACTCTGCAGAACAGGCTGGTTTTGAACTCAAAAAAATCCACCTGCCTCTGTCGTCTTCCAAGTGCTGGGATTAAAGGCATGTGCCACCACAGCCTGACCATTTATTTTGTGACAGAGTTCCAAGCTAACCATGACCTCATGATGTAGCCCAGGCCAGCCTCAAATTAGTAGCCATCCTGCTTCCGTCTTCTGGGTGCTGGGGTTGGAGTGAGCTGGCCTCAAGCCCGTGACCCTCTGGCCTCAGTTCTTCAAGCATTGAGATCACAGTTGACTTGTGGACTACTACCTGACTTCCTTTACGTTTTTAGCATACTTCGTTCAAATTTCTTCTTTTTCTGGTTTTGTTTTAGACAAGGTCTCATGTAGCCCGTGTTTACCTTAACACTGGCCATGTAGCTGAGAATGGCCTTAAGCTCCTGGTTATGTTTCCTGGCTGGCCCTCTGTTTCCCATTGTATCTCGGTGATCTTTCACTTCCAGTCCATATGATGTGACTGTAGCTGTCTGCTTCTCTAGTGCAGAACTGTGCCTTGTCAGCTAGTTTTTTGACAACTCTCCCACAATTCTTGCAGACTGCTTTGAAAGTACCTCCTTCTTGGATGTAGGAGATGCTGTTGGTGGGCCAGCTGGTAATGGGAGGGAGCACCCTTGTCCTGTTTGCTGCCTCTGGTCTGCTGTAGAAGGCAGAGGTTGAGAGCAGATTGACCTTGGTGTAGGGATGGCACACTCTCACCACATGCTGTCAGGTGTAGTCAGCACTCCCATTTCTAGGAGTGCCCGTTCATACATCTCCACTGTCCTGAGTGGCAGTGTCCTGAAAGCTGCAGGGTGCCAGGGGGTCCAGGCTACTCTGACTTCACCTTCGCCTCCTAATGTTCAGCCAAAAAGACTTGGAAAACCTGAAGGCAGAGGTGGCACGGCGACACCAGCTCCAAGAGGCCAACAGAAACAGGGATAAGGCTGAAGAACAACCCATGGCCCCCGAGCCTGAGCCTGAGCCAGAGAGAGCCGTGGAGGACATGGGCTCCCCTCAGACTGCCAAGGAAGGTCCTTCTTCCCTGAACTTACAGGGATAAAAAAAGAAAGAAAGATGGACAGTCCAGCAGCCCCATTACCCGGCGATGCAGACAGATTCCAGGAGAATTCTGGGGGCGTGCCCTGCAGATTGGGAGAGGAAGCTAGTCCTCAACTTTATACCCCCACCTCACCCCACCATCTGCCTGGGGCCCTGCCCTGGTTTGCCTGCCCCTAAAAGATGGTTTTGCACTGGTTCAATGAATATTCAATGCAGAGGCCTAATTGAAGACACGAAAGTAAAGTGTGTAGGCATCAGCTCCAGCTGAGGGGGCAAGTGCCTCCCCAGCATCAAGCAGATGTGTGTGTGTGTCCATGCCTGTGGATGTCTTGCTCCGTCCTTCCTGATGTACATAGCCCAGTCAGTTCTGAGTGGATGACGTGCAGATGCAATTTCTCAGGTCATTTATATGTTTGACATTATGGCTGCTGCTTTTGTTGCCACTACCCCTGGGTCCAGCCTGGCTTAAAGTCCAGGTTTCAGCCAAAAAAGATGGGGGCTTTCGTGTGTCCTGGGAGGGGGAGCCAGATGTCTTCTGGTAGGGTGCAAGGTGAGACCTGCAGTGGCTTTACTGTGATTGGGCCTGGCCTACCTGTAGCCTCAGGGTGAAGGGAAGGGGCCAGCAGTGGTAGACCCCACACATCCATGTGCCTGGCCTTGGCCAAGCAGGAGAGGAGGTCCTGCTACAGGCTTTGACTTGCCTCCCTGCTCCCTGTACCCCAGGTGAGCATAACCTTGGGGGCCAACAGTCTGAATGTATCTTTCTCCCCATTTAAACCTGAGCTGCCTAATGCACAGTTGGGTAAGGGGTGGGGACCCAGGGCTGAATTGTGGATCCCAGGGAAAGTGCTATGCACAGGAGTGATTTGTCACCTCTGGAGCCTGGCTCCTCCTTGGTCTTTGCCATATAAGCACTTATACAAAGAAGCTCTGGGGTGTTGGGGCTCCTACTGCCTTGGCTGCCCTCTCTCTCCCCTCCCTGCCTGTGTCGCTTCTCTTTGTCTGCTGTCCCTGAAGGAGATGGCCACCCTTTGAGCTTAAGGGAGCTGTTTTAGGCAGAGCCTCTGCTTGGGGCTTTTCTGGAGCTGCTGATGGATAGTATCTGTCCAGGGACCTTGTTTCAAAGGGAATGGGCATGGGCCAGCAAGGCACCCCCACAGCTATCAAGAACGTTTTCTTGTTTTTAAACCATCACGTCTTCATTTCACATTGGAATAAAGTGAGTTTTTGAAACCTGCTGCCCCAGCCTTTCCTGTGTGCTCTGTGGAACTTGTTCCTATTGCTTGAGTGAGGCTCAGAAGTACTGCTGGGAGGTAATTGTGTATATATTATGTCAAACTCAACGTTATGTTCAAGTCACTGAAGTGGAAGGGGTGCGACTTCAGTTGTTAGGCTGGGCCCTACACAAGAAAAAAAAATGTAGTGAAAGATGTGTTTCCGGAAGAGGGATTGATGGCAAGCTTCTGATTCTTTTGTAGTCTTTTGAACATCTCACTGGCTAGGCTTGTGCCTTATTCCCTTCCCTTGTACCTGGTAGATAGGGTTTGGCAAGTAGAAAAGAGGAGTGCTGGTTTTTTAAGAGTGTAAAGCCAGCTTATGTAGGGCTAGTGGAGTGGAGAGAAGAGGTGGCCAACCAGTAGACTTGTCACAGTAGTGGTCCTAACCAGTCAGCAAGCCTCAGACATGCTTGAACAAGCTTTCTGGCTTCATGATGCTCAGGGATTCAAAAGTCCTAGTTACATTTTATGACTTTATGAAAAATACCAGCCCTAATTTGTGATCCTTTTTTCCTAAGCCAGTGGGAGAAAGATGTTTCTGATCTTGATACTAAGTAACATCCGTTAAGTACTTACCAATGATTTTGACCATTTAAGCCTACTGTGTATGTTCCCTTTATAATTTGGTGATTTGAAGCAAGGTCTCTTAGAGCCAAGACTGGCCTCAAAATCCCTTTTAAGCTGAGTGTGACTTTGAGTTCCTGGTTACCGGTGTGCACATGACACCTGGTTCATTTTGTCGTAAATGTGTTTGTTGACTTGTTGGACTCCCCACTTCTGGAAAGGGACATCACACAAAGTTGAGGCTGCTCTGCATGAGCTTAATAGTTTAATCAGATGCTTACAAGTCACCCTAGAAGCCCATTTTTCTTGGTTGGTTCCCTTAAGCATATTAGTGTTATTAAATTCCTTTGTAAAATATTGTGGGGTGCGAGAAAGGGCTCAGATGTTAAGAACTTTGGCTGTTCTCCAGAACAACCCAACGACCCAGGTTTAGTTGCCAGCTCCCATATGGGAGTTTACAATGGTTCATAACTCCAGTTAAAGGGATCTTCTGCCCGCTAGATACTAGGGACATACATAGTACACATATGTACACACGTGCAGGCAAAATACCCGAACATGTAAAGATCTTAAAAATTATGTGTAGATATGAGTGCAGGTAGCGTGTATATGAACCCAGAACATGACTTGAGAGATGATTCTTTCCACAGTGGGTTCTGGGATGGAATTCAGACTGTGAATTTAGGGCTTGTGCAGCAAGCACTTCTATCTGCTTAGACATCTCACTAGCCAATTAGATCTTTTGACAACTCAACAGGAAACTCAGTTGAGGGCCACAGGACAACCTGAGGAATCCCTATATATTCTATGGCTGAGAAGTATCCTGAAGTGGCTCAGAGCAGCTTTAATGCAAGAAGGTATTCAACTGTTGGGGCTATTAACTGATGCCGCTGACAGTTATCAGGAAGCTGGAAGTGGTGGTATATGCTGAGGCAGGGCTATTGATGGAATTCAAGGATAGCCTGAGCTAGATACTGACCCGGTTTCAAGACTCCCAAAATGAAGGGCTATCTTACTGGCCTCTTCATACTGAGGAACTAATATAAAGTAGCCAAGTATGGTGGATGCCTTTTAGTCCCAGCACTTGGGAAGCAGACAGGTGGATCTCTGTGAGTTCCAGGCCAACCAGAGCTTACATAGTGAGACCCTGCATTTAAAATAAATAAATTTCCAACTACTGTCAGTGAAATGGTTCAGTAGAAAAAGGTACTTATTGTCAAATCTGACTCCACTTTCAATGGTAGAACGCATTCCCAAATAATCTCTGGCCTTACACTGTAGCATAAACACATGCACATAGTAATTTTAAAATTTAAAAACCAACTACTCTTTTTTTTTTTTTTTTTTGTCTTTCAAGACAGGGTTTCTCTGTGTAGCCCTGGCTGTCCTGGAACTCACATTGTAGACCAGGCTGGCCTCGAACTCGGAAATCCTCCTGTCTCTGCCTTCCAAGTGCTGGGATTAAAGGTGTGTGCCACGACAACCGGCCCAAAAGCCAACTATTTTCAGTGTTCATTGAGATGAGTGGGCAGTGACCACATGGGAAAGCAAAGACTGGGAATGTGGCTCCCTGATAGAAACCCCCCCTCCCCGACCCTGCCAGCACAGGAAGGGGTCAAAGGAGTATATATGTGTGGGGAGAAGGGGTTTGAATTCCAAGTCCTGCTCTGAGACATTTGACCTGGAGACACTTATCTTCAGCCTTGTTAGGCTAATCTGGAGGACATGTTCAAAAGGCTGCCTGTACTGGCTATTAGTATGTCTTGAGGTGGGGGGCTAGAATATACATGTCTAACGAGGATATGTTGACTCAGAAGCAGAAAATTGCTGCTAGCAGTTGAATTCATGTCTGCACAAGTTCTCACCAGACTAACCAGGAAGGAAGGATGCAGCCGGCATCCTGCACAGAGCTATCTCCCTGCCTTCAGGACAGAGGCCAACATGTGATCCACAACCAGTTTCCAAATTCACAACAGGATATGATATTTAAGTTAGAACTCCACCAGAGGGAAATCGGTCAGGTCTAGTAGAAAAACTGGCCAAGTACAGCCCTGCTTCTTTTGGTTGGGAAGACACCTTCCAACAGGAGGCACCAGCACGAGACAGAGCACCTAGAACAAAGTGAAGACTTACTCTGGTATATTTCATAAAACCTGACATTAAGGATGTTTATCTCCAAGGTAAGAGATGATAAATACAAAATGGGCAGGGCCCTCATCTCTGGAATTGAGTCTGTATCTCTAAGAGACAGTAAGTGTGCTTAGCTGTGCAGTGCAGTCAGTAGTTCTAGTTAGGCTCAAGCCTATGGCTACGAGAGACCTACCTACATGCTGCTCCCTCCAGATAAGGGGTAGACAACAGCAAAAGGCAGTGGTAGCACAGCTCTGTTGCTTATGGCCAACTAACATTCTTTCTGTTGCTGGTGCCCAAGTCTCACTTCCTGCCAAGATCAACACAACCTCACCCCCAATGACCATTGAAAAAAACCCCACCAGATCTAGTTTTATAGGCATTTAATAGTTTACCAATTGGTACAATAAGATTTTTAATATGCAGAAAACATGGATAAATTTTGTTTTACACAGTCTGAGAGCAACAAATCTTACTGTAAAACACAAGAGCAATATTATATACATTCCTTTACTGATTTTTAAAATTTTGTCGATATCTTCGGTGAACTCTTAACAATCTGGGAACTGTTTTCTCCAATGACCACCTCTGCAACGTTCATATGAAATCAATGTTTGCCTTCATGTCAGTGTCAGGACCGGCTTCTAACTCGTAGAGTTTGTGTTTATTTCTAACGTCTTCAGAGTGAGCTTTGGGGATGCCTGAAGGATAAGCAGGCAAGAAAGCAGCTACTTACATGATACAGTGAAAGGATAAAAAGGCCCGTCCAGTCGTGACTTGTGAGTCCAGCTTACCCCATCCCACCCAACCCAGCCCACTGGAAAAAACCCAAAACCTTTCTTGCAATTTTGCCCATGTTGCTTGTCTACCATGACATTCCTTTTTGCACCATCTAGATTAATCAACACACTGGGTTTATATACAGCTGGACAGGAAGAGTAACCTTTTCAAGTGCCTTTTCCTTCTATTTCAACTTGTTGCTTAAGGATTATCAAGCCACCACTGTCAACAAACAAAATGTCCTTATTTTTAAATAGTTTTTTTCTTTTAAATTAAAAAACAAACAACAAAAAAATAAACTTTAGTGAGTGGTATTATCTGGAAGTTCACAAAGAACAGAAAGAGGCAAACAGGAGACTGGGCTTGGTGAGCCTAAAGCCAAAGCTTCCAAAGGACTAATAGTGCATCACGGCCCGGGACGGCTTGCTAATACTAGTGATTGTGGGTAGTGCTCTGAGCACACCATTGGTCACACCACATGCAGACAGAACAGGACGGTCTTAGTCTCCTAAAGTGCAAGATGTCATGTGAAAAGCAACTATTCTTCAGGTCATGTCTACACAAACCAACCTGCAGCTTGCACTCTCCATGCGGTTAGGACTTCTTGGGCACGCTGTGCTATAGGTGGCACTGGAATGTCTGTTTACACACACAATCAACAACCATCCGAGTACACAATTCTATCAGCTTTTTATTTAGTAAGCAGCCAATCTGACTCAAGAAAGTAACAAAGCAGCAGTGAACCGCTAACCAATTCATAAAGTCCTCTACTTACAACCCAAACCAGTAACTTTATCATTGTCCTTATCCCAGGCAAGGCACAGGGTTAGACAGCAGACAGAGAAAACAGTAACATAAGAGTAAGGGCATCAACAGGGCAGTGTCAAACAACAGTGTGAGAAACCTTTGCAAATCCGATGCCAGATGTGGATGTTGCCCCGCCACCCTTCATTATTCAAACAGGGCTCGTTAAGTTTGGATCCAGCTGTGGACCATCCCTGAGATTCAATGTTTTCTGCTGCTTAAATGGATGATGTCTGGTAACTCAGCTAAGCAGCAGGCTGTGGCATTCTCCCAAGTAAGGACAGCTTTGTTACAGAGCACTCTCTCCTCCGTTGTCAGTGAGTCACTGCTGCAGGGGAGGAAACCCAGCAGCTTTGCTCCTCTACATTGGTACCATTCTTTATTGTTTCTATGAATGATGTCTAGATGTTGTGGCTTACCCTTAAACAATTCATGTTGCTACATGCTAAAACTGAATTAAAAAACAAGACATTTTAACACATACAAACAAATGTTAAGATGCACCATTTCTATGTATTTATATTCTTGAAATAGGACAGGAAATAGCAGCAAATGAGAACGAAGGTATTTTCTATAGCTTTTGGAGAAAAATCCAGTCAGAACAGCTAGGAGAAAAAGACTTCTTAATGTAAGCAGGGCTGTGAGGCAATGTTGTCCTAAAAGCCAACCTACAGTGTTGTTTATGGGAGTCACGATGGAGTTTTTGTCCTCAAAAATAACCACTTAATTCTCAAAACACTTTTCCTTTCTAGAGAAATCTCTGAGGAATATTAAGAACAAACAAGTGAACAAACAAAAGCACACAAGCTAGACAGTGAGCTTCTGTCAGAGCCTAATCTCTTGTGTATATCTACAGGACATTAATTCTCACCCTTTGTCCTTTCAGGAACCAAATTTCCATTCAATACTTAAAGGGATTTTTAAAAAATCTATTATACAAACGAATAAAATGCAGTCCAGAAAAAAAAAATTATCATTGTTAGACTGTCACTGTTATGTCATTGTTTCTGTTAACCTTTCAAATTGATTTTCTTAAAAAGAAAAAAAAGTTGATTAGCTAGGTGATAAATTCTTTATTAAAAATTGACAATGGAATAGTGTTCCAAAAGTCATGGGCAAAATTCTCTTAAACCTACTGTAGAAACTCTGGATCAAAATATACAGCCTATGAGGAATGCGTAACATGGTGACTGGCCACATTAGAGGGGAGAACAAAGGAAGTGACTTTCTCTTAGAAAAGCTCCTCAGAGTCAGAAACAGCAGAAGAGTTTAGCATGGCTGTGGTTGGTGTTCCCCAGCAAGATTTACTCTATGCGTAAGTTTTAGCACTTCTTCAAAAACTTAAGACCCAACAACATGGAGGTTATATGTGTGTGATATACATATATAGACATATCCACTTACAGATAGGCCCATATACTTATAAACATTTACATATAAACAAAACATGAGAAAAAAAAAACCCAGTATATTCTATGCACGCTTCATTACACCCTGTCACTTTTTTTTATAGCTTGTAAGTGAAACAGTTCGAATTGTTATCAGGGTCATGTTGGAAACTGTTCCTTCCACTCCTTTAAAATGCGCACCCAGCTTTGTCAGCATTCATAATTCTGACATGCACATTGCACATCCCTAAAAACATCATAAACACATAGTGATCTGTACCATAACACTCAATGGGAAGATCAAATTCTACTGGGGAGTCACATCACTACACAGTCCAACAGTCTGGAGAATACAACTCGCATGTCTAGTGTGAAGAGAAGCCTAAAGTAGGACAGTGCTTCCTGACCTGTTTACAAAGCAGTAAGACCCAAATGAAAAAGGATTCACTATTAGCTGCTGAGATTTTTCTTGAGAATTACGATCATTTTCTTACATAAATAAACCACTAGCCTTTGCTTGATAGGCTGCCAAAACAAACATATCCTATTGATTTGGCAAAGGGGTCATGACAAAAACTTCATGTGTAATCCCCATTACACAGATGGAGCAAAGATTCTGAATTGCAGTCTTATTATCTAACACCCTTAAAGATTTAGTAAGCACACTTAAGTGATGTTACATAGATACACATTTCAGAAAAAGCCCTAATAACCACCACTTTCCCCAAAATGAGGCCATCAAGTCAGGCACCAACAGATAGCAGGAAGAAAAACAGTAATTAATAATCCAACATAAAATGACACTGTCAACTATTCAGTTTAGTGCCCTAGTTCAATTTATTTAACTTCTGCCCTTGTAGGCCTGGTGTGACCAATGCCAGCCCAGGTTTTTAAACCCTATGGTACTTCTAGACAACATATGTAAATTTACAGTATACAATTTGGATTCACCATGCATGAATACTTTGTGTGTAACATTTAATAAGTTCAATCTACATCCAGAATAATTTACATGAAAGGACAATATTTATTTAAACAGAGCTCAAATGGGGTAACCATGGTATCATCAGAGTGCATCCAGAGGAAAAAAGGGAGGAAGAACCAAATGTGACTCAATCAACGGCACTCCCACACCTTTACTGTTTGATCTACACTGCCAGTAACCACATAGGGTGCCGTCTTATGGAAATCTGAAAGAGAAAAGAAAAGGCTTGTTTTCAAACCATACTAAGCCAGACAGAATGCTTTGCTTGCTTTTTGAGCAGTATATTTTATATAAGCCCAGCAGGCCTTGTACTTGATTCCCTCCAGGTCAGCTTCCCAAGCTCTGGGAGTCTATGAACCTCTGCCTCCACACTTGAATACAATGTCCACGATTTTCTCCATATACATACCCATCCATATCTCTAAAATTACTGAGCTTACCAACTGGATTAGGAATGTTGAAACTCAATTATTAAATTCCACTCGATGTCACTAGTATCATCCCAAACAATGCTCAAACCTACTAACAAGTGCATATTCACCCAGCATATTGATTTACTGAATGTTGTGCTTCAGGCTTAGTACTAATGCAACACTCCTGCCCAATTTACCAAGGGCTTTATTGTCACCATAAGGTCCATCCATCATACCCTAGTACATTACAATTTACTGAATTCACTGTTATCAACTCCAGATGATACTGAGGACATGACGTTTATACAATTCCCTAAGTACATGGTGATGGTGGTATATAGTGGATAGTGCATTTTTTTTTCCTTTCTTTCTTAAACAATAATGTCCTGCCATGTATCTCTTGCTATGTACATCAAGCTGGACAAAATTTGGGGCATAATCATCCTGCTCTGCCACCCAAATTGGGGAATGTGTCACCATGCCTCCAGATATTTTGTCTGCCTGTCTCTGTGTGTGTGTATAAGTATACATACAGGCTCAAGTACAGAAAGGTCAGAGGACAACTCTCAGGAGCCATGTGGGATGTGGAGATTAAGCATGGGTTTTCAGGCCTGTCCAAAAGCACTTCTACCAGCTGAACCATCTTGCTAGCCCTATTTCTTTTTCTCCCCCCTCCAAACAGGATCTTCTATGTAGCCCAGGTTATTATTTAAGATTCCATTTGTTCTTCTTCTACAGTATCAGGGATTGACACTAACATCTCAGTCAAGTTTCACTAGCTGGTATACTGCAGTATCAGGGATTGACACTAACATCTCAGTCAAGCTTCACTAGCTGGTATACCACTGAACAACATCCATAGCACTTAAGCCTTTAATACATCCTCATGGTGTGGTGACTGCCAACTATAAAATTACTTCACTGCTACTTCATGGCTGCAATTTTGCTAGTTATGAATCATAATGTAAAAATTTGATATGCAACCTCAAAGGGGCCTCAATCTACAGGTTGAAAACTTTTTTTTTAAAGATTTCTTTTAGAGAGATGGTTCAGCAGTTAAGAGCACTGACTGCGCTTCTGAAGGTCCTCCTGAGTTCAAATCCCAGCAACCACATGGTAGCTCACAACCATCAGTAATGAGATCTGACACCCTCTTCTGGAGTGTCTGAAGACAGCTACAATGTATTCACATATATTAAATAAATAAATCTTTAAAAAAAGAAAATTACAAGTTAATAGGAAAGAAAAATACCAGCCAGTCAATAGGAGTGATCATTAAGTATCCTTTCCAAGTCGTTTCCAAACCCAATGCACAACAGAGGAAACAATATTTTAACTATAAGCTTAATTCTAAAGAGAGAAGCTTAAAGCCACTGGCAGGAACCCATAATGTTGAAACAGGCCTTTTGGTCACTTCTTACCTGGAAAAGTCGACAAGGTTACATAAAACTGCTACATCTGGCACTCCAAAATTCAAATGTTCAGAAACCTCACAATGTGTACATACCCAAGGAGGTAACAAAGTGTTCATGCGCATTGAGGGTCTTCATGCATCGCTTGTTCTTATAATCCCATACACGGAGGGTCTTGTCATCAGCACAACTCAAAATAAACTTCCCCCCAGAATGGAACAGAACTCCACGTACCCAGTTATCATGACCCACCTTAAAGACAAAAAAGTATTTGACTTAAGTAACATTTAGGATAGAACACATTTTAATACTAAAACCAGTCCTTTTTTTTCTTTTTTCTTGACAAGGCCTTATAACCTTGAACTTCAGGCAGGCACTACCACACTCAAGTTTATGTAGTACTGGGAACTAAACCCAGGGTTTTTATGCCTGTAAATACCTTTTCTATCAAGAGAGGCACATCCCAGAAACCTGCCCCATGCAAACAGGGCCCCATGTAGCTCAGAGCTGCCTAAACTCACTGACCTTGAGATGATGACCCTCTTTGCTTCCACCTTGGATGCCGGAATCATAGATATATACTACCATGTCTGATCTTGTGCCATGCTGAGGTTTTAACCCAGAGCTCTATGTATGCTATGCCAGGCAGGCACTCAACTAACTGAGCTATACTCTTAAGATAGACTAGTATTCTTCCAAATTTTCACTATTTTTTAAGTATTATGTGCATGGGTGTTGTGCCTATATGTGTGCCTGTACGACACGCTGAATGCAGTGCTCTCAGCAGCCCAAGACGGGATTGGATCCCCTGGAACTGGAGTTGTAAGCTGTAACATGGGTGCTAGAAATCAATGCCAGACATTTTGGAAGAGCTTTTAACTACTGCTAGTGCTTTTACCCACTGAGCCATCTCTCCAGACCCTTGATATTATCTTTTTAAAATGTTAGTAATTAATAATAATTAAAAATTATGGAGCCAAAGAGATGACTGAGCAATTAAGAGCATTTTAGGGATCCATAAATTAGTGGTATACACACCCTTAATCCCAGCACTCAAGAAGCAGAGGCAGGTGGCCTAATCTAGAGAGAGAATTCCAGTACACAGAGAGACCTTGTCCAAAAACAAAACAACAAAAAGAGCACACCGGGGAGTAGAGGCGCTGACTGAGCAGTTAAGATAAGGTAATGGCTTTTAGAGGAGTGGAGTTGGGTTCCCAGCATTCAATACAGTCACTCACAACTGCCTGTAACTCCTGCTTCAGAAGCCAATGTTTCTGGCCTACTCAGGGGCTGGCACAAACATAAATACAAAATTACGTTAAAAAAAACACACACACACAATAAAAAATGAATTGAACATGGTTGTACACATTCAGTACTTGGGAGGCAGAGGCAGGCTGAATCAATCTGAGTTTGTGGCCAAGCTGGTCTACCTAGTTAAGTTACTTACAGGCCAGACAGGAATATGTCATAAAACCCTGTCTCAAAAACAAAACACAAACCAAACAAACAAAAAATAGGGCAGCAACAACAACAAATCCTCATATATTTTTGTGGCCACACCAAAAGGAAGCAGGAAAAAGCATCCCACTAGCCCAACAGTAGGAAGCAGAAACCTAGGAAAAATGGCTACCTTAAAGATCCATTTTTTCAACATGGTACAAACGAACCTAGAATACAATAGTTTTTTTTCTGAGAGATGGGGTCTTGACTATGAAGTCCTGGCTGACCTGGATTCTATATAGACCATACTGTCCTCAAACTAACAGAGATCCTCCTGCGTCTGCCTCTTGAGTATTGGGAATTTTTTTTCCGTGTTTGTTCTTGTTTTTCCAGACAGGGTCATGCTGTGTAGCTCCGGCCTTTCCTCAAATTCAAGAGATCTGCCTGCCTCTATGAAGATTAAAGGTATGTGCTGCTGCTGCTACCACCACTTCCGACTGGGCGGCCCTTCTTTTATCTTTAAATTAGTTTACAGTAATCGCTTTTCTTTCAGCATTCTCATATTTACTTATGTAGTTTTGGTTGATCCTTCTTGTTCCTTCTCCCAAATTTCTCCTCCCATTTCCCCACTGTACTCTTCCTGCATCCAATATTCCCTTCTCAATTAATCCTGTAGTATACTTTAAGGCGTTGCTAACATTCTATATGCAGATCTCATCAGCACTTACGTAGTTTCTAAAACTATGATGTTATATTCTAAGACCTGCTACTAGCTTAACAATAGCCAGTTAGAGCTTCTTAGGCAAACCAGAAAGAATGTCTAATAGCCACCTCCCTCTTACATTGAATCTCCAAAACTGCTAAAATTACTCAACTCATTAGAGTTAATTTCACAATAGGAAAACACAAGAGGAAAATAAACTAAGTAAGAAATGTCAACAAAGAGATGATAGCTGAAAAGAGAAGAAAACATCTTTAAAAAGTACTGGTGAGATGGCTCAGTGGTTGAGTTTTGTTTGCTTTTCCAGAGAACCAGGGTTCAATTCCCCACACCCAAATGGCAACTCACACCAGTCTGTATGTAACTCTATCTAGTTCTAGAGGATCTGACACCCTCACATACAGTCAAAACACCAATGCACATAAAATATCTTTTAAAAGTAAACAAGTCTGTAAGAGCTTTCTCCTCCAGAGTAGCTATTAACATAGTGAACTAAGACCCTACCCCCCAGCACTGACTGGTTTTTATAGATTTATTTTCTATAACAATGCATTCTATAAATTAGCACTTCATAAAACTTTAAAAAGTTTATAAATGTATAGTTATTTTAAGGTCCCAGAACTGATAAGAAAGCACAAGTCTATCTGATTCAAAAAGGTAAATGCGCAATGAAGATGCCAAAGAAATAATACGATTATGCAAACTTACAAGAGTCATAAGGCACATGCCAGTACTGACGTCCCACATCTTAATAGTTTTGTCTCTGGAACCAGATAGCAAGAAAGGTCCAGGCTTGCCACTTTTTTTAGTCTATTAAAAAAAAAAAAAACATAAAAATTATTTTTCCCATACAAAAAATAAGGACTTAAAATAACTTCTCTAAAATAATGACATTTACTTGAAATCTTGCAAAAAAAAAGCTGTTTTCATTTATTGAAATATATAGATAGCTGTACCTAGCCTAGAAAGAAAGATAGGCTCTGCCTAGGTTACACCAACAATGACTTTAGCAATGAGGTTAGGTATATATAGCTAAGTGATGTATTTGTCTCCTAGCATGAAAAAAGGCCCTGATCAATATCAGTATCAAACCTAGGATTAAAAAAGATTTTTAAACCAATCAGTACTTTTTATATAAATTTAGCATCAAACTTATTACATATTATATATAACAACCATCAGAGGGTACTACAAAGAATTTTATTTAGAATTTTTAATAGTTGAACTTTAAATAGAGCTTGTAATTTATAATGAACAAACAAAAGATTAATTTAGAGCCAGATCTTTAGGAGTTCAAGGCCAGCCAGGTCTACATAGAGAGTTTGAGGATAACCAGAGCTACCAAATGAGGCCCTGTCTCAAAAATAATAAATAAATAAATAGATGGATAGGTAAATAAAATAAAAATAAATTAAAA
This sequence comes from Mus musculus, assembly GCF_000001635.26. Classification (NCBI taxonomy): domain Eukaryota; kingdom Metazoa; phylum Chordata; class Mammalia; order Rodentia; family Muridae; genus Mus; species Mus musculus. Next base: position 74,682,944 of record NC_000077.6, read on the forward strand.
AATCCCAAAACTTTAAAAAAATTATTTAGAGCTTTATTAATATGTAGGGGGTTTTATGGAGGAGGGGTCTGATTATGAATCATCTCAGGGCCATCAGACCTGGATTTAAATGATCCAGTCTGCCTTTAGTAGATGATCTCCAACTTATAACAAATCAAGGATGAGCTATTTTGTTTATCTTTGTATGTGTACTCCATTCTTGCCATGGCATGCAGACAGACATCAAAGGACTACTTGAGGGAATTGGTTCCCACCTCCTACCATGTAGGTTCAGGAATCAAACTCAAGTCACCAAGCTTGGCGGCAAGTGTCTTTACCTATTGAGCCATCTTACTAGCCCAATAATAACTGACAACTACAAAGAGCAAACAAAAAGCCTCAAAACTCAGAATTCTAGGCTACAGTTTTAGTTGTATCCAGAGACCTTAGACTGAAAATCACACAAGTTACCTAAGGCTCTGCCCTATGACACAGTAACAAAATCATAAAAAGACATGCAATCAATCGTACAGTACCTCAGATCCTGTTGCTTCAGAGATGGAAGAATATGAACTTTCTGGAGCCCAGGAAATGCATTCCACCACATGTTCATGTTCTCGGAGCTCAGCCTTGCATTCCTTTGTTGCTACAACCCACACACGCACAGTCTGGTCATTGGAACAGCTGGCTATCAGAGTGCCATCCTGATTTGGCCGCACCATACGTACCCATTCTCTGTGTCCTGTGAATGTCTTCACACAGTAGCTGTCAATTTAAGAAGTGTACATTGTGAATAAATGGTAACCACTAGAACACTTTCCAAAAGTGACACAAATTGAGATGAAGAGATATCATTAGTTAGAGAAATTACACTACATCAAAAAAAGAAAAGTAAAAGTAATAAAAAATGGGCACTAACCTGAAGTAAAACAACACTAGGTAAAATAAGCTGACAAGAAACACCACTAAACACAATAAAACTTTAAAACCTCAAGTCTAATAAATGCATACCAGCAGCATATACATTATTTAAATTCTAATTTAAACCCAGATAAGAAAAACAAAACAAAAAAAAAATAACAACAACAAAAATAAACCACACAGAGAAGAAAGAAAGTAGATATCTCACAGAACTGGCTTTCAAAAATTCTTCCTACAGTGCATTCATGTTCACAGTGCATACAGTGCAGTGTGTGTATGAATGGATGGATGAATGTATGTATGTATGTATGTATGTATGTATGTATGTATGTATGTATGTATGTAAAATTTATTTTGGTGCTAAGGTTGGAAGCTAGGGCCTTGTGCATTATTAAAACAAGTGTTCTACCACTATGCTAAATTTCCAAGTCCTCAAATATATGTGTGTTTGTCAGTCATAGTGATCATTCTAGATTAAAGATAAAATTACTATTTATAAAACAATTTTTGTTTTGTTTTTATAATCTTTTTTGGCTGATGCTTTCCAACTAAATCTACTTACCCAGTTTGCACTTCCCACATCTTTATAGTTTTATCCCTTGAGGCAGACACTATATGATCTCCATTAGGCATGATGGCTACTGAAGAGACATTGTGATCGTGACCTAAAACACAAAATATAGCAAAGTATTCAACAGTTTACTGTGGGTTTTTACTATGGTATTTAAAAAACTATAGAAAGCACTCTTACACTGGGCTTTATCTAAATGACAAGATCATTAAAAGTAGTAAAGGAAAAAGAGATAAGAGGCAAATTTTGATCCTCTATTTAAAAGTCTATCTTTGATGATGATCACAGGAGAAAATGCATTAGTAGTTCATAAATACCATTCACATTCCAAATTAGCTGTTTTCTGGAAAAAAAAAAACTCATATTTTTAAGAAATAGACAATGACTGCAAGCAACTTTTCTGTCTTTTAAATGATTTCAGAGCCCAAACTGGCCTAAAACACTTGATAGACCTGCCTCAGACCTTAATTGGGTGAACAAACACAAACTTCAACCATATACTCAACGTAACAATAAATCTAACTGTGTGCTAAATACCAGATAATCGTTTTGTTTTGCTTCTTTCCCTTTCCTTTTTCCCCTCCTTTCCTTTCCGTATTTTTTGGCTGTCCTGAAACTCACTCTGTAGACCAGGCTGGTCTCGAACCACCTGGCTCTGCTTCCCAAGTGCTGGGATTAAAGGCAACACCAAAACTGTCAGGACTGTTTTGATTTCTTGAGACCGGTGTACTAGGCAGCCCAGTTGAGCTGGAATTTGCCTTAAACCTGTGATCCTCCCACAAAGGACTCCTGCCTGCTAAGATTATGTACATGCACCAATTCACCTGGCTTGTTTTAAAATCGCTAACACAGCATTTGTTCTTACACATATCTAAACAACCATATTCCATCATCTTTTAAGAAAACAGAGCCAGGTGTGATACCTTTGACCTCAGCACTTGAGGGAAGTAAAAGCAAGCAGATCTCTGAGTTCGGGCCAGACATTGTGAGAACCCGTCCCAGAAATCTAAAAACCAAAGTCACTATCTCTTATCGACCAGATGGTTTAAGTATGAGTCATTTTATCTTTATAATTCTATGCCATAGGCATTATCCTCTTTATTCTCCAGATTAAATAACCTATGGACACTTAGATACTGCAGCACCGAACTCTGGCTTCTAGCTTCCATATTGCCTGCTCTCTTGATAAATAAAATAAAAAAGAAACTATCTTCTTAGTAAATTAATTGTCCATTTCTCTTGGACTAATTCACGTGACCTGTCAGTTTTTCTTATCCAAATATACTTGAGAATATAAATTATTATGTCGTACAAACCTTAAATGCTCCTAACAAAAACCTCTACCACTAAAGCTTGTTCATCAAGCTTGCACATCAAAGCAGACAACTAGGAATTAAATGTAGGGTACCTAAACATGACTAGCAAATTATTTCTTCTCTTAAATGCCCTGTCTGAAATTAAAGTACTGTCCTCTACCTTACCGTGCATGGTTCTGATGCATTCAAAACCCTGAAAATCCCATAATTTAATCGTCATATCTGCTGAACAGGAAGCCAGAAGCTTGCCACTGTGGTCAAAGGAAATGTCCTGTACAGAGTCTGTATGGCCCTTGAGAGTTCGCTCAAAATCTCCAGTCTCATAATCCCACACCTGTCAAGTGAATAAAAAAAAAAAATGGTTAACACCAATCCATCACTTCCTCATTTCACAATTGACTAATTTCCAAAATAACAAATAATCTATGTTAGAAATATCAAATCTTCAAGTACAAAGTGGCTTTTCTCTACAGAGAAAAATTGATGCTCCAACTATTCAAGAAAACCTTCAGTATTACATTTGTTAAGTATCTACCACTTAATTATACTAATGAGAAGTTACAGAAAGTCAGCATACACTAGTTGATAGTACTAGGCATACATGCAAAAAGATGTGTTAGGAGCATTGTATGTAGAACAGTGGACTGACTTAAGGTCTCAATTTTACTAGAGTATTAAGAGTTCAGATACTAAGAGGACTAAGGAGAAATCATAAACTATAAACTATCCCTGAATCAAGTGCTCATGATTAACCAAAACACCTTTTCCAAGACAGGATTCCTCTGTGTAGCCTTGGCTGTCCTGGAATGAACTTTGAAGACCAGGCTGGCCTATAACTGAGAAATTCACCTGCCTCTACCTATGGAGTGCTAGGATTAAAGGTGTGTGCTACCACACCCAGCTTTAAAAAGTCTCATTCTTAGAAGACATTTTTTTTCCTTTTCCATTTTTTATTAGGTATTTAGCTCATTTACATTTCCAATGCTATACCAAAAGTCCCCCATACCCACCCACCCCCACTCCCCTACCCACCCACTCCCCCTTTTTGGCCCTGCCGTCCCCCTGTACTGGGGCCTTAGAAGACATTTTTAGTAAAACAGAAATTATGAATTAACATGAATGAATATTACAGATATCACTCAGGAATACTCTTTGCTCTGGTGGCCAAATCATAGTCTGTTATAAATAATTTTTAAAAATAATGATTTTTGCACTTGTTTCACATGCAACAAGTATTAGGTTCAATTCAATCTCTAACAACTCAGGAAAACATTAAAAATCCAAACAAAAACAACAGCCACAAACAGAAATAGAAAGAAAAAAAATTGAATACTGATTCCGTGCTCTAAACTCAGTTTAGACCACTCTACCTACAGTGGGCACAATTTTAAATGTCATAGGGAATACACACACACACACACACACACACACACAAAAATTTGGAGAAATAGATAATATTTTAAAAAAATGCCTAGGCAATACATTAAAGAGCCACCATAAAGGATCTGAGAACCAAACACTGATCCTCTGTAAGAACAGCAAGTGCTTTTAATGGCTAAGCCATCTTCTCCAGCCCACATTTTAAAAACTTAATCTAAATAGTCAACGTAAGACTGATTAACTAGGCCTGGTGGTTCATGCCTTTAATCCCAGGACTCAGGAGTCAGAGGTAGGCAGGTAGACTGCTTTGAGATCTAAGTCAGCTTGGTGTACAAAGAAAATCCAAGACAGCCAGGGCTTGTTACAGAGAAACCATGTCTCAAAAAAATGAAACCAAAATAAACAGATCCCAGAAGACAAAAAATATATATATAAATAAATGAAACCAAAATAAAAAAATTGAAAGAACTGATGAGCAAATATAAAAACTATAAGTAAATTCTAGTATGTATACAATATGAAAGATACAGATTTATCTTTTTTTGGGGGGGTTATTTTTTATTTTTTTATTTTTTGGTTTTTCGAGACAGGGTTTCTCTGTATAGCCCTGGCTGTCCTGGAACTAACTTTGTAGACCAGGCTGGCCTCAAACTCAGAAATCCAACCTGCTGCCTGCCCCTGCCTTCCAAGTGCTGGGATTAAAGGCGTGCGCCACCACGCCTGGCCCAGATTTATATCTTTTTTTTTTTTTTTTTTAAAAGATTTATTTATTATTATTATATCTAAGTACACTGTAGCTGTCTTCAGATACACCAGAAGAGGGCATCAGATCTCATTACAGATGGTTGTGAGCCACCATGTGGTTGCTGGGATTTGAACTCAGGACCTTCGGAAGAGAAGTCGGTGCTCTTAACCACTGAGCCATCTCTCCAGCCCCAGATTTATATCTTATACCACAACAATGTAAAGTATTTTTCTTAATTTTATTTTTGTTGTTTTGAGACAAAGTCTCATTATCTAGATCATGTTGGCCTTAAACTGAGATGTTTGCCTCTGCCTCATAAGAGATAGAACTAAAGGTGTACAGTATGTGCCCAGCCAGAATTTTTTTTTGTTTTTTGTTTTTTGTTTTTTTTTAAAGCAGTCTTGCTAGTAGCTTAAGCTATTTCATGAACCATCTGTTTCACTTTGGAGTGCTGGGCACATTATCACGATAAGCTCTAAACAAATAAAACCTTTAACTTCAATCATATATTCAAGCATATCTACATGAAAGCGATAACTGTGTGTTTAATTCTGTGCTTGCTTAGCTAGATTTATCCCGAAGTATATCAGGGGGTTATTTTTATTTTATGAGACAGGGCTTCAGGTAGCCTAGGCTAACCTCAAATTTGCTATATAGCTGCTAATGAACTTGAATTCATTCTTTCTTATTTATTTAGTTATTTATTTAATGTATAGGAGTACAACATTGCTCTCTTCAGACACACCAGAAAAGGGCATCAGATCCCATTACAGATATAGTTGTGAGCCACCATGTGCTTGCTGGGAATTGAACTCAGGACCACTGGAAGAACAGTCTGTGCTCTTAACCACTGAGCCACCTCCTTATTTTCAAAATTTTCAAAATCTTTTCTGTCACCTAACTTACATCAAGTCTGCCTTTCAGAGAAATTTACCTTACTTTAATCACATCATTTACTAGGCAAAGGTAGGAGAATTTCTCTGAGTTCAAAGTCAGTCTGACAGTCAAGACTACATAGAAAAAAAGATCATGTCTCTCAAAACAAAACAAAATTAAAACAAAAACCAAAAAAACAAAAACCACAAAACAAAAAGCAAAATGAACAAATGAAAAGAACTTGCCTTAATTGTAGCATCCTCTGAAGCAGAGACCATAACACTGAACACAGGATGGAAAATGACTCGAGTAACTGGACTCCTATGACCACTCAATGCGTATTTCTCAGGTGGACGGGGAATCCATTCTTTTGGGTCCCGTTTCTGACCAAGAGGACCACCCGACGTAAATTCTTCTTTTGCTTCATTTAGTTTTGATTCTAATTCCATTACCTTGAGAGGGAACATGAAGTTAAACAAAGTTGTGTTTTATAATATATTTGGGTTTTTTTCCCTTTTAGGTAGGCTGTGACTATGAAGCTTACGGTAGTCCAGAACTTAGGATCTTCCTGTCTCAGTTCCCACAGGCTGGAGTTACTATGCCCAGCTGGAACTAATCCACCCAGACAACTTTCATTTACATTTATTAATAAAGATGATCATAACACTTACCTTGCTTGATTTACGCCTGTAATTTTTAGAGTTTTTTCCCCTATACCACAGTTTATTATTTATCCTACAGGTAGTAATATTCACAACAAAAGCTAATATTTACTGAGCATCTACTAGGTGTTAGTTCTTGTCCACAAGCTTGGTATAGTTGGGCTCACATTAGAACAATGTTGTCTACTCTAACTTTGTCTGTGAAGAGTATTTTAGAAATGGAATAGTATGTTACTTTCATCTTATATATTAAAGAAACAAACAAACAAACAAAAAACAAACCAAAAACCTCAGAGATGAGACTGACTCATGTAAGACACATAGTGATCTTTTTTCAGTTACAACTAAGTTATAACTTCCGAGGCATTGGTTCTCAACCTTTCTAACACTTTGACCATACACATCCTTGTATTGTGGTGACCCCCAATTATAAAATTACTTTTGTTGCTACTTCATAAGTGTAATTTTCCTACTGTTAATGAATTATAATGTAAATATCTGATAATACAAAAAGTATCTAATGTTTAACCCCAAAGGGGTGCAGTGCAACACACAATGAGAAGCACTGTTCTAAGAACATAAATGATGTCTTAAGTATCAACTTCTTAGTAAAGACAATGCAGGTCTAATCTCTAGGCAGTATAACCTATGTGCACCAATAATGAACTTAAAACCAATGTTTTCATGAAGCAAAAGAAAATGTTTTGTTTCCCCAAGATCAAACATGAGTATCAGCAGATTAGCAATTTATGGCAATATTTTCAGAAAATTTGTTAAGTACACATTGAATAAACTGACTTAAGAAGACCTAGTTACCTTTTTTTGTAATCTAATAACAGATGTCCATTTTTTTTCCAAAAGACCAGCATACTTCTTATCTAATTCTTCATTCTAGGAGAAAAAGTAAGATTTAAAAAAAAAAAAAATGGCTTAACCATGACATCTTTAAAACATTATTAAATATTTGATTATATAAAAAAGTGGGAAAATTAAGCTCAAAACTAAGTAAATCACAACAAATGGCAAAATTCGAATAGCTGAATTGACCTAACTACTGAACCTTAAGTAAAACTTAACCCATTTACTATACTATGAATAATTAGAAGACTGATAATTATAAAGTCAAGCATACCATATCTAGTTCAGCTTCCTTTTTAAAAACGGAATATGCCTCTTCATAGCCATTTGAACGAAGATAATCTGCTATAGCTCGATTTCTGAAAGAAAAAATTCAAGTGAGTCCTAAACATATCTCATTTCTATTTGAGGAACTACACTTATTAAAATCTTTAGGGGGGGGGTAGTGGTGGTCCAAGACAGTTTCTCTGTGTAACCCTGGCTGCCCTGGAACTCACTATGTAAACCAGGCTAACCTCAAACTCAAGAGATCCACCTGCCTTTGCCTCCTGAGGTGTGTGGTGATGCATGCCTTTAATCCCAGCACTTGGGAGGCAGAGGCAGAGGCAGGCGAATTTCTAAGTTCAAGGCTAGCCTGGTCTACAGAGTGAGTTCCAGGACAGCCAGGGGTACACAGAGAAACCCTGTCTTGAACCACCCCCCCAAAAAAGAGTAGTAAATTATATAAATATTTCTGGAAATAAGATGGACACACTTCCAAAACTTCAAAAACATTTAGGTATTGTCATAATTTATCTGTTTTATTTTTGAGCATCTTTTCTCTTTTCTTATTTTCAGAGATGCAAGGGGCTGAACTCAGAACACTGTACATGCTAGGTAAGTAACCCATCTCTAAACTCTAGTCCCAGCCTCTGACATTTTATAAGTTTCTCACTTACTTTAATCCCGAGTGCTGGGATTAAAGGCGTGCGCCACCACTGCCCAGCTCTAGATATATTTCTTTTTTTTTTTTAAAGATTTATTTATTTATTACATGTAAGTACACTGTAGCTGTCTTCAGACACACCAGAAGAGGGCGTCAGATCTCGTTACAGATGGTTGTGAGCCACCATGTGGTTGCTGGGATTTGAACTCTGGACCTTTGGAAGAGCAGTCGGGTGCTCTTACCCACTGAGCCATCTCACCAGCCCTCTAGATATATTTCTATACCTAGATATCAATTGGTTAAAGTAACCATCAGTTTTTCTAGTGTTGACATTCACCTTCTCTTAATAGTTAGTTGATAAACATACTCAAACATCGGAGATTAGAACTGAGTTTTGCATAGAAATGTTTTAAATAAAACTCTACTAAGAATACAAAGAGAAGACTCAGTGGTTATCATCTCCTTGCTGTACAAGCATATAAGTTGGAGTTTCTGTCCCAGCACTCAGGTAAAGGCTGAGTGTCCTATGTCAAGTCTGTACATCATTTAGCATAAGGGAGGTGGAAAGTGCCTGTCTGAGGCTTGCTGGCTTCCTGACTAGCTAAAATATTCTAGCTCAAGGTTCAGAAAGTAACCTTGCTATTCAAAAGGAACAGGTAGAGTGTTGTCTCCAGGCAGATACTCACACATGCACCATAAAAATATATCTCAGGCCCATCACTCCCCACCCCAAAGAAAACCTATAGTAAATATTTTAGTATTAGAAATGCAGTGGTGGTGCATGCCTTTAAATCCTAGCACTAAAGAGGCTAAGACAGGATGATCTGGAGTTTAAGGCCACCCCAGGCTACATAGTGAGTTCAAAGCCAGTTTGAACCAAAGACCTTATTTTAAAAAGATGCCAGGCAATGGAGGTACATGCTTTTAGTCCCAGGACTCAGGAAGCAGAAACATGCAGATCTCCGAGTTTGAGGCCAGCTTGATATACAGAGTGAGTCCTAGGACAGCTAGGGCTAAAGAGAAACTGCTTTGAGACCCTGCCTCCCCAAAACAAACAAAAGAAATAACGTCTTAGAATGACATTTAGAATTATACTTTAAAGGCAGCAAAGCTGAAGTGGCTTGAAATGTATTTTTATACTTCTCTTTCATTCTGTCATAACAATATTGGCAAGCATCCCTGCTCTCCTATTTCAACATTTCCCAATTACTCTGAGCCTTTCTTTATTCACAGTTATAGAAAAGGTTGATTTAGGATTCCTCTGTAAGACTTTAAACTAACTTGAGTAATTTAAAAGCTTAAACCATGAGTTAAATAAAACTTAAATATACATACAATAACAGTATCATTACATCCTTTAGCCAATTTTATTTTTTCTTTTCTTTTGAAAAACAGTCTTTGTGTCTTGGCCAGCCTTGAATTTACAGAGATATGGCCACCCTGCCATATCTCTGAGCGTTGGGATTAAAGACATGTGCAACCATGCCTGGCCCTCTCTGCTTTTATAAGCCAGGGTTTTGTAAATCCCAGGTTGGTCAGAAACTACTTAAGTAGGACGGTCGTACCTTGAACTTCTGATCCTAGAGGCATGAGCCACCATACCTAGCCAATGTAAGGCACTAGAAATCAAATCCAAGGATTTGTGTATGATACTGCCCTAGCCCTACTCAATAGGGCCATATGTGCCACTGATCTCCAATATTTTAACATAGGCAATCACTATTGTGACTTACATGTTTTCAGAGATAATCCACCTAAAACCTATAATGTTTTTAGATTCTGTTTTTGTTTTTTTCCTTTCTTTTTCTGAGACAAGGTCAAACTACAAAGTCCTTGTTGGCTTGGAACAACTCATTTAGTTTTAAATTCTATTTCCATAAGAGACAACATGAAGTCAAATGAAGAATCATTCTATAAAATAATTGCTTCTTTTTTCCTTTTAAAACAGGAGCTCACTATGAAGCTTAGAGTTACCCAGTACTTATGATCCTGTCCCAGCCTGCCAAGTACTGGGGTTACTATACTGAAATTTAACTATTCCACTCAAAGACAATTTCCATACATTTCCTAACAGAGATGAAGAGTAATAAAGTTATTTCATGTATTATCCTTGTCTGTGTATGTGGGGTAAGGTCAGGTGGGTGAAAGTAAAAAGACAATTTTTGGGGACCTGGATCTGAACTCCCAACATTTTGGTGCAGCAGGCACTTTTACCCACTGAATCACTGAGCCAGACCTCCAATAAGAATGGGACAGCACAGGTAGGACAAGTTCCAGTCCAATGTGGCAGGGCCTATGAAATCTAACAAAGAGTTATATGATCACCCCTCATGATCAAATGTCATCATAATTAATCATAATTCAAAAAGGTGGTTCACAATTCAACTATGAGTGAGTCTTCAGTTAGAGAAAGGGTGCCACTGAACCTCAGAACCTGTAAGCCAGCCCCAACTAAATGTCCTTTACAAGAGTTGCCTTGGTCATGGTGTCTCTTTACAGTATTAGAAGCCCCAATTAATATAGGCAAGCTGCAGTGAGATCCAGATTCAGTTAAAAGATCCTGTGTCTCACAAAATAGAAATGGCTTAGTGGGGAAGAACACTTGTGCAAATATGAAGAGCTGAGTTTGAATTCTCTGCACCCAATAAAAAGTAGGCATGGCTACATGTGTGCTTGTAATCACATTGTTTTGGGACAGAGATGGGCAGATCCCAGGAGTGAGCTAGCCAGTGAGAGAGGGAAACACGTGATATTCTATTCTATTCTATGTGAAGATATATGAATGCAAAATATACACATACACTAAAAAGTAAAAGGAAAAAAACCTGGAAAATGATTAAGAAAGACACCTAACAATTCACCTCTGGCTTCCACATACATAATAGAAAAAAATAAATAAAAATGACAAAATGGGGGTAGGGTGAGGTAAAGAGAGGACCCAGATTAGATTCTCAGCACCTACATGGTAACACACAATTTGTCCCATAAAAACCTGACAACCTTTCTGATAATCTATAGGTACAATGCATGTACACAATGCACAGTCATACACATAAGACAAAATACTTATACACATATTAAAAAAAGATTAAAAATATGTTCTCTGCTAATAAAAATCAAATTTTAAACAGTAAAACATTATAAAGAACATCAAAAGTAAAAAAATTTTTAAAAAAGGAAGTTTAATAAAAGTAATAGGGTTTTTTTAGTTTGGTTTTTGAAGACAGGGTTTCTCTGTGTAACATGTCTTGGCAGTCCTGAACTCCCTTTAACAGACCAAGCTGACCTCAAACTCAGAGATCTGCTTGCCTCTGCCTCCAAAGTGCTGGGATTAAAAATTGTGTACCACCACACCCAGTGAAAGTATGTTTTTAGAAGATTCATTATCAGAAGTATACAGGCATAACTAAACACAGGAAGATTTTGACAGCACAATTAAGCTATAAATAAAGGAAAGATCATTTTAGGACTCGAAGACTTCAAGTCATATCCCATCCCCCTTTTTTGAGACAGGGTTTCTTTGTATAGCCCTGGCACTCAATTCCTGCTTCTACCTCAGAATGCTGGGATTAAAGGTGTGTACCACCACAGCTTGGAACATCTTCTAAATATAGGTTCCATTTGTTGACAGAACTGGTTTTTTGTTGCTCTGTTTTATCAGTGATAGTTTTGTTTCTGAGACAAGCCCTGGCTGTTTTGGAACTCACTATACAAACCAGGTTAGCCTCGGACTCAACAGTATTCCTGACTCCTGAGCACTGAATATAAGGGTGTGTGCCACCAGGTTTGACCTTCTGAATTTTCTTGAACCTATTAATTTTCCTTACAGAAGCCAGTCGATGGTGGCGCATGCCTTTAATCCCAGCACTTGGGAGGCAGAGACAGGCAGATTTCTGAGTTTGAGGCCAGCCTGGTCTACAGAGTGAGTTCCAGGGCAGCCAGGGCTACACAGAGAAACCCTGTCTCGAAAAACCAAAAAAAATAAGTTTCCTTACAGAGTGTCACAATGCTTAACTAATTGAACAATTTTTACCCCGAATGAACACGATACATGTTCAGTATCATCTATAACACAAGTTAAAACTGACACACACTTTAAGACTGGTCGAGACACAAAATATGGTTGCTGTAGGGTTATCTGAGCAATCATTTGTGCAATGTGATTGCTAGAAATGGAACTCGGAGCAGCCAGTGCTCTTAACCACTGAGCTATCTCTCTAGCCAGTAAGGCACTTCTGAAGGATGACTCTTAAAGAAACATGGGAAGAGCATAGCTTTCACCCAGATGCTGCAGTCTGGCCTCCACAGGGACCAGGTACACACACCTATGCGCGCGCGCACATGCACGCACACGCGCACGCACACACACACAGAGTACGTAGCATACACACAGGCACCAATACCCATACACATAAAATATAAATAAACACACATACACAAAACCTAAGCAGACCTCCAATGATACAAAAATACATATACATAGAGCTAGTTATTATAACATTACTTTTAATGTCCCAAAAATGGATGACTGGTTAAAAAAAACAAAAGCAAACCAAAACCCTAAGCTATATATACAATAGAATATTATGTTCATCTCTTTACATACATACACATATACACATAAACATGCATACACACATACATGCAGGGAACATGAAATCTCTTTGAACTGATATGAAGTAGTTCTAGAACATGTTAAGTGAAAAAAAGGGAAGCCTAAAAAAGCACATACATATAAGGGGCTTAGTGGTTTTAAGTATACACTGTTCCTTCAGAAGAGAGTCCAGTTCCCAGTACCTATCAGTTCTCTCTAATAACCCCAGCTCCAAGAACATGATTGTACCCAGAACTACTCTCAACCAACAAACAAAACAAAACAAAATGGAGCTGGAAACACAGCACAGCAGCTAAGAATATTAACAAAGGAACCTGGTTCCATGCTCAGCACCCAGATGGCAGTCACAACCTTCCGTATTTCCACTTTTGGGGAATCTAAGTCCCTGCTGGGCATGAGGCATACACATAGTACACAAATACAAAAACTCCATATACATAAAATTTTAAAAATAAGCAAAGCAAAAAAAAAAAACAAAAACAAAACCAAAACACAGGCACACGAAATATGTTTAATAAAGGAATATGGAAATACACTAGTTTCTCTGACTGCTCTTCCAGAGGTCCTGAGTTCAAATACCAGCAACCACATGGTGGCTCACAACCATCTGTAACGAGATCTGACGCCCTCTTTCTGGTGTGTCTGAAGACAGCTACAGTGTACTTACATATAATTAATAAATAAATCTTTAAAAAATAAAAAGAAAGAAGGAACCATGTACATACAGGATGGAATTATAAGAACCATGATATCCTGAATTATAAAAGATGTTTATGTGTGCATATACCTGTCAGTGTTTTGTTGTTTTATTTTTGTCTTTTTTTAATGTGTGAGTGTTCCAAATGTATGTATGCCTGCATGCCAACAGAGAGATCAGATCCCATTAGAGATGGTTGTGAGCCATCATGTGGTTGCTGGGAATTGAACTCAGGACCTCTGGAAGATGTGCTTGCTCTCAACCGCTGAGACATCTCTCCAGCCCCTTATCATTGTTTTTTTGTTTCTTTTTTGTTTTTTTTAAAGATTAATTGATTGATTATATGTAAGTACACTGTAGCTGTCTTCAGATACTCCAGAAGAGGGCATCAGATTTTTTGTTACGGATGGTTGTGAGCCACCATGTGGTTGCTGGGATTTTAACTCAGGAACCTTCAGAAGAGCAGTCCGCACTTTTAACCACTGAGCCATCCTTCCAGCCCCTATCAGTGATTTTTAACCACTGGGCATTGGCAATATCCAGACACTTTTGTTGTGGCACATAATAGGTAGCAGATAGATATGCTGCCCAGTGTCTTTCTCAATCATATATACCAAGAATTTTTTGTTTGTTTTCCTTTTTTTTTTTTTCCCCCCCCCGGGACAGGGTTTCTCTGTGTAGCCCTGACAGTCCTGCTGGAACTCACTCTGTAGACCAGGCTTGCCTCCAACTCAAGAAATCCACCTGCCTCTGCCTCCCAAGTACTGTTTTCCAAGACAGGGTTTCTCTGTGTGTAACATTACTCGCTGTCCTAGAACTCACTTCATAGACCAAGCTGGTCTCGAACTCAAGAGATCCACCTGGCTCTGCCTTCCAAATTAAAGGTGTGTGTGCTTCTGATGTTAGAGGCATTGGATCCTCTGGAGTTGGAATTACAATGAGTTGTAAGCCACACCACTTGGATTTTAGGGACACAGGTCCTTAGCAAGAATAAACACTTCACACTCAGTAACCACTGAGCCAACTCTCTTACCCCCTTTTTCTTTTTTAATAAAAGACTTTCTTGGTTTGGATTTATCTATTCTTTCTTCTTGATTTGTGTAAGTGGGACATTTAGGAACATGCATATATTTCTTGTTCCTTATCGACAGTTCCCCCTAGATTTAATGTCCAATGACGATTCTTCGCTTAAACCATTCTTTACTGATAAACGATAAAGAGACACTATGGCAAAGTAAAGGATTATTTTTTAATAACATCCTAGATTAAAACAAACAAGCTAGGGAGATAGCTCAGTGAGAAAACTGCTTGCCATCCAAGTCTTAGGACCTGAGTTCAGATCCCCTACACTTATATACAAGATCTAGATTTGGGGGGCTGTAGAGATGGCTCAACCATCTGCTCCTCTGAAGGTCGTGAGTTCAAATCCCAGCAACCACATGATGGCTCACAACCATTTGTAATGAGATCCGATGCCCTCTTCTGGGATGTCTGAAGACAGCTACAGTGTACTTAAATATAATAAATAAATAAATCTAAAAAACAAAACAAAACCCAAAGAAATAAAGAGCTAGATTTGGTGGCAGTGTTGAGATGCCTAGCCAGCCAGCCTTGTCGAATTGCTCAGTAATAGTAATAAGATACTATCTCAAAAAATAAAATTGCAGAATAACAGTGGCATAACTATGCAACCCCCCCACACACACATGCACACAAATATGTATACATGCACACATCATATAATTACATAAAATTAAGTAATTACTCTACTGTTCTGCTTTTTTGAGATAGTGTAGCTCTGGATAGCCTGGAACTCACTATGTAGACCAGGTTGACCTCAAATTCAGTGACCCACATATCTCTGTTTCTTTTTGTTTGTTTGTTTGTTTTTTGAGACAGGCTTTCTCTGTATAGCCCTGGCTGTCCTGGAACTCACTTTGTAGACCAGGCTGGCCTCAAACTCAGAAATCTGCCTGCCTCTGCCTCCCAAGTGCTGGGATTAAAGGCGTGCGCCATCACGCCCTGCTCATATCTCTGTTTCTTGAATTCTAGGATTAAAGATCTATACAAACCATACCTGGTAAAACTGACTTTTTTTTTTAAATTAGAAGAGCTACCTATAGCAGTGCGTATCTTCCTTTGAGTATAATAAATCTTAAGAGAATTTTAAAAGGGATAAAACTTACCAACTAATCAGTCACTTTGCTTTAAAATCAAACATGACAAATAATTCCTTGCTGGGGCTGGAGAGATAGCTCAGCAGTAAAGAGCACTGACTGCTCTTTCAAAGATCCTGACTTCAACTCCCATCAACCACACACACACACACGTATGCATGTATGTATGTATGAAGTAATTCCTTGCTAAAAGACAGTCCAAATTTGAAGGCAAGACAGTGTCAACAATAATATAGCAGATGCTGGTAAAAATACTTTAAACTTGGGACTTCCCAAGACTGCATTGTATTTTGCTACTGCTGGGCACTGGTGACACGCGCCTTTAATCCCAGCATTTGAGAGACAGAGGCAGGCAGATTTCTGAGTTCGAGGCCAGCCGGGTCTACAGAGTGAGTTTCAGGACAGCCAGAGTTACACAGAGAAACCCTGTCTCCAAAAACCAAACAAACAAACAAAAACAAAAACCAGTTTCGTTCCCACCCTGGTTTTTCTCCCATCTTTTGTGATAAGATTTCAGGTAGCCCAGGACTAGCCATGAACTTCCAAGGCTGAAGATGATGGATGGGCTTGTCTTTACCACCCTAAGCCTAGTTAATCATGCCTAGTTTATAAGAGGTTTCTAAATAGCAGAAAACAGAAACTTACAGTTCATCTCGTTGTCTCTGGGACAGCACCATTTTGGCTGTAATGTCAAGCTTATTTGATATAGTGGTATGTCCCTCCAGAAAAATCAAAAGTTGTGATCCCTGGATTTGAATTAAATATGCCACTATGTGGCTTCCACAGAGGGAAAAATGATTCTTTTTTTCAAGTGAATCCAATCAGCAACCAGTCAACAAGTAAGGTTCATTCCACCTAAAAAGAAAGAAAAAAATAAAATTATTCCCCTCACTTAAAATTTTATTATTTCTAAACTATTAATTGTAGAACATATTTGCATTATAATGCTAATTAATGTGTATATTAGATGATATAGTCAACCTACAGTTTAAAAAACAAATTAGTCAATGCTAAAGTAAGTCCCTATCTCAAAAAAAAAAAAAAAAAAAAAAAACCCAAACCAACCAAACCAAAAAAACCCAAAAACTGCTATGTAGAACAGGCATCCTCCTGGCCCCGTAAGTGTTTCAGACATAGGTAGTATCCCCAAACCCAGCCATATTTTACGTAGTTAAAACTACTACTTTCAATGATCTAATGATGCAAAACAGTACTTTTGTTGCTGTTTTTGAGCTGGGGGGTCTAACAAGGTAGCCCTGGTTGCCTAACATGCTTAACAATCCTCCTGCCTCAGCTTCTAATACTAGGTTTACAGACATGCACCAACACACCCAGCAACATAGCAATAATTTAAATTTAACAAATTTACCTGTCTACTTTCTATTATTAATATATAGCTGCTGTAGAAAATTCCAATTCTACTTAAAGATTAAAATTTCTTTTAATTTATTTTATTTTTGGAGTCAGGGTCTCATTACATCATAGCCCTGGTTGACCTAAACAATAGCAATCCTCCTACTGAGGATGGAACATCTTTACAGTTCAAAAAGAATCACAGACATGCTTTTCAGAAATATTACTGAACAATGAATGAACCTATAGGAAATAGGCAGTAATGAGAGATAGCTCAGTAGAAAAGGCACTTTGCTGCAAGGCCTAACAACCTAAATCCCTGGGAGCCACATGGTAGATAATCAAATTTCTGCAAGTTTTCTGATCTTCAGAGGTTGAGTACACACAAGCATTCAATTTAATTAAAAAATAAAATTAGATCTTTAGATTTAACATAGTTAAACTGCTTATCTAGCCTAGACAAGGCTCTGAATTCAATAGCTAGCTAGAATGGGAGAGAGGAAGAAAGGCGAACTGTGTCTAGTATGTGTAACTGCTCAAGTGAGTATATGAGTAAGTATGCCATGTCTATTTGAGTGACAATCCAAATATAGAGTGTCTATGTGTATAAGAGACAGTTATATGAAAGTACATGGTGGGGGCTGGAGAGATGGCTCAGCAGCTAAGAGCATCAACTGCTCTTCCAGAGGACCTGAGTTCAATTCCCATCAACCACATGGTGGCTCACATCTGTAATGGGATCTAAAGCCCTCTTCTGAAGAGGGCAGTGGTGGTATATAAGTATACAGTGTCTGCATGTGTGAGTATATAAGAATATATGGGCATTGTGGAAGGGTGATGACTACAAGTGAGGATGAGAAAAAGCAATTAAGGAAGTAAAAGCAAAGGAACATCACAGACACCAAAATAGTTGGCTGCATTCAGCATGAAGTTCACTGATAACCTTGTTGAGAATGGTTTTGGTCAAATGTTAAAAAAATGGCTTAACACGACAGTATTAATATTAAAAAAAACAACAAAAACAAAATAGAAAATAGAGCCCAAGCTGGCCTGGCAACCCTTCCACCTCAGCCTACCAGGTACTGGATTACAGGAATACATCAACATGCCTGGCTAGAAAACAATGTTTAAATGGATAAGAAAGAGTAAAGATGATACCATAAAAATTTTATAGGTAAATATAAGCATTTGTTTTCTCTGCCAGTTAAGATGACTAAACATTGATGTGAAAAAATAGACACAAAAGAAACAACAACAACAACAAAATTATAAAGAATTTTTTGTTTGTTAGAGACAAGATATGTAGTCCTAACTGTCCTGGAACTCACTATGTAGACCAGCCTGGCCTCACAGAGATATGCCTGCCTCTGCATCCCAACTGCCAAGATTAAAGGCGTGCACTACCACTACCTGGCTAGTTTTAAAGAATTTTAATTTCAATATAAGCAAAATACTCCCAGCTTTAATTGTAGATACTCTAAAAAAGGGCTACTATAATAACAGACAAACAGGATGTACAATTACACCTATATATTTTATACTAGTGTAGTGAAGAATACTGAAATATTGTTACTATAAAATCAATCTGATCAAGTCTCTGACTCTATCAACTTGTAGTAAGTAGAGGGCAGGGGAACAAATAGCCTTAGAAAGCAAATTACTTAGCTTCTTCAAGAAAAGAAAGATAGAAAAGGAACCTGAGGATTCAAAGACAAGTTGACTCAAACCTCCAATCACAGTATTCAAGAGGTTAAGAAAAGAATATCTTCACTAGCTGAAGTTAACTCCTGGCTAAATTATGAGTTTCAAGGCCAGTCTGGGTTGTCTCAAAAATAAATAAATCAAATAAAAGATAAAGAGATATTCACCAACTGCATTTTATGAACAATGTTTAGATCTCAATCCAAACAAACTATAAAATAAAGCAATGAGCGGACGCTTGGAAAAATCTGAATACTGATTAGAAAACTGATTATTAAAAAATTACAAAATTCACTAACTATTCTCTTAGTTTTATCTGATTAGGTATTTTGCATATAAAGTCTTTTAAAAGTACAACTGTGATGTAGCTCCATGGCAGACAAATCTTATGGCAGACAAATCTCTCTCTCTCTCTCTCTCTCTCTCTCACACACACACACACACACACACACACACACACACACACACACACACACACATAAAGTTCTTACCACCACAAATATATCAGAAGAGTAATAGAGGAAAGAAAGGGAATGAGATTTAGATGCAATAAAAATGGTTAGACATGATCATTATTGGTATATAATTCTAAAACACAGAACTCATTAATATATACTACCACTCAGAGTACAGGTGTATTTCTAAATAAGCCATTTTATCCAATTACCTTCACACAGACTTAGGTTACATGGGAGAATATGGATTTAAGGCCAGCCTGGGTTTTTTCCCTCCACCAAGAATCACTTCTACCATTCTCAAGTGTAGTAGCTCCCAAATTAAAGCAAAGAGCTGAAAGTAGAAGTGCTATAGATTTGATTATCAAAGTAGGTTTTGGGCTTTAGATCAAACAGACTTACATTCAAAATTTTAAGTCCAAACTAGACATCCATTGCTTTCTGGTATTATCAATCACTTGATGTGACCTTTCACTAAAAAACATGCATTCTATTATACTCCCTGTGTTTTGTGTGTCAGCTTGGCTAAGAAAGTCTTAGTACTCAAATATTTGGCCACACATTAATGTAGCTGTTGACTGTAGGTATTTTAGATAGGATTACTATTTAAATCAACACACCCCAAAAAAAGGTCAGCATACCCTGAGTAAGGCCAATTACTCTTTATAATACAGATGGGTCTTAAGCTAGCAGTAGATCTATGAGAAAAGATTTTTCCATATCTTCACACCAGAACAGCAATTCTTCCCTTTGTAGTCTGTCAGCCTTCACTTTTAATTTCTTAAATTCAAGTAGGTGAATGCAAATCCTGCCCGTTATAGTTACTGTAACATATATCCCATTTGATTATAGGGGTTTAGACTATCCTAAAGAGTACAGGATAGTTGGACACAATAGCTCATGCCTTAGGCAGGCAGAAGCAAGCAGATCTGTGTGAGTTTGAGGCCAGCGTAGGCTAGTGAGTTCCAGAACAGCCAAAGCTGCAGAAGGAGACACTGTCTCATCAAGAAAGGATACTGGAATACGCACTCTCATATTGCTTAACTTTACAATGGAAGAGAATATATACAAAGGAAACCTAAGTATCACAGAGGCCTGATTTGAAGAACTGTATTTTCCCCCCTGGTTTTTCAGAAACAAGGTTTCTTTGTAGTCCTGGAACTTGATCTGTAGACCAGCTTGGCTTCAAACTCAGAGATCTGCCTGCCTCAGCTTACCAAGTACTGGGAGGCCATGCATAACTACCAACTAGCCAAAGATCTGTATTCGTAAATAAAAGAAGTACACTGGATTTTTCTAAAAAGCTACTAATAGTTTACTGGGGGAGTTTAGCTGCTATTCCCTTGGTATTCTCTGTGAAAACTAATATCCCTTTGAGGGATAGGAAAAGTAAAAAACCTTAGCTAGGTACCCTAGTACATACATTCCCTTTGGAGGCACAGGCAGGTAGGGATCTATGAGTTCAAGGCCAACCTGAACTACAAAGCAAGTTCCAAGCCAGCCAAAGCTACACTTTATCTCCTCCACCACTGTGCCACACACAGGTTTGAATACTTGCACCCACATGGCGGCTCACAAGCACCTGTAACTCCAGTCTAATATCTTCAGTCCTCCAAGGTACTAACTGAATGTGACACAGACTTGCATGTAGGCAAAAATATCCATATACATAAAAATATTTTTAAGTTAAAAAGCCTTTTTCAAACATACAACAAACTAGAAAATAGTGTTCTTTTTCAACAAAGATTATTCATAGCTCCCAAATGTAAAAAGGGTGTTTGCTTTAACTTCATAAGTCATTTTGAACCTCTGACAGTTTTAAAGAAACTAAGAATTGTTAGGACTTTATTATAGACAGCTCCTCAGCCCAGAAAATAAAACCTCAGATGCCGTTTTTGTGATACATGTCTATAGTCAGAGAAAGTATTTTTAAAAAAAGAAGACAAATACTTATTTTAAGGTCACATTTTTTTTTAATTTACTTTAGTGTTAGTCTACACTTACATAACTGCAAACGCATAGCTAGGCATTGCAAAGTTCATGTACAGGCACGCTTGGCACACTGCTTTAAACACTCTGGAATATGAAGACATGCTATTTCCTAATAAAGTTTCCCAGTAAGTATACTCTATTCTACTAAATCCACAACTTTTCAAGTTTTTGAAATTTTATGTGTATGAATGGTTTCCCTAAATGTTTGTGTGCATATCATGTGAGTGTCTGGGGCCAGAGGAGGTCAGAAGAGGATGTCAGATGCCCTGGATTGGAGTAAAATAGTATGAGCCAACATGTGGCTTCTGGGAATCAAACACGAGTCCTAAGCAGGAGCAAATAATGCTCTTAAAAGCTGAGCCAACTCTCCAGCACTAAATCCACTAGTTCTTTGTGTGTGTGTGTGTGTGTGTTTGTTTTTTGTTTTTCAAGACAGGGTTTCTCTGTGTAGCCCTGGCTGTCCTCGAACTCAGAAATCCGCCTGCCTCTGCCTCCCAAGTGCTGGGATTAAAGGCGTGCGCCACCACTGCCCAGTCACTATTTCTTGACTTACTGAAATTCTATGATGGCAAGGAATTACTACATAATATGAAAACTACTACACTAAATTATACTCCTGCACTGTAGCATAACTTTCAACTTGGGAGTCTATTATTCTATTAACTGAAAGCTGTCATGGGAGAACACATACCAGTTTAAGTAAATAAAGCAATAATTCTTTATACTAGAAAGCACTACAGAGAAAGAATAATAAATGGGACATACACTGTTTTCTAAAAATAATTTTGCTATAGTTAACTATTTAAATACAGATTAGAATTGTTCATCAGAATCACCTAAGAAACTCTGAAAACAATAGCTAGGCCTCATTCTCAAAAATTCAGAAGCACATATATTTTAATTTTATTCAACAGATAAAACGTAATCCATATGACTTTGATGCACACCCCCAATAAAGAGCCAGACAGTAGTGCACACCTTTAATCCCAGCACTCAAAAGACAGAAGCAGGTGGATTATCTGTGAGTCTGAAGCCAGTCTGGTCTACAGAGAAACCCTGTCTTGAAAACAAAACAAAACAAAACAAAAACAAAAAAGGAGGAGGGGGGGAGAAGGAGGAGGAAGAGGAAGAGGAGAGAGAGAAAGAAGGATGGATGGAAGTTAGGAAGGAAAGAGAAAGAACGAACGTACGAACGACCCAGACAGTAAATAGGAAGCAGTGGAAGAGCCTATAATCCTAGCATTCCAGAGGTCAAGGCAGACTTGTTTCAGGTTCAAGGTCAACCCTGACTACAACAAATTATATAGTAAGAGCCAAATCCTACCACTACCATAAAAATAAATTAACAGAAAGCAGTATAAAGGCTAGCTAGTATTAAAAGATCAAAAGCAAAATTACAAAAGAAAAAAATTGAATACTAACATTGTCAGCAAATCTTATGGGTGCTACTGGAGTACGGCTCACTGTTTGATCCTCAGCAGCATAAATTAATACACACCCAGTTTCTAGTTTTTTGTTTTGACCCATACAATGAAAAAGAACAGACTCAGCAAGTTGTTTTCTGACCTCCATGTATGTGATGTGGTATGTGTGCATGCACACCCCTCCCCCATACACACAAAATAAAACAAATGTGATAGTGGTTTTTTTTTAAGATTATTATTAAGGTCATGTCCTGTAAAACTTCAAATTTTTATTTACAAGTTCAATTTAATACTAATGAATATTTAATTAATATTACCAAAACTTTCAGCAGCTACCATAAAAGCAGACCCTGAGTTTTATTCACTTTTACATGTTTTTATATGAAACAGTTAAGCAAAGTAGCTCCTGCGTTTGCCTAGTACCTTCCTTGCATACACACATTTAAGACCTCTCACTGCACTGGAATTGTATGCTATGATAGCTCAACAATCATTCTATCTCTAAAATAAATTCACAGTAATTAGCACACAAATAGGCAATCTTTTGTTCCCTAATTACCCTACGAATCAGTAAAACTAAGACCAATTTGTAATGTGGTCTTAGAAAGCAAATACACTACATCACTTCAGTCTCTTTTCTCTCTTAAAAAGCCAAACAAATAAATTCTAAAATCTAGTCAGTTAGATTCATCAAAGTTCAGTACTTGGGGTTGAGTTGGATGTAAATTTGGGTTTTTTTTTTAAAGATTTATTTATTGATTATAAATATTATATATTATTCAGACACTCCAGAAGTCAGATCTTGTTACGGATGGTTGTGAGCCACCATGTGGTTGCTGGGATTTGAACTCTGGACCTTCGGAAGAGCAGTCGGGTGCTCTTACGCACTGAGCCATCTCACCAGCCCTTTTTTTTTTTTTTTTTTTTTTTTGAGACAGGGTTTCTGTTTAATCCTAGAACTCACTTTGTAGACCAAGCAGGCCTCAAATTCAAGGATCCCCTTGCCTTTGCGCCCCTTCCCCCATGTTTTGATTCTAGGCTTGCGGCACCACACCCAACAAACCTTTTTTCTTTCAAAACACTGGCATGTATCAGAACAATACAGTGATTGTAAAAATCCTACAGAAAAAAAAAAAAATCGACAAGCTGCCTCAAAACTAAAACTTCAACTTTTTATTACCTTTAGCATGTACATTGCTGTTCTGGGTTCTTCTAACATTTTCACGAGACACTAAGACAAACTCAACTAGAATGGTCTATAATTATGATCTTTAAAAAAAAATTAAACCCAAATAGATTATTGTTGGTGAATGTGTTAGCCCAGCATCCAAGAGGTAGAAAGCAGAGTCATCCTTAGCTACAGAGCAAGTGTGAGGCCAGCCTGGGATATAGAAACCTTTAAAAAACAAAAGTAACCTCAAAACAGAAGAGAAAAAAGCTTAGGCATGAACAATAGAAAACATCCACGTAAGGGGCTGTGGAGATGGCCCAGAGGTTAAGAATGCATCCTGCTCTTCCAGAAAACTCAGTTGTATTTCCCAGCACCCATGCTAGCCAGCTCTTAACTGCCTGTACCACTAGCTCCAGGGGATCTGATGCTATGCCATCTTTTGGGGCCTCTACAAGTGGACACACACACAAATTAACATAGACTCTGACATAAGCACAGACACACACACAGACACACACACACACACAGACACACAGACACACACACACACACAACTGGTGTACCTTTATCTTTTGTTTTATTCAAGATAGGGTTTCTCTGTGTAGCCCTGGCTGTCCTGGAACTCACTCTGTAGACTAGGCTAGCCTCAAAAATTCAGAGATCAGCCTGCCTCTGCCTCTGCCTCTGCCGGCACCCCCATCCCCAACACCATGTCTTTTTAACTACAATGCTGCAGGATATTTGATCACACTGTATGTAAAACACAACATTGTGAACTAGAAAACCCTTGTGTGGCTCAGCCCTGGAAGACACCATTAATCCAAAGTGGTTCTGTAAAACAAAATTAACGAAGTGAACCATAGGTCAAGAGGTGGAGTAAGTAACCAGTTGAGAGGGAGAGAACCTAAGGAATAGAAAGGAGGGCACCGAGTTGAAGGGTGTTTGTATCAGTGGAGTAGGAAGGGTCTTTAAACAAGTCTGGTATTTGTTCTTGGTTTTGAAGATAGTATTCTCTTTTTCTGTATGTTACTGCAAGAGGCTGGGGCTGACATTAGTTTCCTCTATCACTTTCTACCTTATATTTTTTTTATATTTTTAAGTAAGGTCTCACTTGGCCCCTAGAATTTACCAATTAGCTACTGTCTGGCCAGTGAGCTCCCAGAATGGGCATTTCTCTCTGCCTCACCCCAAGAGCTGGGTTTAGACACACCCTGCATCATCATCTCTCTCTCCCCCTCCCTGTCTCCCCCACAGAGAGAGAGGGGGGGGGAAGGTTTTGTTTTTGGTTTTGTTTTTTTGTTTTTGGTTTTTCGAGACAGGGTTTCTCTTTATAGCCCTGGCTGTCCTGGAACTCACTTTGTAGACCAGGCTGGCCTCGAACTCAGAAATCTGCCTGCCTCTGCCTCCCGAGTGCTTCGATTAAAGGTGTGCGCCACCACGCCCGGCAAGAGAGAGACATCTTATGTAGATGTTGAGGATACAAACTCAAGTTGTTATGGTTATGCCACAATAAGCACACTACCCCCTGAAATATGTCCCCAGCCCCAAGATGTTTTCTCTAGGGTATGATCTTGATCCTATAGGCTGATCTCACAGCAACTGCTCATAAGTTATAAAAGTAGTATTCCTCAACTGGTTTCTAACTATTATCCACACTTATGTTTGTCTCCATTTGTACAAATAACTTAGAAATGGAGCTAGCAAGATAGCTCTGCAGGTAAAGGTGCTCACCATCAAACCTAATGATCTGCATTCCACGCATCCCACAGAGTGGAAGGGGAAATCCAACTCCTGAAAACTGCTCTCTGACCTCCATACAGGAGCTAGGGCACACAAGCAAATGTACATGCAAAAAACACACAATTATAAAAAAATGTTAGTAGTGACTGCCCTTAAGAAACTTACCAAATAACTGAAGATGTGAGCTAAATGTATTTATTATGTCTTGACAGGCTCTATACTGTAACATAAAGCTTAACAAAATACAATCCACTAAAGGGACACACAATACAGTTAAAAGATAGAAGGCTAGGGATAGGAAGGCAGGGTAAAAACACTAACAGAACTGTTGTTATAACTGACCATGTCAGCATTATAAACTAAAAGATTTTAAAAAGAGATAAAATTGGCTGACAATTCTTTGAGGCAGGTTTTGGAAAAGGAAATAATGTGGAAAAAATAAAGTGCAAATTTTGAGTAGTTAGGAAATACAGCCTTACTATAAAGGCTAAAGATAGCAAACAGCTGGGAAAGGCAGTCACCAGTGTTATCTGTACTCTAATAAATTCCAGAAGGTGAGAAGTGACAAAGACATGTTAACTCTCATACGGTCAAAGAAAACAAATAAATACTTCTAAATAAAGGTGAATTGTGTTTGAGAAAAAGGCAAAGCTGTATTTATTACAGGAATTAGTAAAACCCATAACACTAAGAAGGTGCAGTAGAACACACCCCAGCTCTTGGAGGCTGAGATCAAAGTTTGAACTGGGCTACACAGCAAAACAAATCACCAAAACAACAACAAAACTTTTTCCCTATATTTATTTTACGCTGAAATCTGAATCCTGGTTTGTAGGAACTGTATTCTGTCAAAGCAATTTATTTCTAGCAGTTTATCTGAGTTTCTCTTATACTCTACACCAAGCAGGATGGCACACATGTTTAATCAATCCCAGTACTCCAGAGGCAGATCTCTGCAAATTCAAGGCCAGCCTGGTCTTGTATCAAGTTCCAAGCCAGTCAGGGGTACACAGTGAGCAGGATTATACCAATTTTAAATTCTGCTTAAAGTCTTTCTAGAATCTGAGGGTATAAAACACTATCTGGCATTTTGCACAGAACCCCATGATTTATATAGTTTTAGGTCTTGTTAATAATCATTCAACTGCACTGTGGGGTGGTCCTCAATAATCTGGATACAAAAAAGGTATGAATCATAAACTAATTTCTATAGAGAACAATACAAGTTATAAACTTTTTTTTTAGTTTTTTTTATAATTCACTTTTATTTTATGTACATTGGTAGTTTGCCTACGTGCATGTCTTGTCTCTGTGTGAGGGTGTTGGATCCACTGGAACAGGAGTTAACTGTCATTATAAACTGCCATGTGGGGCTGGTGAGATGGCTCAGTGGGTAAGAGCACCCGACTGCTCTTCCGAAGGTCAGGAGTTCAAATCCCAGCAACCACATGGTGGCTCACAACCATCCGTAACAAGATCTGACTCCCTCTTCTGGAGTGTCTGAGGACAGCTACAGTGTGCTTTACATGTAATAAAGAAATAAAGAAAGAAATAAATCTTTAAAAAAAAAAATAAAATAAAATAAACTGCCATGTGGGTGCTGGGAATTGAACCCAAGTTCAACTGAGGAACAGCCAATGCTCTTACCCATTAAGCCATTATTATTATTATTATTATTATTATTATTATTATTGAGACAGGGTCTTACTGTGTAGACCCTGAACCTAGATATCTTTCCTTATCCTTACTGCTAAGATTAACAGTTGAGCTTTGTTCACATGGTGTTCAGGTTGATCTGAAAGGAGACCATACAAATATAAATATAGGTTAAAAACTTTTTTAAAAAATTTATTTATTTTATATGTGAATACACTACACTATAGCTGTTTTCAGACACACCAGAAGAGGGCATTGGATCCCATTATAGATGGTTGTGAGCCACCATGTAGTTACTGGGAATTGAATTCAAGACCTCTGGAAGAGCAGTCAGTACTCAAGCTCTGAGCCATCTCTCCAGCCCTTTTTTTTTTTAAACTCAGGGTTTTTTTTTTTTTTTCTAGATTTATTTTATTTTATGTACATGAGTACACTTTTTACTCTCTTCAGACAGATCAGAAGAGAGCATCGGTTGTGAGCCGCCATGTGGTTGCTGGGAGTTGAACTCAGGACCTCTGGAAGAGCTATCAGTGCTCTTAACCACTGAGCCATCTATCCTTCCCCTAAAAACTTTTTAGTTATACAAAGCCAAAAAAAATATATTTACAAACTTAGCTGTAGCAGGATTTTCCCTGTCCAGTTAATTTAAATATTACTGAAGCAGGAGGCCTGTGATTGGACAGGGAAAAGGGAGGTGGAGCTAAGAGTTGCAGGGACAGAGGGCGGACTTGGAAGAGAGAAGAGGAAGCAAGATGGAGGCCAACAAACAAGATGATTCAGATTCAGCATGGCTTTAAATAGCCACAGGTACATATAATTTCACATTGGGATAAAATAATAGGAGTAGATTGTCTAATGAAGGTGGGCAGCTTGTATCATTATCAATTGGCCCTGAAATTATTGGGTGGGCATCTTGTGAATTGAGAACTTATTGTTATATATATATATGACTAGTTAATTATAAGCTTCAAGAGTTTTGATTTTACCATGTTACTGGGTATTGTGATATCTAACCCCAAGGTGGGCGATGATTGCATGGGGTTGGCATGACAATGGCCCGCCAAGGGAAATTACTGAGTCAGGTAGAGACATCTTGAGAGCCCTGGGCCAGAGAGTGCTGAGACGAGAACGCCCTGCTGGAGCCAGGTGGCCCACCGGTGCACAGAGTAGCACAGGAATACATCATTTTCTTTTTATTATTTCCTGCAAAACTTAGTCTGACTTGAAACCTCTAGCTAAGTAAATGAATAAACTCAGGTTTTCAAGGTCAGGAAATGAGGGGGGGAAAGGAGAAAGTTCAGGGATTTATAATCTGAAATTGATGCTAACAATTTTAATTATTCTATATTTAAATCCAAATCATAAAAATTACTAAGAGAAAAACATTTTAATTAATCTAAGGATGAATTCTGCATGCAAAAACAATCTCATCTGCAAATACTTTACCCATATTCACACCAGCATTCTAAACAGTGCAATGTTAAAACAGTAACAGTTGTTTTCTGAGAACTATCTTTAAAATACTCAGGCTGGAACAATGGCTCAGTGGTAAAGAGCACCGACTGCTCTTCTGGAGGTGCTGAGTTCAAATCCCAACAACCACATGGTGGCCCACAACCATCCGTAACAAGACCTGATTCCCTCTTCTGGTGTGTCTGAAGAAAACTACAGTGTACTTACATACAATATATTAAAAAAACACACACACTCTCTACTAGGTGAAGTATCACTCACACTGTTTCCTGATATGCACTTAATATAAAAAACCAGGACAAGAGAGATGGCTCAGCAGGTGAAAGAAGCTCATCACCTCAATCTTGACCACCTTATCTCTAATCTCAGGACTCACAGGTAGAAGGAAAGAAACAACTAGAAGTTAAGTTTTTCTGTAAATATTACACACACACTTACTTTTTGCTTTGGGTTTTTGTTTTATTTTGTTTTAAGGCATATATAGCCAGGTGTGGTAGGTAGCACATACCTTTAATTCTACCACTCAGGAGTCAGAAGCATGCAGATTTTTGAGTCTGAGGCCAACCTAGTCTACAAAGAAATTTCCAGGACAGGCAGGGTTATAAAATGAGATCCTGTCTCAAACAAAGAAACAAAAAAGGAATATAAACAAACAGGAGGCATGTAGCTAAGAAGAAACAAGACAGGATTGAGAATAGGTACAAAAGGGATATATATAATTGCAACTGTAATACTTTATTCTTTTAAAGCTTTGATAGTAGTTACATAGGCATTTTGTTACATAATTTTTTCTGTATGCATAATGTATTATATAATAAAAAACAAAATGATGTTAGCAATAGAGCAGGTAAAAACCACTACCTGTTCTATCAGAGGACCCAAAGTTGATTCCCAACAACCATATCATAGAGCTCACAACACCTGTCTTTCAGTTCCAGAGGACAGTTCCTACTCCAGCCTCTGTGGACTCCTGCATTCACATGTATAAATCCAAACACAGACACATAATTTAAAAATAAAGCTTAGATAAGCATTGTAGTGCATATTTTAAATCCCAACATTCAGGAGGCAGAGGCAGGCAGATGTCTAAATTCAAAGCCAGCCTGATCTACAGGTTTACATAGATAGTGAGTTCCAGTAAATCCAGGGCTATGTAAAAAGACCCTGTTTCCAAACAAACAAAAAAATCCAAACAAAACAAGGTAAATAAAAATAAAACTTAACTTAATAAATTTTAAGAATACTTATGACTGTACATAGGTCCTTTACAGGCAGAATTAAGTTAGTCCCATGTTTTGTGTTGCTTATTTTGGTTTGGTTTATAAAACAAGGTCCTGAATGTGTTGCCCAGGCTGGCCCTGACCTTGTTTGTGATAAGGTCAGCTTCTGTAGAAACTGGGATTACAAACACCACCATTTCTGACCAGTCCTACATTTCAATGTCTTAATGAATAGAATTTTGGAGTCATGCAACAAAAGTTTAAATATCATCATACTGGCTGGTTTTGTGTGACAACTTGACACAAGCTGGAGTTATCATAGAGAAACATCCCTTGAGAAAATGCCTCCAGGAGATCCAGCTGTAAGATCCAGTTTCTCAATTAGCAATCAAAGGAAGGAGGGCCCATTGTGGGTGATGCCATCCCTGGGCTGGTAGGTTCTATAAGAAAGCAAGCTTAGCAAGCCAGGGGATTCAATCCAGTAAGCATCACCCCTCCATGACCTCTGCATCAGCTTCCACCTCCAAGTTCCTGCCCTGTGTGAGTTCCTGTCCTGACTTCCTTTGGCGATGAACAGCAATATGGAGGTATATACATGCTGAATAAACCCTTTCCTCCCCAACTTACTTCTTGGTTATGATGTTTTGTGCAGGAATACAAACCCTGAGACAATCACTTTGGTGCCTAGAGGCATAGGTCAGTGGCAGTTCTGTACAGCCTGGATTTCTAGTTGCCAGGAAAAATGCAAATAATCTGATCTTTTTGAATCAATTAGTCATTCACAAACTGGGAAGACTTGGCTCAGTAGTTAAAAGCACTTCCTGGTCTTCCAGAGAACCTGTTTGATCTCCAGCAAGCCACAAATTTTCTTAACTCCAGTTCCAGAAGATCCAATACCCTCTTCTGGACTCCTCCAGTAACAAGCACAAACATGGTACACACATACAAATTCAGGCAAAACACCCACATACATAAAATTTAAAAAAAGAAAAAAAAAAAAGAAAACGAGGGAGGAAAGGACTTAAAAACTGTGGTTTAAGAATTATCAAGGAGGCCGGGTGTGGTGGAGCACGCCTTTAATCCCAGCACTCCGGAGACAGGCAGATTTCTGAGTTCGAGGCCAGCCTGGTCTACAGAGTGAGTTCCAGGACAGCCAAGGCCACACAAAGAAACCCCGTCTCGGAAAAAAAAAAAAAAAAAAAGGAGAGAGAGAATTATCAAGGAGAGAGGGTGGATGGGATAGGGGTTTGGGGGGGGGGGGACTGGAAAAGGGGATAACATTTGAAATGTAAATAAAGAAAATATCCAATTTAAAAGAAAAGAAAGAAAATTTATCTAACAGCTTTATTTACTATCCTATTCAACTCTTCTTATTCGGTAAGTTGTTTCTCAATTCCATTTTCTCACTCAAGCTACTATCTATACTTTCCTCTTCCCACTGCACTTAGTATTCACAATTCTACTTCAATCGTCCAGTCAATAATCTTCATTGCCATATTTCAAACAGTAATCATTTCATTCTTTTCTGAAAAACTGTGACCTTCACACTGCAATCTATCATCTTTGTTGCCACCCATATAAAATATGTGATACACAATTAATCAGAATGCTTGCCTTTGCTAGAACTTGTTTAATGACTTCTAAATTACCTACTAGCTATATAGAACATACAAATTATATCAGTTTAGCTCATATAATTTTCCATCCTCATAACCCACAATCTCCCCTCCCAAACTCAACCAGTATACATGTAAGGAGTTTCCATGCTCTTGTACCAATATATTGTTGTTTCAACCAAGATGCTCTTCCCCAGTGTCTGCTCCAATTACTTAAAAGAGTCATTTCAAAATTCATTTTTCAAAAAACTGCCTGTAACTCCAATTGAAGGAATCCTACCTCTCTTCGACTTTTGAGAGATCTTTAACACATATGGTATAAAAAAAAATACTCAGTTTCTAATTAGTCAAAATACTTTTTTATTAATTTAACTGAAGTACTTCAATCTTATTTGGGGGCAGATATAATGGTACATATTGTAATTCTAATCTTAGGAGGCTGAGGCAAAAGGATTACTTTAGTGAAGAAATTGCAGGCTTAAACTAGACCACATTACAAGGTAGCATGATTTTAATCCCAGGACTCAGGCGGCTGATGGATCTCTCCAAGTTCCAGGCCAGGCAAAGATACATACATAGTGAGACCCTGTCAACTGTCTCCCCCCCCTACCCATAAAACCACAAGGCCCTACTTCTAAAAAATAAAGAGAATTTTTTTTAAACTAAGCTAAAGATACTGGTACAGTAACAGAGCACTTTGCCTAGAATATTAGGCAAAGGTTTCAGGTTCAATTCCCAGTATCACAAACAAACAAACAAACCAAAAAAAAAAAAAAAAAAAGAAAACCCAACCATCTGTCATAAATCATGTTTCAATAATCTACAGTGTATAAATCATAAAACTGTTTTACTATTGTGTGTCTGCCTACAAGAATGATGTGTGAGCCAGGCGTGGTGGCGCATGTCTTTAATCCCAGCACTCGGGAGGCAGAGGCAGGAGGATTTCTGAGTTCGAGGCCAGCCTGGTCTACAAAGTGAGTTCCAGGACAGCCAGGGCTACACAGAGAAACCCTGTCTCGAAAAACCAAAAAAAAGAAAAAGAAAAAGAAAAAGAAAAAGAATGATGTGTGTATGTGGGACCATATATATGCCTTGGTGCACCTGCAGAAAATAGTGTGGAACGATTCTATCCTTGTATATGGGTTCTGGGGATCCAACTCAGGTCACTAGGCTTTCAGGTCACTAATGCCTTTAGTAGCTGAGCCACCTTGATGACTCCAAACATAAGACTTTTTACAATACTTCAAAAGTTAAAATATTTGTCCTGAGGAGTACAGCTCTGTGTTAAAAGCACATATATAAGGCCCTAGGTTTTAAGCCAACACTTAAAATATTTTTAATTTTTAAATTTCCCAAGTTTCAATATTTTCAGCAAACTGTCAAAAAATTTCCTAGTCGGAGTTAACTGCCAATTCTTGTCAATGTAAGACCAAATTAACAAAATGTATCCTTAATTTATCTAGTTAATGCATTCTGTAAAAGTATGTGATCCTGTTCTTTGAGACACTAACCTTCTATAGAAGAACTAGCCCCACCTGACTCTCATACCTTACCTCTAAATATTTTTGTTCTATTTACAAAGAACATTAGGCCTCTTCCTTACACTTACCTATGGAGCCAGGTTGTGCCTATGACCCTGCTCTGCTACTGAGTCACACTCCTAGTCTTTTTTAATCACATTTCACACAAGTCTGAATTCAATCAAGTGTAAAGTATTAAAATAATTTTTATTGTTTTTTTTGGGACAGGCTTTCTTTCTCTGTGTAACCCTGGCTTCTTGGAACTTGCTCTGTAGACCAAGCTGGCCTACAAATGAGGTTGGCCTGCCTCCCAGTGCTGGAATTAAAGGCATATACTACCACTGCCCACTAAAATAGTATTTTTAAAGCAATGTTAAGGGCTGGAGAGACGGCTCAGTGCTAAGAGCACTGACTGCTCTTCCAAAGATCCTGAGTTCAAATTCCAGCAACCACATGGTGGCTCACAACAACCTGTAATGAGATCTGACGCCCTCTTCTGATGCGTCTGAAGATAGCCACAGTGTACTTAGATATAATAATAAATAAATCTTTGTGCCAGAGCTAGCTGGGACTGACCAGAGCGAGCAGAGGTAGGTCCTAAATTCAATTCCCAACAACCACATGTAGGCTCACAACCATCTGTACAGCTACAGTATACTCATATACATAAAATAAATAAATATTTTTTAAAAGGCAATGTTAGATATTGTCTGACAACCCCTACTCAAATGCCTAAAGCCTTATACCTGTAAAATATCCAATGCAAGAACAAAGGTAACATGCCAAATTAAACAATACAGGCAATAAATGCTACAGTCACCATTTTCAAAATTAAGATAAAAAAGGTTAAAGAAAAGAAAGCAGAGAAACAAGTTTACACACTTGATCTCATTCTCATCATATGCTGCACTGGCAAAGTGATGATGCCGCAAGGTCTGAGCTGGACAGGAGTGTCCCACGCCTTCCATAGAGAGACCTTGTCTTGAAAAACAAATCAAAAAGGTGTCTCACCAGATTCTGGCACCTTGATGCTTGACTTGCCAGCCTCCAGAGCTTTGTTTTCTTCAAGGCTTATTTTTTAAAAAGTAAAGAAGCAAAACACTAACATCTGAGCTTGCTCAGTGAAAGTTAGTGCAATATCCCATCCGAAATGAAAACATTTCAAATTATACCCTTGAGCCATGACTGGTTTGAAAGAGAATAAACAAACAAAACATTTAAGGGCTGGCAAGATAGCTTAGAGGAAAAGCTGTCTACTGACAAGTTTTGAGTACCCGAGTTTAATCTCTGGGACCCAAATGGTTTTAAAGAAAACAGAATCTCCAAAGTTGTCCTCTGACTTTTGCAACTCAGAATGTGGTATGTGCTCCCACACCCACAACTAAAATAAAATGTAAATTGTTTAAATATTTAAAGGAGAGCCTGTGAGAATTTTCAAATATAAAAATGTTCACCTCTTAAACAGCTGCTCTGTAGTTGTTTTGATCATAGACCCTTAATATTTGTGCTTTGTGGTATAAACATGTGAAAACTAAGTATTTGTAAATTTTTTTTTCAAAAGGAGTTAATCACTATAGAAAAGAAGTATTTGACCACGTAAGCTAGCACCCAGGTGGCACTCCAGCTACTACTTCCCAAGTGACTTCAGGAGAAGAAATTTGTAGAATTTTGAATCTCAAAGTTCAAACTCAGGTTGGACAGGCTTGCAAGCAAGCACCTTTACTTTCTAAATACCCATCTACTTAAAACAAAAGAGAAAAATTGAAATTGCTACCAAATTCAGTAGCGACAAGCTAGACAATGTTTGACCCAGCTAAATGATAATATTGAGAGCCAGGCAGTGGTGGCGCATGCCTTTCTTTAATCCCAGCACTTGGGAGGCAGAGGCAGGCGGATTTCTGAGTTCGAGGCCAGCCTGGTCTACAGAGTGAGTTCCAGGACAGCCAGGGCTACATAGAGAAACCCTGTCTCAAAAAACAAAAAACAAAAAACTATTGAGAGAATTTCTATAGAATCCCTGACAGATTAGTCCTGTTTTAACCAACAGTCACCAATTTTTTTTTTTTCATAAGATCTTTTCCTCTTTCTTTTATTCTTTCTTTTTTTTTTTTTTTTTTTTATTATTATATGTAAGTACATTGTAGCTGTCTTCAGACACACCAGAAGAGGGAGTCAGATCTTGTTACGGATGGTTGTGAGCCACCATGTGGTTGCTGGGATTTGAACTCTGGACCTTCGGAAGAGCAGTAAGAGCAGTCGGGTGCTCTTACCCACTGAGCCATCTCACCAGCCCCAGTCACCAATTTTTAAAAAGAAGCAACCAAAATAAGTATTTATGATGACTGTTCCCAGCAAGTATAAAGCACGGGTAGCAATTAAAAACTAACTCTTGGGCTGGAGAGATGGCTCAGTGGTGAAGAGCACTGACTGCTCTTTGGAGGTCCTGAGTTCATATCCCAGCAACCACATGGTGGCTCACAACCATCTATAATGAGATCTGATGCCCTCTTCTGGTGTGTCTGAAGTCAGCTACAGTGTACTTATGTATAATAAATAAATCTTAAAAAAAAAACACAAACTACCTCTTGTGCCAATGACAAAAAAGTTAAAGTTCTATTTAAGTGAATGTGTAATGTGCAAATTATCATACCAAACCAGTAACATTGTTGAAACAATGCAAGAAGATGTCAGTGAAGTTAATAATCATGTTTACACATATGTTGTATAGAGCATCTTTTTTCTTGAAATGCCTTTTTTTTTTTGAGGTTGCAAGATAAGAAGTTAAAGGGCAGCTAAGTTATATAGAATTCAAAACCTAGGCTATGTGAGACCCCCATATCAGAAAAAAGAAAAGACATACACATTTCCCAAAATGGCTTTTAAAACTAGGACTCACACTCTACAGCTAAGCATCTTCAAAATATAAGTAAATTTGCTTTTCTCTTCAGTTTTTCATTGTTTAAAAAAAAAAAAAATCAAGCCTAATAATGGTAGCAGTGGCTTATGCCTTAAATCAAGTGCTCAGGAGTCGAGATTCAGAGCCAGACTGAGCTACAGAGTTCCAGGACAGACAGACAAGGCTACACAGAGAATCCAAATCTCAAAAAACCAACCAACCAAACAAACAAACAAAAACCCCAAAGATGAATACCCCCAAGTTTTTCAAGTCAGGTTTTCTCTGTGTAACCCTGGTTGTAGACCAGGCAGGCTGGCCTCAAATTCTGAGATCCACCTGCCTCTGCCTCCCAACTCTTGGATCAAAAGCTTATGATACCACAAGGCTTAGTTTTATTTTAAATACACTTATCAACCAAAAAAGTAATGATTATATTGCACAAGACAAAAAACAGTAAAAAAGAATTTTCACTTCAAATGATTCCTTCTAAAGTCTATAAAAGTAGGCTACCAGTCATTATAAAATACTTTTATAACAGACTTCTATTAGAAGCAATTAAAAATTCTGTCCAGGGCTAGTTCAGTGATGGGTAACACCCAAGAGGCAAGCCTGAGTTCCATCCCCAGCACCCCACCCCAGTCTCTTCATAGGACCACAAGCTAGTGCAGCCATACAACCAACTAAGTATGCAAGCTAACTTCTTAAGTTTTGGGGCAAAAAACAAAACAAACAACCAAAAAAAAAAAAAAAAACCCTATATCACAGCCTTAGAACTGAACATTCGATTTGTATTGTATTTTGCTTTGGGCTTGTTTTTTATTTTTATTTAGTTTTTGGTTTTGTTTTGGGGGTTCAAGGGAAAGGCATATTTTTGTTTGTTTGAAGCAGGTTGGCTTGGACCTCACAAAGATCCACCTCTGCCTCCTGGGTACTGGAAGGGGCTTGTTTAAAATGGGCAATATGGCTCAGAAAGTAAAGGTGCTTGCTTGCAAGCCTGTCCAACCTGAGTTTGAACTTTGAGATTCAAGAGTGGAAAGAGTACCCCTAAATTTGTACCCTGACCTAATTCACACAAAGAACACACACACACACACACAAATATAAGTAATGTAAAATAATATTAGTCTGGAGGGAGAGTTCAGTGGTTAAGAGCATTTACTGTTCTCACAGAGGACCAGAGTTTAGTCCCAGCAACCATGATCACAACCACCTGTCTTCAGAGGATCCAATATGTGCACTGTACTCACACTTACAACTAGCCACACACACTCATGTACTCCAACTAGAAAGTGCTACCTTAGTAATGACATGGTCTACAATTACTATAGTTCACTTACTGAGATGACAATTGTGAATAATAATATGAACCATATACAAACAAAAAGGTCCCTTTTTCCTACATACTTAAAATACAAGCATTAAGTCATTTACACCCATGCACATCCAGATATCCAGATAGCTTCGCATATAATCTAAGAGCCAGCAACATTTACTTTCCCTTTTTACCATTATGTGTATGTGTCAGTCAGAGGACAAATTGTGGGGCTTGGATCTGTCCACCATGTGGACACTGGGGATCAAACTCATACTGATAAGCTTAGCAGCAAGTGGTAAATAAACCATCTCACCAGCCCCACTTTCCTTTTCTTAAATAAAACAGACCTGTAACGTGGATGTTCTAAACTAGAAAACCAACAATTATAAGATACTGAGTTTTCATTCCCAGAAACAAATCCTTTCATAATATGGATATTTTATTCAGAAAGTTATGTATATAACAGGGCTTAAAAATATACACTACTAAAAGTGTGGTATGTTGACACACATCTGCTTTACAGCACTCAGGCGGCCTCTAAGGTAGAAAAAAGGCAGTTAGAGGACTGCTTAGGATACATAAGGAGAGAGAATTAAGCCAGGCAAGAGTGTCTGTAACTATCAAGAGCTCAAGGTCAGGACTAGCTCCACAGCAAATTCAAGGACAGCCTGGGCTATACATAACAATAAGACATCATCTCAAAAGGAGCAAGAGAGAGAGGTGGTGAAACCACTCAGTGGATAAAGATGTGTGCCACTAAATCTGACTTGATTGAGTCCAATCCACAGGACCTACATGGTGACAGGAAAGCTGTAATCCTTGTAAGTTGATGCACAAACACATAAAAATGAACAAGTGAAAAAAAAAAAAAAAAGAAATTCAAACAGACTTCATTAAACTTTTAAAAATATAGAATTGTGGGCCGGGCGCACGCCTTTAGTCCCAGCACTTGGAGGGGCAGAGGCAGGCGGATTTCTGAGTTCCAGGCCAGTCTGGTCTACAAAGTGAGTTCCAGGACAGCCAGGGATACACAGAGAAACCCTGCCTCCAAAAAAAAAAAAAAAAAATTGTGATTTTTAAAATTGATTCCATCAAATTAAGTAAGATTCAGAGAAAGTACCAGGAATGAAAGCACATTTGTACTCTCCATCAAATTATCAGTAAGCTCCTGGGTGGCCGTGGGCTTGGGGTGGAGGCTCACCACTCTTAACTAGGAAGAGTAGGGCTAAAGATATTTGAGACACAATATAGTAATGTTCTCATCCATCACCATAATAGCCTTTCTACTTCATAATGGACATGGAAAAATAGCAAAAAATGTAAATACAAAGTTACAACACTCATAAGGTTCATTAGAATTACATTGTCATATTTACAATTCTTTACAAGAAACTAAAGTGAGCTATGCTCTTTATCACAGAAAAGGTCCTATGCAAGAAGCAACACAAGAGAAAAGGTCTATTTAAAGAGCTCTTAATACAAAATAACCACTGTCTATTTTCTCATCTTTGATGTTCATCAAGAGAAAAAAAAAAAACTATTTTAGTGAAAACTAGTATTCTTAACTAGATTTTTTTTTTCACTATACCATGCTTTTTGTAGCCAAATATCCCTAGCATTCATTAATTTAACACCCATTTGGCTAGAATAATTAAAAAAAAAAAACTAGCCAGAGCATATGTGGAGTTTTTTTAATACATGCACACACATGGACAGTAAGTACTTGTTTCAGAGCAAGGATACTGCCTTTATTCCAATTACTCAATGCCCTTCTTGAAGAAGAAAAAAAAAAGGTAGAAAAACTGAGATTCTAAGATCCACTATAGAGAAATGCCTTAATTGTCCCTACAATTAATACTGAATAACCTTACAATCATTAAGGATGAGAAAAAAACCCAGTGAAAGGGCAACTGAGCATTTCACAGCTTTGCTGGCGCACCCTTACTCCACCCAGTCCTCTCGGCTCAATGGCTGCTTATAGCAGCCACAAATATTAGCCCATTTTTAAGGGGGTGGGAGGATGTACCAAAACAGGGTATGCTCTGTCAAAACCAACATATGCACAAATATTTTGCGAAAAAACTGGTTTCCTTTCTGACTCTTAAAATTATATATACCAGCAGCTTTAAATATATTACAGAAAATCCTTCCCTCTGAAATCAAACAATGATCTTTTAAATAGACCGTGAAGGAGTAAATTACTCTAAATTCATATTCTGTGTTAATAAAAAAACACAATTTGTAACTGCCAATTATTTGCACAACTATGTCCTGAAAGACACATATTAGAAATAAAAGCTTGCTAAAGCCTTAATACCAAATCAAATTTTAAAGTTAAAGCTTTTAATGTAAATTCAGCATAGTATTACTAGCATATCCAACTAAGAATATTCCTAATTAAGGGATTGAATCCTGCAGCAATCAAGCTCTACTGCAGGGGGAAACACAGCAAACAACTGCTGTGGCAAAATGAAGAGAGAAGACAATATTACTGGCATGAGGCCCAAACAAAGTCTCCACCATCCCACCCCCAGAAAAGAAATTTCACACAAAACAAGCCAACCCAACAAAAAGAGAATTGCTAAAATGACCTTTATGTTACTGGATCTTTTAAAGGTTGTGAATCTTTAGGAGGGTGTGTTTGAAATTAAAGGTAAGAAAAGCAGTAATTTTATTTTCTCCCAATTGTCTCTTAAAGGGGGGGGGGGGTGAGGAGGAGGTATCCTTGACATGACATCGCCCATTGAGAATGAGACCACAAATCTGGTACTCTTCAAAGGCACAATTTCTTAGCCAAAAATACTGATAGGAATTACACCCAAACCCAACCTCAACAGAAAATTTCCTGCGCTCCTCCCAAGGAGTTTCTTGCTAAGTCACTGGAAAAAGCAGGCAGGATAACAAATAAAGCCAGGCACCTTGCTTTCTCCTATCTCAAGACTGAAATTCTTTCCTCTTGGGAGACGAAATCAGCCCACCGTCTCAAAAAAACATTTTCTCACCTGGGAGGCTAGAGAGGGTAAATAGTCACAGCGTTTCCTAATGGAGTGGAGAGATGGGATGAAGGGAATGATCGAGAACCTGGGAGCTCAGTGTTAGCAACGTCAAAAGACAACTCCCGTGCGAGGAGTCAGTAGCAAAAAGGAAAATCCTGCCCGATTCGGTGGGTGGATGCTGCAGATCTTTACTGAATGCAGAGGCTGGACCACCACCGCACCGGGGGGCCGAGGGCCTGAGCGGCGGGCCATCCTCCCCGGGTCCACCCTCAACCTAAGGACAAGCGGAGAACCCGACGCCTGGAAGGCCTGGTAGCTGCTGGAGCCCCGGCGGCGAGTCGCCAGCCAAGGAGGGGTGGGGACTGCGGGTTCGCTTCCGCGGCCCAGGAGGGCTGAGCCCTTTCCCCAAGATCAGAGAGCGACCTGCTATCCACGCCCTTCCCACCCAAGAATACTTTTCTTGCTAAGTCACGGCGGCAGGAGGGCGATGCCGCCCGAGAGGCCACGGCTTGAACCCTCAGCAGCCTGAGTAGCCCACTGCCAGGGTCGGAGGAACCGGAGCCAGGGCAGCGCCCTCCCAGGCCAGGGCCCCCTCCTCGGTGCCTCTCACTCAACGGCCGTCGCGGCCGCCATTTTGAGAGCGAGGAGAGGAGAAGAAGAAGGAGGAGGCAGCGGCGGCAGGGGGAGGGGAGAATGGGAGGGAGGGGACCGGCGCAGCCACATCGTCAGGCCGCCGGCCCGGCCCGCAGCCACCCGAGCGCGATGGAAGAGACAGAGGGGAGGGCGCAGAGCGTCGCCGCCTTACCGGAGCGCTGCACCACCGCCTCCGCAGGGCCTCTTCCGTCCTTCACTCCCATCCACCAGCGGGGGAGGGGGAGGGAGAGGGAAGGGAGGAAGGAGGGAGGGAGGGAGGGAGGGGGAGGATGGCGCGCTGGGCCCGGTCCCGGGGAGGGGGAGGGGAGGGCCGCGGGCGGGCTCCTCGGCCGTTCCGGGGCTCGAGCCCTAGCCCAGCGTTCGCTCGTCCTCTCGCTCGCGCCTGAGCGCTCCCCTCCGGGTCCTCCTCGCTCCCTGGACTCTCGGCTCGCTGCTCCTTCGCTCCCTCACTCGCTATCTCGGCCGCCGGACTCCGCCGCCGCCCCGCCGCTCCAGCTCCGTCTGTCACAGGAGCTGCCCCAACGCCCTGACGTCACCGCGCCGCCGCCGCCCCAGACCCGCCAGGAAGAGGGAGGGGAGCGGAGGGCCCGCGGCGCATGCGCGGGCCGGGCCTGGGCCTGGGCCTGGGCCTGGGCCGCGCGCCCTTCCGCAGGGTGAGCTGGCGGCTGTACCCGAGCCGACCGGCGAGCTTGCGTCCCGTCCGCGGCTTTTCTCGCTTCTGCCCCCTGATCCCTTGGGAAGCTTCCCTTTTGCTCTAAACTGCCTGACGGCTGGCGTCCATCACGACTCTTGCTCTGCCTCAGCGGTCACTGCGCTGTCCCGGCGGACCGCGGGTACCCGGTGCACTGGCATTTCGGCCCCTGCTGGCTAGAGCAGGAGCCAAGCCAGGATGCTTCCTTTCTGCCTTAGCCTGTGGGATTATTCCCCATCCCCCACCTACCCACCCACCCAAAAGGACCAAAGTAAATTGGTGGGCTTGGGCAGAAGAGCTGTTGAGGTTAAAAGGCAGATGGATTGCCTTGTGTTCCTTTCTGGTACAGATTTTTAATCGGAAGGAATCGCCTGTAGATGTGATTCAGCTATTCTTTTCCTTAGTCACATGTATTCATCAGAGATTCTGGAAACTGAAATCCACAGAAAGACCTGGAACTTTATTCTCTACAAGACATGTCTGTGTTTTATTATATTATGAATTGTATATTGATGACAAATCTGGGGGGATTTGATGTCAATTTATTCCACAAAGAGACACTTGATTTTTGAAAGGGAAGGTTTGGGGCTCTGAATTATTCAATATAGGATATTTAAGTATTGAATGAGATTACTTCATTATCCACTTGTGTTTTCCAGCACTGAGGCTTAACTGATTCTATTGCGTCCCTCGATGAAGGTAAA
The DNA here is from genome assembly GCF_000001635.26 of Mus musculus. Taxonomy (NCBI): domain Eukaryota; kingdom Metazoa; phylum Chordata; class Mammalia; order Rodentia; family Muridae; genus Mus; species Mus musculus. The sequence goes on from NC_000077.6 coordinate 74,725,243, forward strand.
TACTGTAAAAATCACTTGGGAAGCTGCAGAGTTAATGTCTCCAGTATGAATCCTGGTGTCACCACTGGGAATGTGACCTTGACTAAATTATCATATCTCTTTTTGGCCTCAGTATCAGTATAAAATAAACCCAGTAGCCAAACAAAGTGGCACATGGCACGTAGCCCAAGCTACTCAGGAGGCAGGAGACCAGCAAGAGCCCAGAAGTTCTCTGCAAGCCTCAGGAGCATCCTTTTTATAAAAAACAAAAAACAATGATGATAGTAATAAACAAGCTAGGGTGACTCACATCTGTAATGCTAACACTGAGGAGACGGAGGCAGGAGACTTGCCACGAGTTTGAAGCCAGCATGGTGTATATAGTAAGACCCTATCTTAAAATAATGATTTAAAGCTGGACATGGTGTTTTAATATCAGCACTTTGGAGGCAGAGACAGGTGGATCTTTCCAAGTTCAAGAGCCTTCTCTACCCAGTGAATTCCAGGACAGACAACTACATAGAGAAACCCTGTCTCCAAGAATAAATAATAATGGAGCAAACCTTGGGTGGAAGGAAGCACACATCCCTTATTCCAGCATGGAATGGCTGAAGAATGAGGATCACAAGTTTAAGGGCTACCTGGAAAACTCAAATGTTTTTAAATTTATCACTTTTAAAAGGGTGAAGAGACAGCTCAGTAGGAGAGTACTTGCTGAGAGAAAGAAAAGAAAACATTATAGAATTGACATAGCTGTGAGGCTTTGTGAGATTAGATGTTGCATGGGTTAAGGCCTGAGGTTTGATGTGTAACTCATGTAACCATTACTATCTAGTACCAAAGCCAGGCTCTTTGTATTGGGATGGGCTATCTTTATCCCTAGAAATTTTTTTAAAAAACATAAACCAATGACCTTAAGGGATTAGTTCTTTTTTTTTTTTTCTTCATCAACACAAGAAACTAAATCAAATAATCTTTAAAAGGTTATGTCCAGAGTTTCAGTTTTTGGATTCTATAGTCAAAACTATGGACAGCATGAGACAGAGGCTTGATCCTATCACTTATATCCAAAAGCAGCCAAGAAACATTCATTAAATTAAATTGTCCCTGATTCTCCCTGATTCTAAGAATTCACCCACCTCTCATATTTTATCTTTTGAAATATTTAATATTGCCTGGTATCTTGTTTAATATTTAATCAGATGAGTGAATAAGTTCTTTTGGGTTTTTTTTTTTTAATGAATGCTCTAAAAGTCAACAAAATTGCTTGGAAGCACATTGATAAACACCAACTTAATACAAGTAGGTAGCCTTAACTCGCATAAGCCTTGAGATCACATGCTTTTATGTATAGAAAAAAATGTAAGACCTAGATTGTACAATTATGTCCTAAAATAAGTAAAGATTTTATTTTTGTAGCAATCCTTCAAAAAAGCAGTAAGTCTCCTTTGGGGGAAGATATAACATTTTTCTCCCTGGATTATAATTTTTCTGAACAGATTATATGCTTAAGTTGACATGAAGCAAGTGTGTTACAGTTCTGTGCGTTTTCAGTTAGTTGCTAACACTGTATATCCACTTTGACAAATACTTGTCTAATGAAAATGGAGAATTAAGACATCTGTGCCATCAATCATAGTTCATAAGTCCTTCTGTAGAACCTAGGTCTCCTCAGGAGAAATTTACTAATGGATGTCTTGAGTAGTGTTTATATTTTCTTGTGGAAAAAATAAACATTTCATTTTTTTTCCTAAGAACAATCTAACAATCCCTCCATTCATTTGAATTACAAATCTTTATTTTTCCAGTAGACATTTTCAAAATGGAAACATTTGTTTCAATTGCTGCAGCAAAATTAGTGTTACTTAAAACAATTCTGCAAATAAGCTGACTGGAAGAAACAGTCCAAAAATATTGCTACTGGGGAGAGAACAAAATGTCTTCTATAAGTATGGCCAAAGGAAAAATGTTAAAACTTTGTTCTAAGGAGCTAGAGAGATTGCTCTGTAGGTAAAGTGCTTGCTCCTCAAACATCAGGACCTGAGTTTGATGCCCAGCATGCTGGTAAAAGTCGTGGGTGTCAACCACCACACACATGTGCAAGCAAATTCCCACATATGAACATAAACACACAAAAGAAAAATCACTCATCAAAAAAAAAAAAAACCAAAAAACAATTTTTTTGAAAGTTCAACTGGCCTCTGTAGTTTACAGGAAAATGTCCAATGTCATGTGTGAAAATAATAGAGAAATAAACTAACAAATGGTAAGAAGGAAGCTTGGGGGAATGCAAGTTATATAAGTTAAAGTCCATCCAGAAGAGAACCATGACCCAACTGACCAGGCACTGACTCTAGGAGAGTTTCACTCATTAACTTGGGTACTTGAAATTCCACAAGGCATAGATATGTCAGTGTGGGCAGATCCAACTAGACCAGTCATTCTTCTCAGCATCGTGACATCCGGATGTGTCATGAAATTGCGAGCACATAAAAGCAAATGAAAGGGAATCCACAGAGTCAAACTCTCAGCTTAGTAGAACAAGGAGGAGCCAGAGGGAACCTTTATAATCCAAAACCTTTAAATAGACATGAAATATACATAGGAAAAAAAACCTATGGGGGGGGGGGGGGAATGGGTGAGCAGGTAGAAGCATTTGATGAGACAACACGAGTTCCATCATCCAGATCCACTGATAAGATGAGAAAACTGAATTCAACAAGTTGTCCTATGACCTACATGCACACTCTGTGGCACACTCATGTCCACACCGACATGTGCACAATGATAATAAAGAAAATTTAAAGTACTAATATAAACAATACAAAATGATGTATGCTGTTCAGCAGGATGTCACTGCAGAGAAGGAGCATAGGGTCTTTGTCTTCATGCCTGTTGCTGTGTTCTTAGCGGATAAAGGGTTAACTTGTTTTTTTAAAAGATTTATATATATATGTGTGTGTGTACACTATTGCTGTCTTCAGACACACCAGAAGAGGGCATATGATCCCATTACAGATGGTTGAGAGCCAACATGTGGTTGCTGGGAATTGAACTCAGGACCTCTGGAAGAGCAGCCAATGCTCTTAAACACTAAGCCATCTCTCCAGCAGAGGGTAACTATTATTTGGAGAACTTAAAGAAGTCTTTGTGAAAGAGGTGGTTTTTTAATTGAATTTTGGTACTCATTTCAGCAACACATATAGAACAATTGAAAGGACATTGAAAAGATGCACATAGCCCCTGTGCAATGATGACACACAAGCTCATAAAGCATTTCACACTTTAAAATAATTAAAATGAAATCAATTTCTGAAAATGGCAAAGGTGGAGCTGGGGGTGGGTGTAGTTTAGTTGATAAAAATGCTTGTCTGGAATGCTGGAAGCCCTAGGGTCAATCCCCAGCCTCAAGTAGTACTTGCCAACAGAATAGAACCCTCAGGAGGATATAAGCAGGAAAATCGTGACTTAAAGAGTACCTTAGGCTTCAGGAGACCCTGTTTCAAAACAGCAAACAATGCCGGACTGTGGTGGTGCACGCCTTTAATCCCAGCACTCGGGAGGCAGAGGCAGGCAGATTTCTGAGTTCGAGGCCAACCTGGTCTAAAAAAATCAAAACAGCAAACAAATAAATACAATAAAGAGCATGCTCATTTTGACCCTTCCTTTTGATTTTAGGAAATTTTTAAAACTCCTGTTGAGGATTGGAGAGTTGGCTCCACAGTTAAAAGAAATGGTGGCACACGCCTTTGATCCTAGCACTTGGGAGGCAGAGGCAGGCGGATTTCTGAGTTGGAGGCCAGCCTGGTCTACAAAGTAAGTTCCAGGACAGCCAGGGCTACACAGAGAAACCCTGTCTCAAACCCCCCCCCACCCCCGCCAAAAAAAAAAAACAGAGTCATAGCAGATTTTGTGTCATCTGGGTTTGCACACATTTCTCTCCATGTTATTTCACACATGTTAAATATATTAGTTTGTGTACTAGTAATTTAGTGTGTCATTTTAAGACAAAAGCAGCCTATTTGTTTATTTATTTAGGATAAGAGTGCTCTACAAACTCAAAGCTAGCCCTGAACTCACACAATCCTCCTACCTCAGACTCCTGAGTGCTGAAATTTAAAGATATTTATCATCACACCTGTTGTCTCTTTAAAAAAAATTCCTTAGATAAAAATTAAATAAAACTGGAGCTGGTGAGATGGCTCAGTGGTTAAGAGCGCCGACTGCTCTTCCAAAGGTCCCGAGTTCAAATCCCAGCAGCCACATGGTGCTCACAACCATCCATAATGAAATCTGCTGCCATCTTCTAGAGTGTCTGAAGACAGCTACAGTGTACTTACATATAATAAATAAATAAATTTTAAATAAATAAATAAATAAATAAACAAATAAATAAAACAAGCCAGGCAGTGGTGGTACACATCTTTAATCCCAGCACTTGGGAGGCAGAGACAGGTGGATCTCTGTGAGTTTGAGGCCAGCTTTATCTGTAGAGCAAGTTCCAGGACAGTCAGGACAGAGAAACCCTGCCTCAAAAAAACAAAACAAATTAATGAAAATTAATGAAAAGCACCCTACCATTATAATACTTAAAAGGTTAATAATAATTCCTCAAGGAAAATTGAAATTGCCCTTTGTTCTTTGCCCTACTGAAGGCATGGAGTGATCAGAAACTCTGGATAAACAGAACAAGCAATGCAATGAAGCAGTCCTGTATGGCAGAACTACCCTGCAGTATTTGAGAACTGATGACTATCTTCTTTCTTTAAAAATACATATAGTTTGGCCGGGCGTGATAGGACATGCCTTCAATCCCAGCACTCATGAGGCAGAGGCAGGTGAATCTCTGTGAGTTCAAGTCCAGCCTGGTCTACACAGTAATTTCCAAAACAGTCAGAGCCATGCAGAGAGACCTTAACTCAAGAAACAAAACAAAAATTAGTACAGTTGGACTTGATTGGTATCATGTGTCTGTAGTCCTAGCTGCACCCCTAGTCCTTGTTTTGAATTAATTTTTTTAAGATTTTTTAAAAAAATATTTATTTATTATATGTAAGTACACTGTAGCTGTCCTGAGACACTCCAGAAGAGAGAGTCAGATCTCGTTACGGATGGTTGTGAGCCACCATGTGGTTGCTGGGATTTGAACTCCTGACCTTCGGAAGAACAGTTGGGTGCTCTTACCCACTGAGCCATCTCACGAGCCCTTATTTATTTACTTATTTATTTATTTATTTATTTATCTATTTATTATATATAAGTGCACTGTAGCTGTCTTCAGACACTCCAGAAGAGGGTGCCAGATCTCGTTATGGATGGTTGTGAGCCACCATGTGGCTGCTGGGAATTGAACTCAGGACCTTCCGAAGAGCAGTCAGTGCTCTTATCCGCTGAGCCATCTCTCCAGCCCTTGAGTTAATTTTTTGTTGTTTTTTGGGGGTTTTTTTGTTTTGGTTTTTCGAGACAGGGTTTCTCTGTGTAGCCCAGGCTGTCCTGGAACTCGCTCTGTAGACCAGGCTGGCCTCAAACTCAGAAATCCACCTGCCTCTGCCTCCAGAGTACTGGGATTAAAGGCATGCACCACTATGCCTGGCTGAAAAAAAAAATGTTTAAAGACAGTAAAATTACCCCTGGTACGTGAATTAAACTTTTTATTAGAGAGAGGTTGATAAAAAGTGCTTACCCAGCTTGTGCAAAGGGCTGTGTTCAATATCCCAGGACCTGTAAATCAAGCATGATGACACAGGCCTGACATTCCAGTACTCAAGAAACGGAGACAGGAGGATCAGTTCAAAGTCATCCTCACGACAGCCAGAGTCAGAGACCACCCGGGACTGTGTGAGATCTTGTCTCTGAAACAAAAACAAAGGAAAGCAAGCAAAACAGGACAAAAAGTTACTGAAACAAAAATAGAAAAAGATTGGAAAGAATAACTCTACTAATAGAAATTGACCAAAAATTAGACTGGAGATTTTGCTTTGATAAATATATTTCCCCTAAACATTCACCTAAATGAGTTTATATTGATTTTGTTATTGTTGGTGGTGGTGGTGGTTTCTTTTGTTGGTTTTTGAGACTGGGTTTCTCTGTGTAGCTTTAGCTGTCCTAGAACAGGCTCTATAGACAAGACTGACTTCAAATTCAGAGATTAGCCTACCTCTGCCTCCCAAGTGCTGGGATTATAGGCATGTACCACCACCACCTGGCAACACTTTAATTTTAACTTGTAGCCTTAGCCTTTGAGATTGGGCAGTGGGTATAGGCGATTGTCTCTGCGTTCACGTTCCAAAACAGATGTAAAGATGGAGTAAGCAAAACTACTCTACAAAGTGGTCCTCCCCATCCACCCCAGGAACTGCCCCCCATCATGCACACACACAAATAGCAATAATAAATAAGTTTAAACATTTAAAAGCAAAGTTGGAGATGTACTTCAGTACTTGCCTAGGGTTATAAGGTCAAGGATTCAGTCCCTACCTCTCACTTGCACACACACCCATTAGCATACACACATGCAGAAACACTGAACCCTTTTTAACAGGCAAAAGCCAAAACCTCCTACTAATTTTATTCTACTTCCCAATAGTAAAATAATAGGAACCATATTTTTATATTCTGTGGCAACCAAACCAAAAAAAAAAAAAAAGGAAAAGTCAAACCTAGTATGGTTGGGCAAGCCTGCTCTACCAGCAAAACCAAAGCAAGGTTGGCTTAAGAGCCTGAGATAGAAAGATCATAAAGGCCGGGCGTGGTGGCGCACGCCTTTAATCCCAGCACTCGGGAGGCAGAGGCAGGCGGATTTCTGAGTTCGAGGCCAGCCTGGTCTACAAAGTGAGATTTAATTTTGAAGAGTAGAACACTCAGACAATTAAATACAAGTCCAACCTAGCCGCTGCCAGTCACCCATCACACCATTCATTGTGTGTCCTCTGTGTCCTCTGGGTGAGAAAGATGGCTCTAAGACTTTAGTCCTATCCATGCTTTCTGATCTGCAGTGTAATCTACCCTTTCTTGTGAACACGTTAGCTCCTCTGCTTCTATATCAGGAATTTCAAACCCAAATTTGTCTTTTATGGCCATAATAGTCCCTACTTGGTCCAAATTGTGTAAACCCAGGCTCTACAGAGAAAGAGAATTTACTGAGAGCTTTCTGAGTCAGGCTGGTCCTGAGTTTCAAGACATACAGCATTCTGTCCTGGAGTCCCTCTAATATCTACACAGAGAAAGCCTATCTTGAATCCCCCTCCCAAATTAAAAGGCATGGGTTAATTTTGTGTGTGTCTATATGTGGTGCACAATGACAGTGCACATGTGAAGGTCAGAGGACAGCTTTCCAGAGCTGGGGATCCAAAGAACTCAGGCCATCAGCCTTGGTAGCAAGGATCCTTACCCAATGAGCCATCTTGCTGGCCCTGCCTTTACATTTTGTGACCTCACTAAAGTCATTTAGTTCTAGAAGGAAATTGAGGAAGGGAATTGATACCAAAGTTTTATATGCACAGTCACACATATAAATACCAATCCTTTCATTTCTATTCCAATTGTTATGCTTCTTATTGTCTTGCCTTTTTTTTTTTTAAGATTTATTTTATTTATATGGGAACACTATAGCTGTCTTCAGACACACCAGAAGAGGGCATCAGATCTCATTACAGATGGTTGTGAACCACCATGTGGTTGCTGGGAATTGAACTCAGGACCTCTGGAAGAGAGTCTGTGCTTTTAACAGCTGAGCCAACTCTCCAGCCCCTGTCTTGCTTTATTTACTGGCTGGGATTCCAGTACAGTGTTAGAAAGAAGAGATGGTGGAGTGGGTGTCCTTGCTTTTCTCCAGTCTTCATTGCTGAGCCATCTCTCCAGCTCCCCCTGCCTCTGCCTCCTGAGTACTGGAATTAAAGGCATGGCACCACTCTCTTTGCTATACACAAACCAGATCTCCAGAACTTTTTCATCTTTCAAAACTTAAACTCTACATCCATTAAAACAACTCCCCCACTACCCCTATTATTACTATTTGACTTTCTGATTCCTCAAATTAAATTATTTAATTACTTTAAATATTATTTTTGATATGTTATCATTATATCCCTTTATTACCTGGCCTGGAGCTCACTAGGTAGATAAGACTGGCCTCAAACTTATAGAGATCCACCTGTCTCTGCCTCCCAAATTCTGGGATTAAAGATGTATACTTCCACACCTGGCCTTAGACTACTTTCTCCCCTCAGTAAGGTCCTCTGTATCCCAGGCCGGCCTCACATCCATAGGTAACCAAGGATGACTTTGAATCTCTCATCCTCCTCCCTCCTCTTCCCAATGCTGGGACAACTTTCCAAAGTTGGTTCCCATCTTCCACCATATGGGTTTCAGATCATCTCTATCCATTGGTAACAAGCCACTTGCTTCACCCCTGAGCCATCTCACCAGCCCGAGTTCAGGAATTGTTTTATATTCTCATTGCTGCATACTAGATCTCTAGAGCTTTTACACACGTGTGCACACGCACACACACACAATTAAAAACAAAATAAATAGAAAAATTAATAAAAGACATTATTGAGATATACATGCATATTTAAGGGCGGTACTGAGAACTAAGCACAGGGCCTTCTGTATGTTGATCTAGCACTGGACCATGGAGTTAGTTAGTTTTTAGTTTTTAGTTTTTAGTTTTTAGTTTTTTGAGACAGGGTTTCTCTGTATAGCCCTGGCTGTCCTGGAACTCACTTTGTAGACCAGGCTGGCCTCGAACTCAGAAATCTGCCTGCCTCTGCCTCTGCCTCCCAAGTGCTGGGATTAAAGGCTTTATACTCTGAACTTTAAGCTATATGTTTTTTATTAATACAGTGTGCTAAGTAACATATTATCATACTAATTCTAACATATTCTGATAATGTTACAATGAAGGATGATTTACTGTAGGAATACAGGGATTGTTCAACATGTAACTCATCATACTAACTGAACTAAAAAGAAACAACAAAACTATCATATGGTTAACCTTCTCAGTAACAACAACAAAACAAGGCTGTAATAGAATCCAATAAATAAAATAAAATATCCTAAGTTAGCATCTCCAGAGTTAGAGCACTTGCTTAACCTGAGTGAGAGTTTAGGTTCAATCCACAGGACCACAAAAATGGGGGAGGGGAGGGGACACGAGGGATCCTGGTGTAGGTTGTAACTACTGTCAAGCAGCAGGAATATGGAATATGGAAGAGTTAATGACACATTTCCTTCTACTGGTGACATGCTATAGAGGCTGTGAGTGTGCAGGCCCCATGCCCCTCTTTGACACGGGGAAACATCATACTTTCCTGTTTATGCACATGGGCACTCTATACGTATTATCTACAGCATACCTTGGCAAGGAAGTTAAGTATAGGTTGGTTTTGCCCAACCCGGCTAGAACAGTCAGGTATCCGTAGGCAGAAGGTGAACCGTGGGGGTGGGGAGACTGGTCTATTCTAAAGGTGCATTCTTGTGGAAACCCAACCAAAGCACAAATCCAAACGTGAGCTTTACCCATACACACAAGCTAAGCCAGGCAGAGTGTATGCAAATATAAAAGCCAGAGATAATCCTGGCAGAAAAAGAAATGCCTGTTCTGGGACCTTAAAATGAGGCTTCTTAATGAAGTTAGCAACTGTTTGAATAACCTCTCTCTGCTTACATACAAAGATCATAAGCTTTGTCAGGGTATCTCACGATTGTTTTAAGCTCCCCAGGGGACCCTGGGAAGCCCATATTGCCTCTCTCATTTAGATGCTTACTCAGTGGTTGGAAGAAGCCAAACAAGATGCTTTCAGCTAAACGTTGCAGTGTCCCCAGCAAAAAGTAGGGCCAGTGTTTGCTTAGCGACAATTCCCCGTTTTCCCAAGCCATGAATTAGCCCCATTGTCCCACCCAGTGCTGAGCATCGTCTATTCTGCTCACCAACTAATGGCAGAGGCAGGAACTGGCAGAGAAACGGAGACTCTGGGGCAAGGGAGGAGCACAAAGCTACAGCCTTGGTCCTGCTTTCAGTAGAGTCGGGCTTTCTCCTGGACAGCTTCAGAAAGTCCTGGGAAACTTGTCAGAAAGCTAATTTTATGGACAACGTGTAATTGATAAAATAGTATTTGGCAGTGGACTGGGATTCTTTTCATTCAAACGTAAAACAGGCTCAAATGTAAATGTTATCAACATCCCTTCTATCACAAGGGGTCCGAGTGATCAGGCTTGGTGACAAGAACTCTTATCTGCTGAATCATCTCACCAGCTCCTTAGGTTTTATTGCATTTACAATAAATAAATGAATAAATAAATAAATAAATAAATAAATAAATAAATAGCTGGGTAGTGGTGGCACACACCTTTAATCCCTGCGCTGGGAAGCAGATGCAGGCAGATCTTTGGTCTTGCAGGTTGCAAGACCAGCCTGGTCTACAGAGTAAGTTCCAGGACAGCCAGGGCTACACAGAGAAACCCTGACTTGAGGAAGAAGGAAAGAAAATACATAATGGATATTGGCAACTTTTTTTTCTCACTCTTCTTGGCATTAAAAAAAATTATATTTAGGCTGTGCACTATGGCGCATGCCTTTATTTCCAGCTCTAAGGAGGTAGAGACAATAGATCTGTATTTGAGGCCATTCTGGTCTACACAGTGAGTTCCAGGACAACATAGTGAGCCCTGTCTTGAAGAACAAGAGGAAGAGGAGGAGGAGGAGGAGGAGGAGGAGGAGGAGGAGGAAGAAAGATAAAATTGGATAGGAAGAAAGATAAAATTGGATTTTTTGTTTGTTTTTGTTTTTTCTTTTCTTTTGGTTTTATTTTTTTCATTTGTTTTGTTTTGATTTTTGATTTTTATTTTTTGTTCTTTTGAGACAGAATTTATCTGTGTAACAGTTCTGCTGTCCTGGAACTTGTTCCGTAGACCAGGCTGGCCTCAAACCCAAAGAGATCATCTGCCTCTGTCTCTTGAGTGCCAGGATAACTGCCCTGTTGGCTAACTTGGATCTTTGGAAAGATTGTTCGTTATTTATTGAAGATCAGTAATGTGTTGAGTTTGGGGATGCTCTTCATGAGCCATAAGGTTCAGTTCTCAGCACCCATATGGTGGCTCACAAACTGTAACTTCAGGTGCCCAGAATCTGGTGCCCTCTTCTGGCCTTCAATGGCATCTATACATACATGGTGAATATACATACACTCAAGCAAGATTCATACACACAATTTTGTTGTTGTTGTTGTTGTTTGTTTTTTGTTTTCAAGACAGGGTTTCTCTGTGTAGCCCTGACTGTCCTGGAACTCACTCTGTAGACCAGGCTGGCCTCGAACTCAGAAATCCGCCTGCCTCTGCCTCTCAAGTGCTGGGATTAAAGGCATGTGCCACCACTGCCCAGCTCATACACACAAATTTTAATTTTCAAATTTTTGATTTATTATTATTTTCTGTATGGATGCCATAGTATCTGTGAAGCACAGGTGCCACTGTACACATGAAACAATCAGAGAATAACTTTATAAACTTGGCTCTTCCTGGGAGATCCAGTTCAGGGATTCAGGCTGTGTACCAAGTGCCTTTACCAGCTGAACCCCTTTTGTGGACCATCTTTCTTATTTCAGAGACAAGGTGTTAAAGAGTCCGGGATGGACTCAGACCTACTCTGTAGCAAAGGATGGCCTTCCCCAACAGCCTGCATAACATCTTCTGACATTAGAAGAGCTGACCAGGAGAGAGGTGGTTTCCAGGTCATTTCCATCTTGATTTCTGTGTGCCCTGCAACGAAAATTGTACTATGTCTTCAGCAGTAGGAGTTTATCCTTTAGCTCTGGTGGGTGACCAAGGCAGAAGACAACAGTTTGTATTGTCTTAGTGGGGCTCTGGAGCCTCCCAAACCAACTTGTAGAGAGATATCCCACTTGGTTCTAGTTTAATAGTTCAGAACTTCGGGGAGCAGTATTGTCCACCCAGAAAAGCTACCTCTATTTGAACTCCCCTTTACATAGTATAGTTTTTAATTAGTTTATGGATTAGTAGGTTTCCATGGCTTTCTCAGATACCATTAGTTTTTGTTAATCCCCTCTAGCCTCCTGTTCCCTTTCCCACCTTTTGCAAAAAACAATTTGATGCAATCATTGATGCTAACTTTACTCACAATTGCTAAGTACTATAAATATACCAACTACCTGTCAGTTGATAAATGGATAAATACCTGTGATCCAGCCACATAATGAAATACGATTCCAACAAGGAGAAGCACATGCTGGCTGCATCACGGAGAGAGATTCTTTTTGTGTACATGGATGTGGTGCTGGAGGTTGAGACCAGGGTCTGTGTACACTGAGAGAGTTCTAGTATAAGAGACCACACCCAGTCCCAAATAAATGGCTCTCACTTGGATTTTTGAGACAGAGTCTCAAACAATCTAGACTGAATTTAAACTTACTCTGTGGCTAAGGATGATTCCAAATTCCTGATCTTTCTGCATCTACCTCCTCAGTGCTTAGATCACAGATGTGTTTGATGGGACTAGGGAGATGGCTTAGCAGTTCCTAATGCTTACTGATCTCCTAGGCACCCACCTCATTCCATAATTTTGTGATCTGATGCTCTCTTCTGGCCTTTGCAGTAGATAAAGCACAGGCTATCCAAGCCTTGTGTGCTAGGTTTTGTTTTGGTTTCTTAGGGTTTTTGTTTTGTTTTGTTTTGTTTTGTGTTTTGTTTTGTTGACTTGACACAGACTAGCATCATCCAGGAAGAGGGAGCTTTCATTGAGAAAATGCCTCCATCAGACAGTCTTTAGGCAAGTCTATGGGCATTTTCTTGATTAATGATTGATGTGGGAGGGCAGAGGCCATTTAGATCAGTGCCATCCCTGGGCAGGTCGTCCTGGGCTGTAGAGCAGACTGAGCGAGCCACATAGAGCAAGCAGCACTCACCTACAGCTTCCACTCCAGTTCTTGCTCCCAGGTTCCTGCCCTACTTGAGCTCTTACCCCTGATGGGCTGTGACATGGATGAAAAAACCCTCTCCTTCGCAGCTAGTTTTTGGCAGTGGTGCTTATTACCACAGTAGGAAACAAGTTAGGACTACCTCATGCATACTGCATGGATGTACATGTGTATGCAAAGTCACACATGTACATGCCATACGTAATAATAATAAATACATTTTTGAAATGTCAGTCATAAGGTTAGGTATAGAGATCAGTAGCAGAGTACTGACCTAGAATTCACAAAACTCTGGGCTCATCACAGCACTATAAAAAAAAAAAGAAAAGAAAAGGAAGAGGTTCTATCTGCCCTTTTCATTTCATCTTGGGGATTAATAACAAAATGTGGGACCCTGGCTTGCTTTTCTCAGAGTTTGATACTGGCCTGCGGCCTGCTATATGCTGTTCTCATCAAGATTGTGTTCCAGTCTGGTTTTTTTTTTTTTTTTTTTTTTTTTTTTTTTTTTTTTTAGTTGTAAGAACGACAACAACAACAACAAAAAACCAGCCAAGCAGTGGTGGCACATGCCTTTAATCCCAGCACTTGGGAGGCAGAAGCAGGCAGATTCCTGAGTTCGAGGTCAGCCTGGTCTACAGAGTGAGTTCCAGGACAGCCAGGTTTCGAGAAACCCTGTCTCGAAAAACCAAAAAACAAACAAACAAAAAAACACTGGAACACAGCTCAAATCCATAACGAATTAGGGTTAGGATAAAGAAATCTGAGAAAAGTAAGAATGAGTGCCCTGACACTTCAGGGAGAGCAGGGGACTGTCACTTTGCTTGGAAAACCTCTTCCTCTGGCCAGGTCTCTGTGCTGTCCATGTGCAGTGCTCAGCTCTTTTCTCTTGCTCCTCCCAGCCGGCTTGCTCCAGGTCTTCTCCACCAGGACCTGATCAGTATTCCGGTGGAAACCAGCTGCCCCATCTTTGCACTGCTGTGATTTGAGCCTTGGTCTGGGGACTTCTGTGTCTATGGAGCATGCTAAGCGCAGTTTGGTCCCTCAAACTGCATGCAGCCTCACCGTTAGACTCCCGGCAGTAAGCTCTCTGTTTTCTGTCCAGCCAGTCTAAGCCACTCTGTTCTATTTCCTCTTCTGGTAGTGGCTTACTGATCAAGGGCTGATGATGGGAATGAATTCAGTGACAAAAGGAGGTATGTGAATCACCATTCCAAATTACGGTCAGTACAAATAAACATTATGTCCAGCATGGTATTGCACGCCTTTAATCCCAGCACTCGAGAGTGAGAGGCTGGAGGATTTCTGTGAGTTCAAGGCCAGCTTGGTCTACAGAGTGAGCTCCAGGACAGCCAGGGCTTCACAAAAATCCCTGTGTCCAAAATAAATAAATAAATAAAATAAGCAAACAAACATAAATACTATCTTAAATAAGTGTTGTGATTATCTGATCTGATACAGTGGGATATCATTTTAATGTTTGTAATGCTAGGCATCAAATCCACAGTCTCATGCACGCTAGACAGGTGTGCTACCACTTAGATATGGCTCCAGGCTGGGAATTTCATTGAAAAAAGAACGTCTTTTGGGGCTGGAGAAAGGGTTCAGCCATTAAGAGCACTTAAAAATTGCTTTTGTAGAGAACCTGGCTCACAACAGTAACTCTAGCTCCAGGGTACCAGAACTCACTCTCTGTGAGTTCAAAGCTAGCCTGGTCTACAGAGTAAGTTCCAAGACAGCCAAGGCTATACAGAGAAACCTTGTCTTGAAAAAAAAAAAGTTTCTACGTTTAAGCTTTTTTCCCCTCAGAACTATTATCTTTTCCTACATCTTTTCTTAGGATCATATTTAGAAAGTCCCTTTGCTCTCCAACATCATGACAATTCTCATTTCCCTTATAGAATGTTGATATCTTCATTTTGCACCATTTCCCATGTTCTACAGAGTAGAATTACAATAGCTAGCTTTTATGAATCACATCCTGTGTTAGACACACAGTCTTTATTTTCATCACGTCAATCATCTCTCTTAATCGTCACAAGCGTGAGAGGCAGTCACTTTTGTTTTAACCTTGCTTTTTATATGAAGAGATTAGAGTGGTCGAGTGTCTCACTTGCAGCTACACAAACTAATCAGAGGCAAAGCTGGCATTCACATTCCGAGTCTGTCCACTTTTTTTTTTTTTTTTTTTTTTTTGGTAATTTGGTAGAAAAACAAAGTTTTTTGGCTTTTTTTTTTTTTTTTTAATTCAGGAAAATGTCATTTGCATACCCGTGGAGGTCAAAGGGCAACCTTTGGGAGTCATGGCAAATCTTTTACCTGCTGAGCCATCTCCACGAGAACACCTGTTCTTGACATGGAGTCTCATGTAACTCAGGTAGGCATGAACTCTTAATCTTCCTGCCTCAGCCTCCCAGCATGTACCTCGATGCCCCCTGCCCAGCTGAAGTCTACTTTCAAAGGTCTTAGTCTTGCTCTGTGTTTGCCTAGCTTCCCATGAAACTTAGTATTGTTTGTCAAATCCAGTCTTTCACCCACTGATCAAAATGCTACTCTAATCCATCCAGTGCCTTTTGATAAATCCTTGTGTCTACCTCTGTTCTTTCTTTGTTCTATTGCATCTCTTGTATCTTCCTATACCAATCATGCAACGCTCTAGAGCCTACTGTGTTACTCGCCTGTCCTCATATCTGCAGGCCAGCTCACGTGCTATCTTTTTAAAGTTTTACTTGAAAGTCCTTAAGAAATTCCATTGGGGTGTTTTCCAAAACTGCATTAAAAAAAGTTGAGGGCCAGGCATGGTGGTGCATGATTTTAATTCCAGCACTAAGGAAGCAGACACAGGCAGATCTCTATGAGTTTGAGACCAGTTTGAGGTCTACAGTGTGAGTTCCAGAACAGCCAGAGCTACGTAGTGAGACCCTGTCTCAAAACTATAGAGAGAAGGCAGGGCCTCTCTGGTGTATTGAGAGTTGATTATCAGATTCTGAGGTCTAGAGTGCACATAGTCTGTACATGATCCTTTACTTTAACATTTCCTGTGTGTGTGTGTGTGTGTGTGTGTGTGAGAGAGAGAGAGAGAGAGAGACAGAGAGAGAGACAGAGAGAGGGAGGGAGAGAGAGAGAGACAGAGACAGAGAGCAGAGAGCATCAGATCCTATTACAGATGGTTATGAGCATCATGTATTTGCTGGGAATTGAACTTGGGACCTCTGGAAGAGCAGTCCGTGCCATCTCTCCAGCCCCATCCCATCTTCTACTTTTGTCCTGTTGTCACTTGCATGTCCCTGGGTGGGGATTACACCCTGATGTCTCGACTATTTTTCTAATGGATTTCCTGGCTTTTCTGTGTTCTTTCATCTTTCAAATACGCACATCATTCTTCTATAGTGCAGACTAAAATAATGAAGCTCTCCTGCTCCTTTTGTAATTCTATAACAAAATCCTTTAGACTGAGCCACTTATAAATAATAGAAACTTACCTCTCTCTGTTCTAGAGGCAGGGAAGTCTGAGATCAAGAATCCAGTACATTCTTTCTCCCGTGCAGGCCAATCTGCTTCCAAGAAGGCGCTGTGACTAAAGCATCCTCTCACAGTGGACAACAGAAGAGCAAGGAAGACCAGACACTGCATGAGCCTTGTTTTATAATTGTCCTCAGAAACTACTAATCTCTTAAAGGCCTGACCTCTCCATGCTATTTTGGAGGAGAGTTTTTTTGTGGAGAGAGAGAGAAAAAAAAAGAACACGTTGATGGGAATCACACTCCATTCTTCTCCAGTTTTCCTGATGCCATCAGCTGAATCCCATGGCCTGCCCTTATTGATTTGTAGTGTCATCTCCATCTAAGGTCAGGTTTCTATAGTTGCTATAAATGTATCCACCCATCTCTGAGTGCTCTGTGCTGTTCCTTGGAATATCCATTCTGGCTTGCTTAAAACTTTAGAGGATTGTATCAAATCAGATCTGCTATTCTCCTGATGTCATTCCTTGTTTAGAAAAAAAAAAATCTTAAAGGCATTTGGTTGAAAATCCAATCAATTTTACATAACTTTTTGGAAAACTGACTTATTTTCCCATCTCCTTCCTTTGTTTGAAACAGGCCCTTGCTTCACAGCCTAGACTGGCCCAGACTTGATATCCTGCCTCAGCCTCCAGAATGATGGGATTACAGGCATGTGCTAGCAGGCTTGGTGAGATCTTACTTTTAATGTCATAAGCATCTGTGCATTATTTCATAGCTACTGTAATCTCGGTTGGAACCTTTTAATTAGATTATGTTGTGAATGTGTTTGTCCATTGCTGAAATATTTTATTTTATTATTTTTTTATTTTTATTTTATTTATTTATTTATCTATTTTGGTTTTTCGAGACAGGGTTTCTCTGTGTAGCCCTGGCTGTCCTGGAACTCACTCTGTAGACCAGGCTGACCTTGAACTCAGAAATCCTCCTGCCTCTGCCTCCCAAATGCTGGGATTAAAGGCGTGCACCACCATGCCCAGCTGCTGAAATGTTTTAAAAGTGACTTATTTAGTTGAGTGACAGCATAACTTTATGGTCATATCAAACTACTGTTTACAAAGCAAAAAAAAAAAAAGTAATGCAGTACACAAACTTAAAAATATAGGGCTGAAGGTATAGCTCAGTGGTAGAGCATGTGGCCAAGTATCTGGTTCACGTATTAGCATTGAAAAAAAGAGGCCTGGAGAGACGACTCAGCAGTTGAGAGCACAGGCTGCTCTTCCAAGGACCTGGATTTGACCCCCAGGATCCACACTGTCAACTCGTAACTGTTTTAACTCTAGTCCCAGGGGATCTGTCTGACATCCTCTTCTGGTCTCCATGGAAACTAGGCATACAGGTGGTGCACACATGCATGTAAACAAAAGACTCAACATACAAAATAAAATATTTTTAAGTAAAAGAAGGAAAGAAAGAAAGAAAGAAAGAAAGAAAGAAAGAAAGAAAGGAAGGAAGGAAGGAAGGAAGGAAGGAAGGAAGAAAGAAAGAAAGAAAGAAAGAAAGAAAGAAAGAAAGAAAGAAAGAAAGAAAGAAAGAAAGAGAGAAATTTTAGATTTTAGGATCTGGAGACGGTGCAGTGAAGCAAGGTTCTTGCTGCACACTAGCCCTCAGAACCCATATAAAAGTTCTGGTAAGAACTCTACAACATTGTGTTTCTGCATGTAAGCTGCAACACACAAACCTACATAAAATATCGTGCCTCTGCATGTGAGCTGCAGCACGCATACTCACACACATATCATGCTCATGCACACACAATATTTTTTAAGATTTTTTTATTATTTTGAATTATGCGCCTGTGTATGTGTACACGAATGTAGGTGCCCACAAAGGCCAGAGATGCGGGCAGAGGAGCGGGTTCCCCATGAAGATGGAGTTACAGGTATTTGTAAACTGCCAGAGGTGGGTGCTGGGGATCAAGGGCATTATGGACCCTTCACCCCTGAGCCATTTTTCCAGCCCATTAGGTAAAAAATAAAATAAAATATAATATAATATAATAAAATAGGAAATTTTACACAGTAAGACTTGTCTTCTATAGGGAGGGTGACAACTATTTGATTAAATGATTCACAAAAAATCAGTACCTGTAGAACTTTCCTCTTATGTGGTCAATTCCAGACCAGATGTTGGGGCAAGTAATAATCCTAGCAGTCAGAGCTGCGAAGACGAAGGGAGGCACCTGAGTTATTAGTGCATAGACCATGAGTGTATCAACTGGCACGGTCTCTCCTTCCTTCCTTCCTTCCTTCCTTCCTTCCTTCCTTCCCTCTTTCCTTCCTTCCTTCCTTCCTTCCTTCCTTCCTTCCTTCCTTCCTTCCTTCCCTCTTTCCTTCCTTCCTTTCTTCCTTAGATCCTTCAGTCCTTCCTCCCTTCCTTTGTTTTGCTTTGTTTTGTTTCTAAAACATGGTTTGTTTGATTTTTATAGCCTTGGCTATCCTGGAACTTACTTTGTAGACCAGGCTAACCTCACAGAGATCTGTCTGCCTGTCTGCCTGCCTCTGTCTTCCTGAGTGCTGCAATTAAAGGTGTGCATCACCCTCCGCCTGATTTCTTTTGTCAGACTTCCATTTTCCCTTCTTGTCTTCTTCACTCCCACTAACCCGCCTCTCTCCTGCTCTCATGGCCTGTGTGTACGACCTAGTGAGTTTTGTTAGTGTTATTCGTTAAGAGCATGGGCTGGAGTTTGTTTACAGGAGCATAGAGACCTGAAGAAACTGTCTCTTCCTTCCTATTAACCATTATCTGCATATAAACCTCCAGGGAGATGGAGGAATCAGCCCCTCCCTTTTCCATCACTGGGTATTGGCAGGCCCAGTCCTGTGGAGATTTTGCAGCCAAGATCTTTTATAAGGTCGAGAGTGAAACAGCTATGTCATACTGGAAGTCAGTGCTCCACACCATTCTCCCATCGACTTCAGGTAGCTCTTATATTCTTTGTGCCCCTTTTCCTGGATGTACCCTGGGCCTCAGCTGTCATGCTTGACCCAAATCCACCGATGAGGGTTTGGGGTTTTGTTTGTTTATTTGTTTAAGATAAGTTCTCATGGTGATCCTCCTGCCTCAGCATCCTAAGTAGCCAGGACCTCCGGAGGATACAACTGTTACCTAGCTCTAATTTTAAGTTTTTGCAATTTAAAAAAAATTCCTTTTATGATTTATTAATTTTTATTTTTCATGTGCATTGGTGTTTTGCCTGCATGTGTGTCTGTATGAAGGCACTGAATCCCCCCCTGGAGCTGGAGTTCCACACAGTTGGAAGCCGCCACATGGGTTCTGGGAACAGAATCCGGGTCCTTTGGAAGAGCAGACCCTGTTCCTACCTGCTGAGCCATCTCAGTGAACTTTTGTTTTATTTTGTTTTGTTTTGTTTTTCTGAGACAGGGTTTCTCTGTGTAGCTCTGGCTGTCCTGGAACTCACTCTGTAGACCAGCTGGCCTCGAAGTCAGAAATACACCTGCCTCTGCCTCCCAAGTGCTGGGACCAATGCCCGGCTTTGTTTTGTTTTGCTTTGTTTTGTTTTGTTTTTTGCAATTTTTTTTGTTTGGTTGTTTTTTTTTTTCTTTTAAACAAAATATCCAGAAACATAGTTAAACAAGTTTGTGTCCTTCCACAGTGTAACAATGTATTGGGAAATAAATTGAGCTATTTCAATGGCAGAAGTTTGTCATCTAACCTCACCTGTCTTGGTCATCTGCCTGCAGTGAATACAGGTTCTTTTTTTTTTAATTATCATTATTTTTTAGTTTTTAGTTTTTATTTTATGTGCATTGGTATTCTGCCTGCCAGTATGCCTGGGTGAAGCTGTCAGATATTACAGGCAGTTGTGAGCTGTCATGTGGGTGCTGGGAATTTAACCCAGGTCCTCTGGAAGAGCATTTAGTGCTCTTAACCGTGGAGCCATCTCTCCAGCCCCTTAAATTCTTCTATTCCAATCTTACTAATATTAATTCACATATCATATATCACACAGACAGACAGTAACTGTATCTGCATATCTATCTATGTGTCTGTGGCTTCCAGAGTCGGTACACATCAGGAATGCTGCAGTGAACCTCCAAAGGTCTCTGCACTAGGCTGAGGGAGAGTTTGTATAAGATAATGAATCAACCAGATAATGCTGGGACACACCTTGAATTCTAGCACTCAGGAGGCAGAAGCAGGTGGATCTCTGAGTTCGAGGCCAGCCTAGTCTACAGAGTGAGTTCCAGGCCAGCCTGGGCAATACAGAGAAACTATGTGTCAAAAAAAACCAACCAACCAACCAAACAAACAAAAACAAAACAAATGATATGGCAGATGTGGAGACATGGAGAGAATCCACATGGAAGAGCTGTCCCTTCTAAAGTGCTTCTATGCCTGTAACAAATCACCAACCTTCGAGGCTTGTTCATAGTTCTGTGGGTCAGTAATTTAGGTGGTGTCATCTGGCTGACTTCTGCTTCTGATCTCTCCTAGAATCATCAACATGTCTGAGATCATCTAGTGTCGCCATTGGGACTGGGTAGTCATGAACAACTTTATGGCCAGTTGGGCATAAGTGGGCGGCTGGCTGCACTGTCCTCCTGCAGAAGTCTTTCTACTGCTCTAGCTCAGTCTTTTTCACACTTTTTAAGCCTCTTCCTACACCCAAGATCCCATGGGCTACAAAGTGAGACTGTTTCTCAAAACAAAGCAATAACAACAACAAACTAATAACAAGGATAAAATTCTAATAGTGGTTCATAGTATACAGTTGGTGCTCTATAAATGACTGTTGAATCTTTTTTTAACTTATTTACCTTTATTTTCTATGCATTAGTGTTTTGCCTTCATGTATGTCTATGTGAGAGTATCAGATCGTGGAGTTACAGGTAGTTGTGAGCTGACAAATGGGTGCTGGGATTTGAACCCAGGTCCTCTGGAAGCGCATTCAGTGCCCTTAACCGCTGAGCCATCTGTTGAATGTTTTTAAGATGTATGCTGAGGCTATGACTCAGTGGTAGAGCATGTGCCTAGCATGTGTGAAACTCAAGGTTCAATCCCCAGCACTGAAAAAAATATAATAATGATTATAATAACAGAAAGTGCATGGAAAGAAGAGATCACCCAACTTCCACATGGTCACTGGAGATGCAGAAAGATTAGAGCCTCCTGTACTTCTTCTACATTTGAATACTTTTGTGTCTTTTAAAAATGTTTTTATTTTATGTGTATGATTGTTTTGCTTACATGTATGTATGTGTACCACATGTAAACCTGGTACCTGTAGAGGCCAGAAGAGAGCATCAGATTCTCTGGAACTGGAGTTTCAGATGGTCATAAGTTGCCATGTGGGTACTGGGAATATGATATAGGTCCTTTTTCTTTTTCATACAGACAGGCTTTCTCTGCGTAGCCCTGGCTGGCCTGGAACTCACTCTGTGGTCCAAGCTGGCTCCACCTTCCTCTGCCTCCTGAAAGCTGGGATCAAAGGTGTGTGTCACCACTGCCCAAAACCATGTCTTTAACTGCCAGTGACCTTAACTGTTGAGCCATTTCTCTGGCCCCTTGTTAAAACATTTTCCTCAGTCAGTGTTACTTTTGTGAACTGACATCTTTGAGGAAGGATGGGGCGATGGCACATTGGTCAAGAATGTTTGCTGCTCTTGTAGAGGACCTGAGTTCAGTTCCAGAACCTGTGTCAGCTGGCTCACAGCTCCAAGGCCAGGGGATCCAACACTACCTTCTGGCTTCTGAGAGCACTCATGCACACACACACACACACACACACACACACACACACACACACGCAGACTTAACAAGTATTTAAAACTTGAAAATCTTTGAGCAAAACTGAAAGTCAGGCCTTTACATCTGTTGCTGCTGCTGCACCCTGCCCTGACTCTTGGTGAAGCCTCTACGTGCTCGGCACTTTATGAGAATTTATTACACAATTACACCTTATAGTAACTCTATGAGTTGCCTACAATTATTATTATCATTATTTTTTTTACAGATTAGGAAACTGAGACCCAGCTAAGTTACATAATTTGCCCAAGGAGAAAGGTCAGAGCACTGACTCCAGGCTATTTGGTCTTGGCATCTACTCATAATCTTTGCATCCCACCAAAATACTCCCATAGCTGTTGGCAAGAGAAAGGGACTCATCCTCCCAGCAGTGAGTGAGACCTGAGAGTGAGTGAGGCCCAAAGCAGCAAAGCCAACCTCTTCAAAATCTCAAGCTTTTCCCTTACAAGTCCTCACAATTCTCCTATCACATAAGACGTGTGCATTTATTTGGAAATAAAATAACACTAATTGTTTCCCACCAAGCCAACAAGTGCTTCAAAAGATTGTCCTGTTTATCCTAGGGTGTCATGGGTATGCACTTACAGACAGAAACCTGTTTGCCCTAAGCTGTGAAACAAACCAGTTAAGTCATCACTGGAATTCCCTGGCAGGTGAAAGATACCGGAATGTTTTCCTAACCGCTTTCAGCAGTCAGACATCAGCCCGCTCTGGTTGCTACCCTGGGTCCAGTTCAGGGGCTAATTCTTTCCTTAAGTAAGCATACCAAATAGACTATCTTGTGACAGCTGACAGATCCCCAGAGTTGCTGGCTGGCATGTGGCATTCCTTAGTCTGTCCCAGCTGTCTTTGACCGGGTCACTCCTCCTCAAAGCCCACAGCTAGCTCACTTTCTAGGAACATACACAGTGACAGTTGCAGGGACCCACTGCATTCTACCACCTAGCTGTAAAGGCATAGTAAGTGCAACAATGCATCCACACACACAAAAGTAAGTGGAAGTCTGGCTGGAGGTGCGGCTCACTTGGCAGGATGCTTTTCCTACAGCACAGGAAGCCACGGGTTCAGGCCAAAACACTGCCTCAAACCGTTAGGCATAGTGGTCCATGTCTATACTCCCAGCTCTTGGGAGATGGAGTCAGGAAGATCAGAAGTTCAGAGTTATTCTTAGCTCTGCAATGAATTCAAAACCCACCTAGGAGCTGGGCCATAGTGGTACATGCCTTTAACCCAGCACTTGGAAGGCAGAGGTAAGCAGTTGGATGTCTGAGAGTTCGAGGCCAGCCTGGTCTACGTAGTGAGTTCCAAGACAGCCAGGACTACACAGAGAAGCCCCATACAAAACAAAACAAAACAAAACAAAACAAAACAAAACAAAACAAAACAAAAACAACAACCTCTCAACCAACCAACCAACAACAACAACAACCCCACTTGGGGTACATGTGACCCTGTCTCAGAAAAGTTAAAAACAAACAAACAAAAACCCTGAAGTTTAAAAAAAAAACCCAAAACTGGACGTAAGTATGGGCTGGTGCTATACTCAGTTGGAAGAGTGCTTGCCTAGAATGCATGAGGTCGTTGGCTTAGTCCCCAGCACGATATAAACCCAGGGGGTGGTACATGCCTGTAATTCCAGCACTCACACGGGGTTGGAAACCAGAGGGTTAGGAG